>NC_142468.1:56536212-56839242 GCF_049115385.1 Moschus berezovskii
GATTCTTTATTGTCAGAGCCACCAGGGAAACCCCAGTGACTATATCCCTTTACACTATTCCTCAAGCCGGAATATTTGGTGAGATGAATTTTCAACAGAGGGAAGTTTATTCGAGTTGGAGGTGAGAGTGTGTGCAAGTGTGTGGAATGTGTGAGTGAAAGTGCACACGCATGCCGGGCAAGTCGAGTGTGGACCTCTGTTTTGCAGGTTGGCAGTAGGATCATGATCCGACTAGTATTTGTGGTTTGGGCCCTTGAACGCACAGACCTGTCACTGCCTGTGTCTCAGTGAATGTCCTGGGCAGGCGCAGTTCTCTCTTCTCCTCCCTCTGATTCTCTGCTGGCCGCGTGTCCTCCAGATCATAGTTGGCCTGGGGCTATTTAGCTGTCTCTGCTCCTAAGCTTTGGACTGAGCCAAGAGGCCACTGCTTTGTCACTCATTGGTTTTTTTTTTCCTGCCTGAGAGGAGCTTCCCTTGAATGATCAGTTTTCATGAACAACTTTAAAAAGAGGAAATTACTAGAAAGATAGCAGGTAACCCATGCTTCTTGTTCTCTTTGTGTGACCCAGGGCCTCAGGTCATTGGTTTTTTAAAAATTAACTAATTTTGGCTGCGCTGGGTCTTCATTGCTGCTCACAGGCTTTCTCTGGTTGGGGCGAGTAGGGGCTGTTCTCTTGTGGAGCACAGGCTCTAGGTGCATGGCTCAGGAGGTACGGTGTGAGGGATTGGTTGCCCTGTGGCATGTGGAATGCTCGTGGCCAGGGATGGAACCTGTGTCTCCTGCACTGGCAGGCGGATTCTCAACCACTGGACCACCAGGGAAGTCCAGGTCATTGGGTTTTGAGCAGAGGTGTGGCCTCGTGTGTCTGCCCGTGTGCTGTGATTGTAGGAGAATGCATCTTAGGCCATTCGGGCTGCTCTAACAGTACCACAGACAGGGCAACTTATAAACAAAAGGAGTTTGTATCACTGTTCTGGAGACTGGAAAGTCTACAACGACCAAGGTGCTGATGGATTCGGTATCTGAGAGCCCACTTCCTTGTTCATAAGCAGATGGCTGTCTTCTCACTGAAGGTACGGTAGAAGGAGCTGGGGAGCTCTCTAGGGTCTCTTTTATAAGGGCTCTAACCCCATTTGCAAGGCTCCATCTTCATGGCCTAACCATCTTCTAAATACCATCACACTGGGGGGCAGGATTTCAACATATGAATTTTTGGGGCAGGGACAAGTGGGACACAAGCATTCAGTCTGTGTAGGCAGTGATTTTTGTCACCTGTTTCCATCTAAAGTCAGTAATGTGAGGGCCCAGTATTGCATTTCTGGGACTATGAGGAAGAAGAATATTGTAGCAGATAGTGTTGTCCTGGTGGATTTGAGCCCTGGAAGCCTTAGATGCAGTCACACAGCAGCTGGACAACATGCTAGATGTATGTAGAGGGAGGCTAGTATTGCACACCCATAAAACGCCATCCAAGGAAGCCTAGGTATAGGATGTTGGGCCCTGTGACAGAATACTGTCTATAGTTGACTGTTTCAAGGGAAAAATCCCAGAGACTTCCCTGATGCCCTGTGCTTCCAATGCAGGGGGCCTTGGTTCGATCCCTGGTCAGGAAATTGAATCCTGCATGCCCCCAACTAAAGATCTCTCATGCTACGACAAAGATCGAAGATCTGTCATGCTGCAGCTAAGACTCGGTGCAGCCAAATAAATAAATATTTTTTTAAAAAGAAAAGAAACCCATGTTTATTTTTCAGATGTTGTCGTGAAGCATTGTTGAAATAGAATTGAAGTACACAAATCATAAATTTACAACTTGATGAATTCTCAAACTGAGCACACTTGTGTAACTTGCGTCCAGATCAGGAAAGAGTGTAGCCAGAATCCCAGGTGCCCCTAACAGCGACTTTGCCTCCTCCTTGAAATCACCATCCTGATTTGACTTTTACCATCTTTGAACTTTCTATGAATGGAATCTGCCAGTGTGTCCTTGCTTCTCGTTGCTTTTGTTCTGCATGACGGTTGTGAGATGCTTCCATGCTGCCCTGTGAACTGTAGGCCTGTCATTCCCGATGTTGTCTAGTATTTATTCCTTTTATTCATAGGGTCTCTTCTTCTGTTCATGGACATTTTTGTAGTTTCCAGATTTGGGCTCTTGTAAACAAGCTGATGTGAATATTCTTGTCCATGCATTTTGACACGGATGGATTTATTCTGAGGAGCGAGAGTTCAGATGTGGTTTTGATTTACTTTTCCCGGGGCATTCATTCGTGGAGTAAATCATGCCTGGGAATCCACCGTGGGCCAAGCTCCACTCCAGTCCTGGGCCGACAGCTGGGAGCAAGAGGAGCAAAGCCTAGTTGAGGGGGGAGCCGAGGAGCAGGGGGTAGGTATTTTGGATGAGTCTCTTGAGAGATGACATTTAAGCGAAGACTTGAAGGATGAAAGTTTGCCATCCAGGTGAGGCACCTGGGCCAGAATCCTCCAGGCAGAGGGAGGAACATGCGCAAGAGCTCTGAGGGAGATTGCTGCTGGCTCAAGAATGGCCAGGTCAGCACAGGAAAGTCCAAGTGTTGGCTAGACCCTGTCCAAGCTGATGAGGTAATGGCCTGGGACAGTCTCTGTTGGAGTTAGGAGGAGGAGGAGAAGGGCTGGATTTTGTTGTTTTTGTTGTTTCACAGAAACCCTCAGAAGAGAGTCGGGTGGCATGCATCAGCTGTCCACAGCTGGCCCTTGGCCTCAGTCTGAAAGGCCCGTGGGCGGTCCAGTTAAGGGAAGCACTGTGGAGTTGGCCGATTGCTCCGAGTCGTTAGGGCCATCTGTTTTGGAAACCAGCACTACCTGCTGGGTTCTTGGTGTTGAGCCAGTGACTCATCTCCCTGGACCCTCATAGTCCAGATCCCCAGCCTGGGAATTTGCCAGGCACGGCTGATAGAGGTGTCACCCCCTTGGGGATGCTGGGGAAGTCTGCTTAGCTGGAGGGGACACTCGGTTTAGGGGAGAAGGGTGGGGTAGTGCAGTAGGCTGAAATAACGACAGAACCAGCGCAGGAAATGGTCCTGAGCTGCGGGTGTGGCTCTTGCCAGCAGGTCCAGGCCGCCTGTCCAGGTTCAGAACCAGCACATATGAAGCCAGCTTGGTGCCAGTCCTGGTCGGAACGGGAGCCACATGGAGGCTTCAGGCTGGACACCATCCCTGACTGAGGGCTCTTTTCGCTTGCATTGCCTCATGTCTCATCTTTAATTAAAATGCCCTTGTTAGGCAGTCATCTAACACTGCTAAAAAGCTATCCTGACCGCAGAGCAGCCACCCGCGTGAGGAGGATGTGGAAGGAGATGGGAAAACAGCTTCAGATTCCCAAGAATTCCCTTTGTGTTGTTCAGTTCAGCTGGTGGCTATGATCATAAGAGCCTCGTGTCTCACTGGAGCGTTTATTCCCCTCCAGAACAGGGTGCTCTTGCCTTCTTTCCAGCCCATGGCTCTGGTAACCCTTTTTTAAAACTTGTATTAATATTTTTCTAGTATTTCTTTCTACCCTGCAATGTTGTTAGAAGTAAAGAAGACAGAGCCCCTCCTATTTTAGCAGATTACTTAGGACAGAGCCACCAACTGACATCCCCACTTTCTGATCCCGCTTCTGAAGGGAGTGAAGTCAAAGTGTTAGTTGCTCCACTGTGTCTGACTCTTTGTGACGCCGCGGACTGCAGCCCTCCAGGCTCCTCTGTCCATGGGATTCTCCAGGCAAGAATACTGGAAGTGGGTTGCCATTCCCATCTCCAGGGGATCCTCCCAACCCAGGGGTTGAACCTAGGTCTCCTGCATTGCAGGCAGATTCTTTACCGTCTGAGCCACCAGGGAAGCCCTGATCCCACTTCTTTTGGCGGAGGAAATGCACTGTCTGGTGTTTCCCCCCTGGATCCCTCTCTTTCATCCTTCTTCCTTTAAAAAAAAAAATTGAATTTTAGTTTTGTGTTTTGAATGTAGATGCTGAGAATCAGGGTTATTAATTTACAGGTCCTGGGTATATAAGCACTCCCCTTCCTGGCTTGGGTGGGGGGGTGCTCTCTCTTGGGTTTTCCTGCCACTGAGTCCTGCTGCCTTGATCCTGCTTAAGCACCCTATCCTTCTTATGGTAGATGTTCAACACTTAGCTGCTCAAGAAAAAATGCCTTTTGCTTTCCTAATGGTTTTTAGTTCTCATACAAATCTTTATCTCTTTGATACTACTTTCCTTGTAAATGTGAAATTATATAGAAAGTAAAGTTTGACTCATGGAGTGTTTAGTCACCAGGAAGGTACTTTTTATCCTTGTTACTGTTTAGTAATGTGATTTGACTATATTTTAAGAGTTGTCTATATTTGACTCTATTTGAAGTTACACCTGACTGGGAAGATGTAATTAGCTACAAGCATTCTTGAGTCCACCAGGGAACCCAGATACTTGTGTTGCAATTAAATAATTAGAAATTTGATGTTGTGGAGGACCACTTTTATTCTCCTTAACAGCCTAATATCAAGCATTCTTAGAAGCACTGATGAAATGCTTGTTTTAAATGCAAATTCTTTGCACAGTTAGAAAGAAATGAAATGTTCTGGCTCCCAGCACTCTGCATTTTTGCCATTCCTTCTGATGGCAGAGGGGAGGGCTCATGACTAAATCCTTCAGCATCTTTATTATGATTTCGGATTTGTACTTGCCGAGAGGAAGCCTTGCCTCAAGACATTAACTCTCTGTTGCCATCTGTAGAGTAGAGTTTTCACTAGTTTTTGTTCTTCCTCTTAAATGATTTTTGAATTTCTTCTTCCCGTTTGTTTTATGGATAATGGATGTATTGGAAACTTGTGGGGAGTGTTGGTTCGTTTTTTGAGGCAAATGAAATGTGTGAAAACCCTTCATCTTGCAGCAGGGGTGTGTGCTATTGCATTTTAGTCTTAGAAATTACACTTCCCTCTTTTTTCTTCTGGTTGTCTTCTACTTTTCCCGTGAGTCCAGGTACTGTGTCCCAGCTTGGGATCTGGAGAATCATTGGCTTTGAATGCAGTGGAGACAAAGGGATTCCTAAGCAGCGTGACTGGACAAGTGGTTTGCTATTTTGCCTTCATTGAGAGAGAGAGCAATGTGGACTTATGGAGGCAGTTTAAAATGTTGATTTTCTCCCCCTAGTCAGACAGGTTATATTTGTTTTCCTAAAAATGAGAATTCTACTTGTAAAACAATTCCTGGGTTCTGTGGTTTTAGACACCATTGGATTGTGTATGGAGGGGCTCAGCCTCTCAGCTAAGCTGGTCTCACGGAAGTGGTGTTTGCAGCTGGAGCCAGTAGAGAAGGTCTTGAGAATGGGAAGATGGACTCATGTTGACTCTCTCCATAAAAGTGTGACTTCATACTGAGTCTGCTCCTTAAGTTGGGGTAGTAGGCTGATTGATGGCTGCCAAATATTACGAAAATGCATAAAAACCTTATACATCATTTAATACCATTGTAGCCATGCTGTTTTCTTTTAATTGAATTATAAAACTTTTTTCTTTTTTTTGCTTAGGCATTTTTTCAAAGCAGAATATAGAATGTAAAATGAAGCTTACATGTCTGTCCTTGGTTTGTCGACTGCGTAGAATGGTTTTAGAGTTGGAAGAAGGTTGTATCCAGGAACTCTCTGCTTTTATTTCTGTGACCTGAGAGATCACTGACCATCTGTGTGACGCTTGGTGATACTAAGAAACAGGTCGCTTTCAGCACTGCTCTTCCTTCCAAGGGAAGTGTGATGGACCTGAGAGAGGACTGGTGGGAAATGCCCCTGGTGAAGGTGTTAGGGTGAGAAACAGTAGCCACACAGGCTTGGAGAGCTGCCATGCTGGAAGGCTTGCAGATGTAATGTTTGAACTCAGTTGCAAAACCTCTGAGACAGGCCGACCTCTTTGAGGGACAGTGAACCAGAGACCCAGAAATTCAGATGCTTTGCCCAGACCAAGAGCCCACTGGGGAAGAAGCAAGACTCATGACTTCACCCTAGTAGCCTTCCTGTGTTTTAGGTACATGTACTAAGCCTCAGTACCATTCACGTTTGGGGCTGGACGGTTCTTTTTGTGGGGGATGTCCTGTGCATTATAGGATGTTTAGCCCCAACCCTGGCCTCTACCCACTAGAAAGTAATAGCATCTCCTTCTCCCACTTAAATTGTGACAGACAAAAATGTCTCCAGATATCCCCACCTGTCCCTTGAGGGGTTAAAATTGCTCCCTATGGAGAACCACTGCTTTAGATGTATGTGATGCCCCTTGAAATTGACAGATACAACCCTTATATTGGCATGGCCCCTTTCCCCTTTTGCTTTTAAATGTGAAGTGAAAGGGTTAGTCCCTCGGTCATGTCCTATTCTGCGACCCCTTGAACTGTAACTTGCCAGGCTTCTCTGTCCGTGGAATTCTCCAGGCAAGTGTACTGGAATGGGTCGCCATTCCTTTCTCCAAGGGATCTTCCTGACCCAGAGATCGAACCTGGGTCTCCCTCATTGCAGGCAGATTCTTTACCATCGGAACCACCTCTAACTGTAGATAACACTGGCTCCAAGGCCATTTATAGGAAAGTGGTCAGCATGGTTCTGAACTGAATTGCGTTGTGTTTGGGATAACACTTTTCCCTTGTAGATTTGATTTGGTTTTCTTTTTAGATTTTGAATGCTGACTTGTCCTTCACGAAGCAGCTTGTACTTTTAATTTTAGGCACTGTGTGTCAATGGGGACACCATGCAGTGAGCGGGCGAGAAGTCAAAATATTTCCAAAGGCCAAGGAGATTCTGGCAGTCTGAAACCCATGAAATTCAAGTTCCTGTTTTGTGAACTTTGAGGTAAGCTCAGAAGAAAACACTGATTAACTTAAACCTGCCTGAATATAGAGCAGAGGAAGGGACAGATTTTAAAGTGGACCGGGGCCTTATGAGTTAAGGATTGACTCTGGGTGGCTGTGAACTGTTAGATGCAAATGGGTGAAAAGCCCCTGACTCAGAGGCCGGAGACCTGGGTTCTGTACTTGGGGCTGCCTCCAACTCTCTTCGTAAAGTCATCACACGTTCAGGTTCCTCGTCTGCAGGAAGAACGGAGCCAAGATTCCTGCTTCCTGGACTACAATGACGTGCAGGGTGGTGAACCTAGCCTGCGTGTATGAAACCACAGAATACTCCTAAGGTTATTATTGGAGCCTTAATTTCACCCAGGGAATTTGGAAGATGAGATACTTTAGCATGTACATAAATATATATATATTTAAACAAGTTTATTAAGGAAGGGCCAGAAAGAACATCTCAAGGAAGAGGTAGAACAAGCCACAAGAGGCGCTGGCCACATGTACATGTTGAGTAAGTGGAAAATCTGCATGATAAGAATTGAAGCTAGGATATAGAACTTGAATGAAATGAATAACATCTCATGCTTGCTATGAATGGCTTCCCAGTCCTGGTGGCCCACCCTCTTCTGTCTAGTGAACTTCTGGCAGGAGAATTTGATAAGCCACAAGCCCAAGAATTTCCAAGTTTCCTACTGCATCTAAAATTTCTGGTTGGAATGAAAAAGGTAGACCTTGAGTATAGAATCTTGTGTAAGTTCATACAGTCACCATCCAGGACCTTGGGAAGAATAGACAATGATAATAAAGGTTGTCTAGTCTTTAGAATTCAGGTTTTCCTTCCTTTCTTTTTGGTTTAAATGGGAAAGCTTTGGCTTCCATTCTGGAGTGTGAGCCTGTAGGACCCTCAGAGTTTAACACTTAAGAGTTTACTTAATTGAACGGCTGTGCCAGAGGAGATAGCTTGGTGATTTCAATTTCTTTCAAATGCTTCCACCTGAATGGTGACAAGGGAGTTGGCCTATGGGCTCTGTTGCTCAGTGGTGTCCGACTCTTTGTGACCCCATAGACTGTAGCCCACCCGGCTCCTCTGTCCATGGAATTCTCCAGGCAAGAATACAGAGCAGGTTGCCATTTCCTCCTCCAGGGGATCTTTCCGGCCCAGGGATTGAACCTGCATCACCCATGTCTCCTGCATTGGCCTGTGGATTCTTTACCACTGTGCCACCTGGGAAGCCTAACCTGTGGGCTCTAGGTGGAAGTTAAAACTACTGACCTCCCAGCTTACAGCTGGGATTGACTTAGCTGAGAAAAGATAGACTGTTAAGACGCTCTATTCATTCAAGTTTTGTTGCTGAAATAAACATTATTTAATGTTACACAAAAGTTGTTTTATTCTGTTGATGTTCATGACAGTCCTTTAGAAACAAACATCAAAGGCATCAACACGTCCCCAGGCTGTTTTCTGGAACGGAAAGGCCACTGCCTGGCAGACAAGCAGGGGGACACCTATGAACAAGGCAGGAAAACGGCTGCTGCAACCATTTGTCAGCGTTGCCTTATGTGAGGCCACTTTACTACATGACGTAATAAAGATAATTTATAATGTCTTCATGAAAGCAGGAGTGGGTGGTAGTGGGTTTTTCTTTGTCTTTTCTTGGCATGTAATTAAAACGGAGCTTGGACCAAATGAGAAACATTTGTGTTGAGGGGAAAATAGATCCCAGAGGCTTCTTGACTGGGGTCAAATATTGCCTCCTTACTTTATTTTAGCATGTAAACCGGCTTCTCATTGGAGACCAGCATAACGACATTGCCATTTCTGTCTGTTCAAAAGCAAATGGATTTTCTGACTTAAGGAAGTGTCTGGATTCTAGACCCACATAACACATTCAGTGAATCAGAGGAAAAAGTGTGTGGGTTGATCTGTCTCAAAAAGAAATCTATGCCATGAGAGTGAGTTTATAAATTCAGCTTCTTTAATAATGTTACTTATCGAGATGCTGTGTCTTTTCTAAAGAGGAGTGTGCCTCTACATTTTGAAGTTGCAGCATTTTTTGGTCCCCAAGGAAGACTGAAGAAGTCTATTTCCTGGGGAGATAGAGCCTGAACTTATAGGCTAATGTGGTTGAGTGGTTGAGTTACTAGAGTGTACCCAAACAAACAAAAAAATCCCCCAAACCCATAAACCCTTGTTTAGGCTATTTGTGTGCTTGATTTGATTCTAGAATTGTCACCCTGAAACCCATAAGAATCTTTAATACCAAAGCATAGGCATTTCGTAGGTATCCAAGTCTGGACTGTTTTGTCAAGAGGCTTCACTGTTTGAGTTGCCTTTATCTTTGTTCCCTACACAGCACACAGCATTCTTGCCCTCCAGGAACTCAGTCTAGGGAGGAGTGTGAAAGGGCACACAGAAACTAACCGTCTGGATATTGGGTGTCTCACAGGGGGGCAAAAGCCTCTGGCATGGCATATATGGAGAAGGAAAGACTAATTTTGATTGGGAGGCTCAGAGGGGTCATTTTGGAGGCTTGAGGGCATTTGATCTGGGTTTAGAGGGGAGGCAGAGTGATATCAGATGATGGTGTTGGGCTTTCCTGGAAGGAATGGCTTGGGGACTAAACTCAAAGGGGGCGAGGAGAAGGCAGGCTGTGGTGGGGTGGGGAGAATCCCAGACACCAGACACACTCCCAGGGCTAGGTTGGTGCTGTGGGGTGGGAGGGGAGGGACGGCTCTGGGCAGTGGCTGAGTCAGGGGAACTCAGGAGGGGATCAGGGTGTGCAGGGCCTTTTCCCGGGTAAGAGATTTGAACTGCAGCTGGAATCAGTGAACGTCAAGTGCAGGAGAGAAGGAGAAAGGAGGTGGAAAACGCAGCTCTGAAGGCAGGAGGCAGAGGACACCCAGCGCCTTCCAGTCTACTGTCTCTGCTGCTGTCAGGCTGATGGATGGGGAAGCTGGCTGCTCAATGTGGGCTGGGCCTCTGGGAAGACGGTTTCCTTGTATCTTTATTACAGTCCTGGGTTTTCAAACTTGATTGAGCCTTGGCTGAGCTATGCTGATCTGGGGGCAGGGAAAGGTACACTTATACCCTCCCCAAATTTTATTGTCGTTCATCTTCGTTCCCTGCAGCAGCCTCTGTAAGATATCACCTCTCTCCCTCTTCCCACCCGTTCCTTACTATTGATCTCCTGGGTGCCCTGTGCAGGGTACTAAGGGTGCCCTCAGGGACCTCCAGGTGAGACAGACCAGAGAAGAGAGGATTTGGAACCCTATCAAAAGCACAGTGGTGGGGTTCCTTCACAGGGAATTGCAGGAGAGCTGGGCATGGGACGGTGGTCGGGGGTTGTGTGCTGGAGAAGATCACCCAGCTGCGGGAGGCGATGCAGGTTGTGACTGATTTCAAACATAATTCATACCTTCACACGTGACTTATTTAGGGTTCCTTCCAAACAGAATATCCTCTAAGTATGGCCAATGTTTTGGGGTATTTTTTGGGTTATTTTTTACTTCCCCAATCCCTACCCCAGCACCACTTTGAGGTGGAACACAGGCTATTTTATTGTGTTGTGGAAGTCATTCAAGGGATCCTTAATCCATATGTGTTAAGTCTCTGCTTACAGAATAAATTAATAATGCCTTAGAATTATCTTTTGCTGTTTTAAAAATGCATGCAGGGGCTTTTGGGATGAATTAAAAATTGATTTAAGAGCATTTACATCTTGATGGTTCCTCTCTCCAAGGGAGCCAGAAATACAACTATCCTGGCGTGTTTGTGGACTGGAGGGGTGGGGGGTGGGGTCTGCACTGTGTAGGAAATCTGGAGCGTGCTCACTGCTTTGACCTGCCCCTTTAGTCTGTGTGCCAGTCTATGTGATAATGGGGGGAAGGCACCAGGAGCCCTGTGAGTATGGTCTTTTCCTGTCTGTGTTCGCTGAGATGTAAGAGAATCTCGAGGGCTGAAAGTGTAAGCACAGGGACGTTCCTGGTGGTCCAGTGGTTAATAATCTCCTTGCCAATTCAGAGGACGTGGGTTCGATCCCTGGTCCTGGAAGATCCCACATGCCTCGGGGTGGCTAAGCCTATGTGCTGCAACTACTGAAGCCCATGTGCTTAGAGCCCACGCTCTGCCACAAGAGAAGGCGTCTCAGTGAGAAGTCTGAACACCACAACTAGAGAGTAGCCATGTGCAGCAACAGGACCCAGTGCAGCCAAAAATAAATTAAAAAAGAGAGAAAGAAAGGAAGTTTAAGCACAGTCTAGGGCCCCAGAGATTCAGGCCTGTTATTGGAGGGTCCACCTTCATTCCTGGGCCAGGCCCTTGATGTAAAGGAACTGGCTGTTGCACATAGTGACTAATGCCCTGAGGATGAGGTCCCCTGCCTCACCGGGAGTTCCAGCCTCTCCTTGGCTGAGGAGCCCCCGTCTGTGGGTTTTCTGGGTTAAACATCAAAAAGCTACCTCTGGAATCTGCTTCCTGGCTTGGCCGTCCTCCCCATGGGTTTCCCTAGGGTGGAAACAGTGACTGCCTCTGAGTGAGCACTTCAAGTTTGAGAAGGATCCCACTTCAGCGCAGGCGCAGTGGGAAAGGGGCATGAGATCATTCTGTTCTCGTGTTAGTTGCTAAAACCCTTTGTTTTTCTGGAATTGGCTGGCCTTTACGTTTCCTGAGCTCTGAGCGAGAGTTTCCCTGTAAGCTATTGTTTTGAGTCCATCAAGAATGTTGGACTTGCATGCATATGTATTGTTGAGTGCACACACACACACACACACACAGGCGCACAGCAAGCTATGCCAGTCTTGCACTCAGGAGAAAGGGCAGAATCCAGAGGGATGTTCTACTTTTGAAGGTGACATATTAGAGAGTGGGTTTTGTATTTTGGCTTTTGTGTTGCTTATTTATTTATTTTTAAAATAAATTTGTTTTAATTTTTAAAAACTATTTTTTTGGCTGCACTGATGTGTAAAAGTCTTGGCTGTGGCATGTGGGATCTAGTTCCCTGACCGGGGATCAAACCTGGGCTTCCTGCACTGAGAGCACGGAGTCATTGCCACTGAACCATCAGGGAAGTCCCTTGCTTTGCTTTTTTGAACTGCAGACTTGAGCTAGGAGAAGAGTAGAAGAGACATGGTGAGAGATGAAGAACTGCGCTATTTCCTTTATGGAGCACGGTCTACTGTGTGTCTGTCTTCACAGGGTGTGTTCTTGTTTAGTCGCTAAGTCGTGTCTGACTCTTTGCAACCCCATGCACTGCAGCATGCCAGGCTTCTCTGTTCTTCGCTGTCTCCTGGAGTTTACTGAAGCTTACATTCATTGAGTTGATGATGTCATCCAACCAGCTCATCCTCTGTCGTCCCCTTCTCCTCCTGCCTTCAAGCTTTCCCAGCACCAGGGTCTTTTCCAGTGAGTCAGGTCTTCACATCAGGTGGCCAAAATATTGGAGCTTCAGCTTCAATCCTTCCAATGAATATTCAGGGTTGATTTCCTTTAGAATTGACTGGTTTGATCTCTTGGCTGTCCAAGGGACTCTCAAGAGTCTTCTCCAACACCACAGTTTGAAAGCATCAATTCTTTAGGGCTTAGTTTTCTTTATGGTCCAACTTTTACATCTGTACATGACTACTGGAAAAACCATAGCTTTTGACTATATGGACAGCAAAGTAATGTCTCTGCTTTTTGATACACTGTCTAGGTTTGTCAGAGCTTTTCTTCCAAGGAGCAGGCATCTTTTAATTTCATGGCTGCATTTACCATTTCAGTATTCTTGCCTTGAGAACCCTATGAACAGTATGAAAAAGCCACAGGGTATGGGTGTAGGTTATTCCAAACAGGGTTAAAATGTTATGTGATGTCATGGTGTCAATATTTGGCTGTTGTAACTGAAAGGTCAGAGCTTTGTCTGCTAGTGCATGTGTGCAAGCTAAGTCGCTTCAGTTGTGTCTCACTCTTTGCTGCTGCTGCTGCTAAGTTGCTTCAGTTGTGTCCGACTCTGTGCGACCCCTAGACGGCAGCCCACCAGGCTCCGCTGTCCCTGGGATTCTCCAGGCAAGAACATTTCCTTCTCCAATTCATGAAAGTGAAAAGGGAAAGTGAAGTCGTTCAGTCGTGTCTGACTCTTCGTGACCCCATGGACTGCAGCCCACCAGGCTCCTCCATCCATGGGATTTTCCAGGCAAGAGTACTGGAGTGGGTTGCCATGCCCTTCTCCAGGGGATCTTCCTGGCCAGGGATTGAACCTGTCTTTTATGTCTCCTGCATTGGCTCGTGGGCTCTTGACCACTAGTGACACCTGGGAAGCCCCTCGTCTGCTAGTAAGATTACCCTAAGAAGGGTCTTTTTGGAATGGCATGCTCTTGCTCAAATTATTAGGCAAGGAGCATACTTTCCTTATTTGATCAAGATAGTATTGGTAAGTGTACAAATGTAATTTATAAGTAAAATTGTATCCTTTGCCCCAGGATAAAAAAGTAAATGTAATTGATAAGTGTGCAGTTGGTAAGTGTGTAAGTAAGTGTTAGTTGCTCAGTCGTGTCCGACTCTGAGATTCCCATGGGCTATAGTCTGCCTGGCTCCTCTGTCCATGAGATTTCTCTAGGTAAGAATATTGGGTTGGGTTGCCATTTCCTTCTCTGACAAAAGGGATAGGAATCTAAACATTATTGGTCACGACTCCTTACACTGTCTACCTCTTTTTCTGGCCAGTAGATGTTTCGACTGCTCAGTGACTGAGCAGAATTCTCACCGGGAGGGTGGAGTAATGAGGCAGCTGAAGGAGAGCATGCATGGCCCCTCCTGCCTCTGTGTCCAGCTGAGGGAGGAGATGGCTGAACAGTCCTGCAAGCTCCACACGTGAGTCTGGGCTTTGTTCCTTTCTCAGCGGTTCAGGAAGACTTGCTGAGATTGTTCACAGTATCAGAATGTGCCCCA
The DNA here is from genome assembly GCF_049115385.1 of Moschus berezovskii. Lineage (NCBI taxonomy): Eukaryota > Metazoa > Chordata > Mammalia > Artiodactyla > Moschidae > Moschus > Moschus berezovskii. Next base: position 56,549,977 of record NC_142468.1, read on the forward strand.
GGATAAGGCCTGCCAAGCATGGAAGAGGAAGACCAGTGAGTTCACAGAAACGCAGCACCAGCATTTCCCAGAGTAATGGGCAGCATCAGAGGTCAGCGTGGCCTCAGCCCAGAACACCGGACTGTCCCAGGGCGTGGACTTGTTTAAAAAAAAAAAGACTTATTTATAGATGGTGTCCTAGGGGCCAGAGCTGGTCACTGTTCCCTGGTGGGCCCCACCCTCAGACTATTGCTGGGCTCAGTGCAGTTTTACTTGGAGAAGGCAATGGCAAGCCACTCCAGTACTCTTGCCTGGAAAATCCCATGGATGGAGGAGCCTGGTGGGCTGCAGTCCATGGGGTCGCTAGGGGTCGGACACGACTGAGCGACTTCACTTTCACTTTTCACTGTCACACATTGGAGAAGGAAATGGCAACCCACTCCAGTGTTCTTGCCTGGAGAATCCCAGGGACAGGGGAGCCTGGTGGACTTCCATCTATGGGGTCACACAGAGTCGGACACAACTGAAGTGACTTAGCAGCAGCAGTTTTACTGCTGTGTCTTGAGCTGGGGCTTTGATGACAAGTCCTGGAGAGCCTTGTGCCTGGCCTGAATCTCTCTGTAGGGAAGATTGCTTTACTCTGTGACATACATGGAGAATAATATATGCAATGTAAAGGAACAATCTGAACATCTGGGAGACAGCCAGGCTAAGAAATCAACATTACGAATATCTCAAAAAAAAATCACCCCCTGTCACCTCAGAGTTATGATAAGCACCTCAGTTTTTCATTTTAACTGATGCTTGTTAACTTTGTATGCATTCCTAAGTAATGCAGATGTTTGTTGATTTTTGTTGTTGCAGCCATTTTAATCTATTTTTAGTTGAAAGGTAATTGCTTTACAATATTGTGTTGGTTTCTGCCATACATCAAAATCAATCAGCCATCGGTATATACACATGTCCCCTCCCTCTTGAACCTGCCTCCCACCTCCCACCCCCTCCCACCCTTCTAGATTGTCACAGAGCCCCTGTTTGACTTCTCTGAGTCATACAGCAAATTCCACTGGCTATTTTACATGTGGTATTATGTATGTTTCCATGCTACTCTTTGTTGTTTTGAAGAACTGAGTACCAAGTGCAAACCCAGATTTGGGAAGGTCCCTATTGAAACTGGTTGGCAAAGGCTTCCAGGCACAGCCGGGGCCTCAAGAACAGTTGTTAGCATTGCTGGCTGCAGAGTCATACTCTCCATCCTAAGAGCTGCACAAAGCCACTTTTCTCACCTGTCCCTGCCCTTGTGTATCACTTTGTAAATGGGGTTATCACTCGTGACCCTCTTTACCAAGGGCTTGTACAAATTTCAGAGAGAAAGATGAAAAGGGACGCTTTGTATTGATTAAGCCAGGGTCCTTAACCAGAGGTATAGAGAAATTTCTGGGGAAATTTGAAACTGAATCTATCATGTCCTTCTTCTGGGGGAGAGGGTTCATCATATTTCCAGAGGAGTTTATGGACCCGCCTGCCCTATAAGGATCAGGAACCATGTGGTTAGTATGGTTGGTTCTGTTTTTTTGTTTATTTTTTTCAAATGAATCCTGGGACTGTTGAACATTCTTTGAAGTATGTATGAGTCTGCTTGTGTGCAAGTCTGCGCCGACTTTTTACCAGTGAACTTGCCTAACTTAGGAAAGGGAATCCCCGTAGTTAGTTGTGCCCTGGACTGTCCAGGGCAGAATCTTTGACCATTCTGTGGGTGGCCTACCAGGTTTTGCATTTTCTCTGAAATCTTCATCTTTTACTCTTGACCCAGAGTAACTGAAATGCTAAAATGGGGGAAGAAAACTGGAATGGTTGCTGTAGTTTCAAAACAAATGACCTCACTGCCTAAATTCCACTTCATGCAAAAAAAAACTCTAACTTTCATCCTTATAAATAACAACGGACCTTTGGGGAAACAGACCCAGATACCCCATTTAGTGCAGTTGGGGGCAGATTTGTCACTGTCGAAGTAAACTGCCTGGAAACAGAACATGACTATTGTTACACCAACTTTGTAGTTATTTCCTAAGAGATGGCAATTTAAATTTATAATGACTGACATTCATTTTTTCAAAGTAGGCGAGTAACTATGCTTTGTATAAATTGACTTAATGGGAGGTACTTTCAGCTTGTTTCAGCAATGTAGGGGATTTTCAGAATTCTCTAGCTAAAGAGTTGAGTCTTATCCCATCACTGCTTTTTCATGGATGTGTTGATGGAAGACGTGCGTGGTTAGGTGTGATATGCCCAAGGTTACTTTGATTTGTCAAGGTCAGTTGGAACTAGAACCTGAGGGGAAGAGGTAACTGTTTACATGATTATGTCTTAAATATATAATTTGATGACAATTCATTTAAAAAAAAAACATAATCGAAGCGTCATGTTTTAAAGACTTCGCATCTTGATCATCCATTTCATTTTAACAAGACAGCCCCCTCGGCTTTGAAGTGTACCACTTCTTATGGTCTCCAGGCATGTCCCTGGAACGTTCTAGTCTCTTGGGTCTATAGACCTGTTGACTCAATGGAAACGAGTCTGATGCTGGGAGGGATTGGGGGCGGGAGGAGACGGGGACAACAGAGAATGAGGTGGCTGGATGGCATCACCGACTCGATGGACATGAGTTTGAGTGAACTCTGGGAGTTGATGATGGACAGGGAGGCCTGGCGTGCTGTGATTCATGGGGTCGCAAAGAGATGTACACGACTGAGCGACTGAACTGAACTGATGGAAAAGAAGCTTGTTTTTGTTCGGTGCTGTTTATATCTCATAAATTCGGCATTTTTAGGTCTTCAAGTTTTTCTCCAGAGTTGTTAGGTTTTTCGTCTTATACTCAGATATGAACAATCCAGGGCTTTTCTTTCTCTCTCTTGTTTTCTTTTGTTTTTGAAGAAAACCACGAGTTTTAGTTTGGCTCTTCAAAGTCTTTGGGGATAAAGGAGAGAGAACTCAGGAAACAGTTAAGATCTGGAACTGCAGGCTGCTTTGTCTGTCTGTTAAGAGCCAGAACAGACAAGAATAACATTTATTTAGAACCCAGGTTTTTTGAAGGAAGGTAATTTACAGGTAAACTTAAGCTTTTTTATAGACTTGCTTCCTCAATTCCCTTCCTGGCTTAGCCTTTATACTCTGCTGATTTTAGACAAAGCCTGTTGTCTTTTCTATGTCTTGGCTTTTCTTGTCTAAAGAGAGGGGTTGGGCCTGGTTCTCTCCAAGGGCACTTTGCAGCCCTATGTCTAGACTCCATATCAGGGGATTTGCAGAGAGACTGCTCTGGAGCTGCTGGTGGGGGGACGGTACTTGTCCCGATGCTGAGGGCAGAGGAGTTTGCCGTGTGAATCCCTGCACAGTGCTCTGAGACCCCTGGCTCCGCGGGGGCACTTTCCTTTTCTGCTGTTTATCATCTGAACCCCATCACCGTCAGCCCATGCTGAGGCAGTGTTGCTTACTCACTAACGTGGCCGCCTGCACTGACTCGTGTCGTTTGTCTCTTTTTGGCCAGCGTGCCGTTGCAGGGTAACATCTGGACTGGGCTCCTGGACCCTTGGATGCTCGGCTGCAAGTTCCTGGATCGACTTGGAGAAAATAGTGAGTAATCTCCATGTCTCTACTTGGGAATCTCGGGGCTGGAGGGGTTGTGGCCAGGAAACAGAGTCTAGCTGATGGACTGCTTCCCTCTGCAGCCCTCCTCTGGCACACCCACCTCCAGGAGCCATGGAGATGGCAACCGGGACTCCAGACACGGCCTTCCTGACCCCAACTGTCTTACAGTCGGGGACCTGCTGAATGTGCCTCCAGAGAGCTGCTCTTTTCTTCCATCAGAGCCCAACTTATGGGTCTTTTTAAAATAATTCTTTTATTTTCCCTTTAGTTTCTTAGTTCTAGGGTTCTTTTAAAAATTAAAAAAATTTTCTATGTCGGACTTAGTTGTGGCACACAGGATCTTCATCGAGTCATGTGGGATCTTTCATTGTGCTGCACGGACTTTCTAGTTGTGGATCAAGGACTCTGGAGCACGTGGATTTAGGAGGCGCAGTGCGCAGGCTTAGTTGTTCCACGGCATGTGGGATCTAAGTTCCCCAACCAGGGATCGAACGCATGTCTGCTGCATTGCAAGGTGGGTTCTTAACCACTGGATCAAGAAACTTTTGAGTCTTATCTATCCTTACTGGCCTACAACCAGAGACCCTTTATGGTGGCAAGTGTAGGGTGCTACCCTGCAGGGCTGACATTCTCTTCCCAGCATGCACCTGCTCATCCATCACACCGTGGCTTCATGCCGTCCCTGATGTGAACTCCTGTTAGAGAGGCCTCCACTGACAACCTCATTTAAAGACGCCTTCTCCCTGCCCCCAAATGTTCTCTCTCTCTCTCTCAGGCCCATGCTTGCATCTTTCTTTGCACTTAATACAGGATAAGTTTCTTGAGTCACTTGGTAGACCACCCATTCGTCTGTTCATCCATTCAACGAATATTGATTATCTACTATGTGCCAATGGCTACAGTTGGCTTTCTTCCACAAAGAAAGGAAAAGACTGAGTGAAAACCTAAGTCAACAATCACAGTCCATTCTGGCTATACTTTGTTCTAAATAGTCTCAAGCACTGTCATCCGGGCATCTAGTTAAAAGGGGGACCCTGATGGGGTAGGTCTGGGTGGGGCTTGTGAGCCTGTGTTTCTCACAAGGTCCAGGTAATGCTGAAGCCGCTGATTTGTATCTCACACTTGGAGAAGAAAGGTCTAAGGATCCTGATGCCCACGAGACTTGTCCTTGAGTGTGGCTCTCGGTGAACTGCCTAGGGTGTGTGCCTGCAAAACCCCCAGAGACCTGGCAGGAGTTTTTCTGGTGGGTTCGTCTCTTTAACGGTGTGAGGCTGAGTGGTTTGAGATATGAGCCTGCCCAAGGAGTATGGAGCCTGCTAAGTTACCCTTACCAGTGTCTGAGCTCGTGCCTCCTTATTGTGTGTTATGGTGTTGTCAGTGAAATCCTCCCTTTAAGTTCTGCGCTTTTCAGATTTTTGAGGTGGAATCCTATGAGGTCTCTGCCTCATAGGATGAGTATGCCTGTTTTGAAGTCAGCATTTCTGAAAACACTGAGGCTGTTTCTTGTTTTTAAGAGCAGGCTGCCTCAGCTAGGCTAACGCACTTAAGTGGGTTGTTGAGAAGAGAGACTATACTGGAAGCAGAGAACTGACCTCAGAAAACGCAGGCAGAGAGAGGGTTCAAGGGGCTCTTGGGGAGGCTCAGGACGCTGCTGCCAAGGAGGGCGTCTTGATTCCAGCTGGTGAACTGGCCCTGGGGCTGTTCTCCCAGCTTCAGCACTGCTGTACAGCTGCAGTCAGGCCTCTCAAAAGTCGTGGAGTTTTTACAAGGGGCCAGACTGATTTGCCTCTTGGGTAGTTAATAGTTCCAGTGGCCGTTTATGGAATACTTACAACATATAAGGTTTAAGGCAAAGCACTTGGCACATGACCTTGTTACCTTACCCTCCTGACGACTCCCGAGGCAGGTAGTGACCATTTCATAGAGGACCAGATTGAGGTCAGGGCTGAAGGCAGTTGCCTGGGATCATGTAGCAAGTAAGATGAGGTTCCAGCCTCATCTGCTGGACCTTGGGCAGGGTTTTTTCTCCTCTTTCTTTCATCACCTGCATCATAACTAGAAAGAGAACTTTACTACTGGTGGCAAGACTGAATTGCTGATTATTTGTGCTATTTTTCTTCCATCTCACCCTCATTTTACCCATAGAGGGTATGACCCTTCCCTGTGTGTCAGCTTTAAAATATTGCTTCTGTAGCGCTTTGGCCTCTTGAGTTAAGGAAGGAACTTGGTCACTGCTTTGCAAAAATGAACGGAGAAGAAGTGCACTTAGGAGGCTGACTTTTCACCCCACCCCTGCTAGCTTCTGCCAGCCTCCCCAGTGACAGGTCTCTAGGGGGCTTGTGTGACTGCCTTTGGCCCTAAGATTCAGGGCTACAACTTAGTCCTCAATGGCTCCTGCTGGAGGCAGAAAGTGAGAAGTCAGGTTGAAGGCATTTTTTAAAGCATTTTTATTTATTTTATTTTTGGCTGGGTGGACGCTTAGTTCCTCTGAGGCATGTGGGATCTTAGTTCCCTGACCAGTGCTTGAACCTGCATCCGCTGCATTGCAAGGCCAATTGTTAACCACTAGAGCACCAGGGAAGTCCTGATTACATTGTTTCTGAAGACCATTTTCTGATCACTGTGTGGGATTCCTGTATCTGACCATTTCCAAATAACCTCATTCTGCTCAGGGTTATTTTGTCTATTTTGTATCAGGTACACAATTCTAGAGTTTATGGGGTTTAAGTTTTGAGGTTCCTTGATTTTGGCTTCATATATATGCTGCTGCTGCTGCTAAGTCACTTCAGTTGTGTCCGACTCTGTGTGACCCCATAGACGGAAGCCCACCAGGCTCCCCTGTCCCTGGGATTCTCCAGGCAAGAACACTGGAGTGGGTTTCCATTTCCTTCTCCAATGTGTGAAAATGAAAAGTGAAAGTGAAGTCGCTCAGTCGTGTCTGACCCTTAGCGACCCCATGGACTGCAGCCTACCAGGCTCCTCCATCCACTGGATTTTCCAGGCAAGAGTACTGGAGTGGCTTGCCATTGCCTTCTCCGATATATATATATGCTGAGTTTGTGTATAAACTGAAAAGTGAAACTGAAGGTGAGTCGCTCAGTCGTGTTCAACTCTTTGTGACCCCATGGACTGTACCCTACCATGCTCCTCCGTCCATGGGATTTTCTAGGCTAGGGTACTGGAGTGGGTTGCCATTTCCTTCTCCAGAGGATCTTCCCAACCCAGGGATCAAACCCAGGTCTCCCGCATTATAGGCAGATGCTTTATGTTCTGAGCCACTGAGTCACTCACCGAATGCAGAATTAAGTTGAATCCCTATAACTAGGTTTTCGAGGCAAGGTGTGCACTCCTATTCTCATGTTTTAGGCAATGGAGGAACTGTACTATTAGGCTTGTGTTGCAAATTCTGTGTTACCAAGTTCATGCCTATACCTCCCCACTGGGCCCGCCCACCCATGAAAACATAAAAGTGGATCTTGGAAGCAGCTCCTTCTGACTTCTTTAGGCTTTTGCATCCAGAGTTAAGGATTCGGAGCTAGTGGGCGCTGGATTTACCTCCTTGCTCTGTAGTGGGTAACCTTGGGCCCGAGAATGTTTACCTGCACTTTACTGTCTTATACTGGCACCAATGTCTACTGGCTTCTATTTTCTGGACTTATTTCTTCAACAGTGAAAGGAAGGAGGTGAGACGAGAGAGTGGTTTTAGCTGTGATGCTCTTAGAGCACTATGTACTCATCCTGGCCATTTGCTCTTCGGAGACTAGCTGAAGTGCCCCTTTCCCCTGCTGTCTGGCTGAATTCCCTCTGGTTGAGCTCTTTGCTCATGTCTGAAGCCAATTTCTTGGTCTGTAGAAATGAGCCCCTGAGGACAGGGGGATTATGCTTTATCTATCCTGTATCCCAGGGCCCAGCACTCAGCCTTAGGCTCAATAAACATTTGTTAAATGAACCCAACAATGTATTTTCTCTCTTCCATTGGCTTGTCTAAAGCCAATGTATCAGAAGAGCAATGGCTTAATAAGCACTCCTGATGAACCCCTGAGCAAACAGGATGCTGTTAACAGTAGTCAGATGAATCTCTGGTAATTGCAAGCCTTAACAGGTAAACACAACAGTAAGTGCTTCCTTGCCTTTTGTGGACTTAAGTCCTCCTCTCTGGGTTCTTCAATTATTTTCAGTAATAGGGGAGAGGCTGGATGAGGGTCTTTTTTTTAAAAAAAAAAAAAGGAAGAGTAAGTATACTCTTTCCTGTAACAGGTTTTGCTTATATTTCTTTAAAATGTAATTTTACTTTACAAAGTTACAAAGGTAATTTACAACATGTAATTAAAGAAGAGGAGTAAAAACTTTGTAGAGAGAAAGAGACTAGCTCCCCCATGATGACATTCTTCCCATCCGGTAATCCCAGTCAAACTGTCCGCCTCTTGGACCTCAGTTTCATGCTATAGGGTTGCCAAATTTGGGATTATCTCCCCTTTTTGTACCAGATATATTTAAAAAATTACAATGTAATAAATTTTAGGATGAGGAAGGATAGACAGACCTTCAAATGAAGCAATAAACGACATTCAGATACTTTGTGATTTGGAGTTCTTCCTGCCTCTGCCTCAATGCAGGATTCTCTCAATCTCCCTCATTTTAAAACATGCCAGCCCTAGAACCTGCATTGCTCACAGGGCACGTGGGGTTTGGGGCACAGAAGGATTTCGCCCGCAGCCTGTGGCTGACTACCCAGAGCTGCCCCTATCCAGTGAACTGGGATGTTCTGATCTGTTGTATGACCTTATCTGCAGTTGTAAGGGGTCCATGGTGACTTCCAGTCCCAATGGTTTCTCGACCCTCAGAGGCATGTTTCTCTTTATTAAAAAAAGAAAAGCCTAAAAAAGCAAGATGTCTAATTAAAGGAATGACTGACTGGGGATTTGGCAGTTGTTTCTTTTTTTTTTTTAACAACTGTTCCCTCCTTGCAGACAGACCTCTTACCTGATTTAAGAACACTAAAGCATACTGTTGACACCCTTCGCTTTTTGTGAGAAGGGAAGGTATTTTCAAAGTAGTAGTAGGACTCTTTATACTCCTGACATTATTTTAAAAACATGAGAAAACATATTTTTTCCTTTTAAATTAATATGGTATAATAATTTGTGTAATGTATTTTAAAAACTATTATGGACACACTTTCCATGCTAAAAAAAATCGACCCTATATTGAAATACCACATATTATTATTTTGTTGTTGTTGTTAATTGTTGTGTCTTATTTTTTACATGAAAATGTAAGTTGTATAAGCTTTCATTCTCTCATTGCTGGCTGGGCTTCCTACCCTCCCTCTCCCTACATTTTGGTAATACTGCAGTGAGCATTTTTAAAATATTTATTTGTAGACCATGTGGCATTTCTGTAGACTCTCGAGGTCAGAAGTTATGCACCTTTAAAAATTCACCTTTAAAAAGATGATACTCTTAGGTGCCCAGTGACCTAAGAGCTGTCACTAGCACAGAAAGTTGTTAGTCTTGAAAATTTGTCATTTTGAAAGCTTAATATATAGAGGACTTGAAAAAAAAATTATTGCCATGTCAGGTCTAGGAGTTTCTAGGGCTTCAAACAAAGTCTTTGAGTAGCATGGGTTGCCAGGATGTCTTTTCTGGTTCTATGTTTCTGCCTTTGAGGCCTCATCTCTGGACTTGCCCGTTCTGCTCCGCAGGCTCCTTTTCTCTGCATCCTCCTCGATCTGTTTAAACGCAGTGGTGCTGTTGATGGATGCTCCGGAGCGAGTGTTGCAGCACGTGGGAGAGGGCAGATGTGGGTCGGGTTGGAGGCGGCCCTCTTCTGCGCAGGCATTTGTGGGCTCAACCCCTTCTCCAGTTCCCAACCTCTGCTCCTGCTCAGAGGGAGACTCTTGGGCAGATGACTGTGGCTGTGCTGCTGTCTGTGGCCGGGGTCTCCCAGGCACCCAGAATGACTGTGTGACATTTCAGGAGCACTTTGCTCCAAGGAAGAGCCGTGGTCCTGCGTTGTCATTTGGCAGGTGTCTGTGGCAGAGCTTGGTTTAACTGGAGTGGGTGATGACGGGATGATAAACAGGTGATCAGATTCCCCGTGGCGGAGCTTTGTTGGCCTTCCCACCCTAAAACAGGCTTCTTCCTTTTGTAAAGCAGCCGGCACCCTGTCTGGCCAATTCCTGCACCCTGGTGCTTAGAACAGACTCCCTTTGGGGCCGAAACCATTTCCAGTACAAGTCCCTGGTATCTAGGTGCTTTCTGCTTTAGACGTGGTACCTTGTTTGAATAGATCCCCTGGGAAACACACCTGGTGGTCCCAGTTTTGAGTAGATGCAGCAAAGATTGTCAGAAGGAATGACAGCTCCTTTTTCCTGAGTCTGTTTTGATGGACTTTGACCCCTTGTCCTTGGAACTGCACTTGCAGGGGGCACACACACTCTCCAGCTCTTGGGAGAATAAAGTAGTGGAAGCTACAAACAGGCTTTGCTCAAAAAAACTGCCATCTTCACTACAGCCACAAGGCTTGGCATAGGCCTTTCTAGTGAGACTGCATCAGAGTTAGGACAGTAGCTGTCTTTCCCAGATGTTTCATTCATTGGAAATATTTCAGTGATAAGAAATACCCTCAAACACCCTCCTGAGAACAGAGGCAATCAGTTTAAGTAGCTCCCGTGATGTAGCTGGAGCACATCACTACACCCATGGATTACACTTGGCAGTGTGTCCTTCAGCCAGCTGCATGGCTCCCAGGAGACAGCAGGGCAGTTGCATAGGGAAGATGTTAGAGAAGGGAGGTGGGGGCTGGGGGGCCTTGTGCATCAGCTGAATATCCAGGGCTGGGTTTGGGCTTTGGTACTTTGAGGTCAAAATCCAGCTGCTGCTGCTTGGACCTGCAGTGGTGAAGATGACTCAGAAATCTGGAAGGCGGCCATGGTGATTTCACTACTGGATCTGAGGCAGCGCTGAAGCCCTCTGGGGTGGGCGTGGTTGTTGGGGAATGTTTACTGATCAAGCGGATACAATGTGGATGCTGGTGTTCTGGGCCCCTGGGGTTTGCCAGTTACTTAGTAACTTGGGAGACATTTTATTTTTATTACTAAAAAAAGAATTTCTAGTGGCAAAATACAAAACAAGGACATGCATGCTCATGTTCACATGTGTCTGTCTCTTTGCGACCCTATGGACTATATATAGCCTGCCAGGGGCTCCTCTGTTCATGGGATTTCCCAGGTGAGAATACTGGAGTGGGTTGCCATTTCCTCCTTCAGGGGATCTTCCAGACCCAGGGATCAAACTCATGCCTTCTGAGTCTCCTGCATTGCCAGGCAGATTCTTTACCACTGAGCCACCTGGGAAGCCCACAAAACAGGGGCAGATGATCCTAAATAAATTCCATCTGACATGGAGGTTGTTAGTTTTGTGAATTCCTTACTTTCAGAGAACTTATGGTGAAGGGCCAAGGTTTCTCCAGGGGTGCCCCAGGAGCTTCTGGTAGGATAAGTGATGGATTGTAGGTTCTACTAACCCCACTTCTCAGAAGGGATGAAAACACTCTCATTTCCAGAGGAGGGAATAAAGTCTGTATTAGATTTCTCGTGCTGCTGTCCCAAATGGCCACAAACTTAAAACACCGTAAATCTATTTGATCTTACAATTCTGCAGCTGAGAAGCCTGATACGAGTCTCAGGAGGCTAGAATGAAGTGCTCTGTTCCTCCGGGGGCTCAAGATCAGCCGTCCCCAGCCTTTTTGACCCCAGGGACTGGTTTTGTGAAAGAGTTTTTCCATGGACCAATCTGGGGGGTGGGAATAGTTTTGAGATGATTCAAACGCATTACATTTGTTGTGTACTTTATTCCTATTATTATTATCACATCAGCTCGACCTCAGATCATCAGGCATTAGATCCTGGAGGTTGGGGACCCCCGCCCTAGAGGAGGATTTCATCTCTTTGCCTTTTTCAGGTCCTAGAGGCCACCTGCTTTCCTGGGCTTGTTTCCTTCCATCTTCAAATCCTGCTGCATTTTGATCTTCCTCTGACCATAGATGGGAACGGTTCTCTGCTTTTATGGATCTTTTTTACCCCATTGGACCCACTTGGATAATCCAGGAAAATCTCCCTACCTCAAGATCCTTAAATTAATCCCATCTGCAAAGTCTATTTTGCCATGTAATGTCGCATGCACACTGGTTCTGGAGATGAGGACGCAGACAACTTTGGGTGCCATTATTCTGTCCACCTGCAGGTCAGATGAGAGTGGTAGTTTACCAGGTTTCCATTGAGGTCAGTAGTACAAGGATCCAGGTTTCCAGCCTGGTCAAGACCCAAGTCTTTTCCTTCTGGCTGTTTGCCACATTGTGTTGTGCCTGGTAGAGGTTGAGTGGTCTGTGTTACAGGCTGTACCCTTTGCTGCAGCCAGTTTGTCCCTGGATAAGAGGCTGTGGGTATGAGAAGAGAAGGAGTCATCCCTTCTTTTGTGGAAGCAGGCCAGCAGCATGGGAGCAGGGCAGGGGTGGGTGGCTGCACTCCCCAATCTACCTTTGTGGGTGGGAGTTCATGGTGACTCTTAATCTTGTTGTATTGATAGTCTGTTCTCGGCAAGGCTCCTGTGCCAAGAAACAGACACAGCTGAGGTGGCTGAAATGAGGTGGGGGTGGGGTGGAGTTGTTCAGTTCAGTCGCTGATTGCAGCCAACCTTTATTGAACGATTGCTGTGTACCGGAGACATACCCACCAGTGTGCTCATTGGTGCTCTGAGACAGTTCTGTCCAGTAATTGCTGATTGCAGCCAACCTGTACTGAGGGATTGCTGGGTACCTGAGACATACCCACCAATGTGCTCATTCGTGCTCTGAGACAGTTCTGTCCAGTGTCTCCACGTCCTGCTCATCAAAACCAGACCCGCTCCTCTGTCCACTCTTTATGCGGAGACCTCATACCTGAAGTTGCCCTCTCTTCTTCTCACCTCTTCCCAGCTCAATCTCAAATTCCTTGGAGATGAATCTCAATGGCTGAGCTTGGCCAGATATTGACTTTGAGGTGGAAGAGGGGCACTGTCCCCTGGGTCTGGGGGCGGGTAGATGGTGAAAGGTGCTTTTCCTATCAGGTGGGGGCCTTGCCTTATTCAACCAGTGTTACTGTAGAAATGCTTGGCAAGTTGAATTTGAATTTATGTTGTTTTACAAGGCTTTATTTTAAACTAAACTTAAAGAAAATTTGCCAGAATACAAAGAACTCCTATCTAGTCTCACCTTCATTCAGCAATTATGGCTAGTTTGCCTCATTTGCTTTATCGCTCCACATTGATGCCTGTTGTCTTTTCTGAACCATTTGAAGTTACGCACATCATGCCACTTGACCCCTAAAGAGCTTCTGCATGTCTTTCCTAAGAACACAGACATTCCTCTTTGTAACTATAGTTCAGTTAGTAAAACAGGACATATATAACATTTTCCCCAATCTGCATATCTTTTTCTTAAAAAAAGAATTGTTTTAAAATTAATTTTCATCAAAACATAGTTGCTTTATAATGAGGACATATAGCATTGATGTACTATTGTTGAATATACAGTTCATACCCCAATTTTGCTACTTATGACGATAACATCCTTTGTGGCCACTCTTTCCCTGACCTAGGATTCAGTCCAGGATCATGCTGATTTTATTCAGTCGTCACATCTCTGTCAAACTTTTAATTAGGAACAGTCCCTCTGCCTTTGTGTGTGCCTCTGTGTGTGTGTGTGTGTGTTTGATGACATTGACTTACACTCTTAAACAATGTCAGTTACTTCCTAGCAATTTGGATTTGTGTCATAATTCCTCATTAGGAGGTTGCTCATGATTGGGTGTGTTTCTGTCAGGAATGCTACATAAATGATGTTTTGAATCTTTCTCAGTATATCACATCAGAAAGCGCAAGATGTCTTTCTGTCCTATGCTAATCTTAGCCGCGACCCTTTGGTTCATATTGAGCTTGCATCACTTAATCTGTGTGTTCCAGAGGAGGTGAGCACGTAAACAGGACCACCCCCTCCTTTAAAGGGAAGTCTGGTTTGCAAGTGCTCTTTGTACTCGGGACTTGGCTGAAGTGGGCACTCTTTTTCTCTGCAGGGTCTGCTCCTGAACGCAGGTGAAAGGGCTGATGTCTTCAGAGCCCACATATAGGAGAAGCTTGCCTGAGGCAGGAACAGAGCATCCTCTCTGCCCTGTGGCAAGAGTAAATCCTGGAGAAAGAAGTACAAAAGCCTTTTGACTCCATCCGACTGTCCTGCCTGCCTCCAAATTATGTAGGAGTGGAAAGGATTGATGAGGATGTGGAGAAATCTCTTGTTTACATGTGTTTGACGGATGCAAAAGACATCCAGGCTGCTGCCGCTGCATTCTTCTTTTGATGATCTCTTCTGACATGGATTCTGACATTGAGCTGCTTGGGTCTGGTTAGCTTGCATGGTGTTGAATATCAGGTGTGTAAGCTCCTGGACTGATCATGGCTTCCTCAGACCTAGGATGGTTGCTCCCAGCCCATTAAGCAATCACAGGACTCCTTGTCGATGTGACTCAAGGCTCAGGAGGCTGCCACGTGGGAAGGATGTGCTGTTTAGAGCTCTGGGCATTTCAGTTTGTGGCCAGTATTACTTTTTTTTTTAATTTGTTTATTTGCTTGCATTGGGTCTTAGTTGTAGCACCTGGGATCTTAGTTGCCTGACCAGGGATCAAACCTGTGTCCCCGGCATTGGAAGAAGGATTCTTAACCACTGGACCATCAGGGAAGTCCTTGGCAATATTACCTTGATTAATGCTTCTTCTGCTTCAGACTTCTTCCATTTTATGCTCTGTTTCCTATTGAATATTTGACCTTGGTGACCCCTAGAGCTGTTGATCCCACTTTTTATTAAGAAGCAAACAACGTAACCACATGCAGTCTGCTGCTGCTGCTAAGTCACTTCAGTCATGTCCGACTCTGTGTGACCCCATAGACGACAGCCCACCAGGTTCCCCCGTCCCTGAGATTCTCCAGGCAAGAATACTGGAGTGGGTTGCCATTTCCTTCTCCAATGTGTGAAAGTGAAAAGTGAAAGTAAAGTCGCTCAGTCGTGTCTGACTTGTAGCGACCCCATGGACTGCAGCCTAGGCAGCCTAGGCTCCTCCGTCCATGGGATTTTCTAGGCAAGAGTGCTGGAGTGGCTTGCCATTGCCTTCTCCGACATGCAGTCTAGGGTCAGTAAAATAAGATACAAAATAAGATAAAAAACAGGGGGAAAGTAATTCTAAAAGTGAAATATAGTCAGTCAGTTTAGTCGCTCAGTTGTGTCCAACTCTTTGCGACCCCATGAACCACAGCACTCCAGGCCTCCCTGTCCATCACCAACTCCCGGAGTTGACCCAAACTCATGTCCGTTGAGTCGGTGATGCCATCCAACCATCTCATCCTCTGCCATCCCCTTCTCCTCCTGCCCTCAATCTTTCCCAGCATCAGGGTCTCTTCCAGTGAGTCAGCTCTTTGCATCAGGTGGCCAAAATCTTGGAGTTTCAGCTTCAACATCAGTCCTTCCAATGAACACCCAGGACTGATTTCCTTTGGGATGGACTCGTTGGATCTCCTTGCTGTCCAAGGGACTTTCAAGAGCTTTCTCCAACACCACAGTTCAAAAGCATCAATTCTTCGGTGCTCAGCTTTCTTCACAGTCCAACTCTCACATCCATACATGACTACTGGAAAAACCATAACCTTGACTAGACAGACCTTTGTTGACAAAGTAACGTCTCTGCTTTTTAATGTGCTGTCTAGGTTGGTCATAACTTTCCTTCCAGGGAGTAAACATCTTTTAATTTCATGGCTGCAGTCACCATCTGCAGTGATTTTGGAGCCCAGAAAAATAAACTCAGCCACTGTTTCCACTGTTTCCCCATCTACTTGCCATGAAGTGATGGGACCGGATGCCGTTTTCTGAATGTTGAGCTTCAAGCCAACCTTTTCACTCTCCTCTTTCACTTTCATCAAGAGGCTCTTTAGTTCTTCTTTGCTTTCTGCCATAAGGGTGGTGTCATCTGCATATCTGAGGTTATTGATATTTCTCCTGGCAATCTTGATTCCAGCTTGTGCTTCCTCCAGCCCAGCGTTCCTCATGATGTACTCTGCATATAAGTTAAATAAGCAGGGTGACCATATACAGCCTTGACGTACTCCTTTTCCTATTTGGAACCAGACTGTTGTTCCCTGTCCAGTTCTAACTGTTGCTTCCTGACCTGCATACAGGTTTCACAAATACTCATAATTAACAGTACATCTTGACTATTCTACCCAGTATCCTGCTAAATATTGGAGAGGGGGAACATATAAAGGAGTGTGACACAACCCCTGACCTCAAGGATGTGGCTCTTTTCAAAAAGGGATTGTTATAAAGATTAAACTGATTTATGAATTCATTTTTTTCTTAAATAGTGTTTTGATTTGTTCCAGGCAGTTGTAGTGCCTTAACTTATTTGTGGGGTTATCACTGCATGACTTAGAGCACATTTGTCCATGTCATCCGAGGAATTGTAATGGCAGACCTTCACTACATCCCAGAGATAGATGCTTGGAAAAATAAATATGCCTGGCCATATATTCCCAGGCCATATATTCAGGCTGTGCTTATGCCTGAATTTGAGTAAAAATTATGGACAGCCTTAGGGCAACTAGATTTGGAGACAGTCCATCTTTCCTGCTGCTGCTGCTGCTAAATTGCTTCAGTTGTGTCCGACTCTGTGCCACCCCATAGACAGCAGCCCACCAGGCTCCTCCGTCCCTGGGATTCTCCAGGCAAGAACACTGGAGTGGGCTGCCATTTCCTTCTCCAATGCATGCGTGCATGCTAAGTCGCTTCAATTGTGTCCGACTCTGTGCCACCCTGTGCATAACAGCCCACCAGGCTTCCCTGTCCACAGGATTTTCTAGGCAAGAATACTGGAGTGGGCTGCCATTTGTCCATCTTTCCTAGAAGAATGTTAATAATTTAATTCCTTGTCTTGTGTCTTGGTATCAGCAAAAGCTTCTCTGAGTTGCTAATATGTTCTTAAGTTTTAAAGCCACTGATAGAGTATCATTAGATTTTCTGCCTATGGTATTTTTGTATGAAGAAGGGGCTTTGGCCAAGTAAGCATCACTTTCTTTTTACAGGATCCTCTGTATCTAATATAGAAATGCTGGATAAATGTGATCTGGTGGTGGTTGTGATGGGGAGTAGGTGTTGGGGAAGGTGTGGGAAGGGAAGGTGAGGTTGATGGATGCAAACAAAGATGTCCAGAATATGTGAAGAATAAGGTTTTGAGAAGAGCTGCAGCAGCAGGATAGATGAAAAGCAATATGCTGAAGGGACTTCCCTGGTGGCCCAGTGGTTAGGACTTCATCTTCCAGTTCAGGGGATGTGAGTTTGATCTCTGGTTGGGAAGCTAAGATCCCACATGCCTCACAGCCAAAAAACCAAAACATAAAACAGAAGCAACATTGCAACAAATTTAATACTTTATAAATGGCCCACATCAGAAAGATCTTAAAAAAACCAACCCACTTAGAATGTAGTGGTGGTTCGTGTACTTTGGTATCTTCCGGGAAGGAAGAATTCAGGATTAGCAAGTTATAGCTAAGTGATTGAGCTTTCCTCCAATTACAGGTGAGACTACTGTGTTTTTCTTGCAGATATCTGAAGTATCTTGTATACTTTCCCACTTAAAAAGAAGTAGATAAGTATCACAGTTTTACCTTTTCCCCTCTGTGACTCAGGATGCTGTGCTGACTTCAAAACCCTCCAGACTGATAAGAGTCCTTGGGTTGTCCCCCTCTCTCTGATGTGTCGTATTTCATTTGACCATCTGCCTCAGGAACCCCATGTGGGATGTTAGTTCCTGGACCAGGGATAGAACCCGTATCCCTGACCTTGGCAGGCAGATTCTTAACCCTTGGACTACCAGGGTAAGTGCCCCTATGGTGGAATTCATGTAATCACAGAGAACGTGGTCACGTTTGAAGCCTCTGGTGACCCTTGGGAGGCGATTTGGAAAGAGTGCAGTAGCCGAGGAGGATGCTCTGGCCACCTTCTCACTGTGCTGCACTGGAGCACTCGGAGTATTTGTGTGCCTTCCTGTTGGGGTGGAAGAAGGATTGGAAGTCTACATTTGCCTTGTGCTCCCTTCTGCCTCCTTTGGGACGCTGGGTTAGGATGTGTGTAGTTTGTAGCTGGAAGGTCCAGTTCATGGGTGTAAACCATGATCTGGGAAGTCTGGTCCCTGAACTGCCGTTGGCCAGCTCCAGCACTGGTAACTCAGTAAACAGTAAACTTTCATCTGAGAATCAGAGGGCAGAGCCATACTGCCCGACACGGGTCACCCAGATCTGGGTTCAAATGTTGCCTCACCATCTAATGGCTGCGTGAGTGCAGGCCAGTTAGAGAGCTCCTGAATTGCAGTTTCCTCACCTGTGAAATGTTGGTAACCCATCTACCTGGTAGGGTTGCTGTGAGAAGGGCACTAAACGAGCTAATGCAGGTGAAGCCTCCATCCCTGTGTCTGGCTCATCATACTTGTGCAGTAAGTAACTGTCTTCCCCTCTACCCTTGGCTTTTTTTTTTTTACAAGCACACGAATTTGAGCATGTTATTGTCTGGAGTGAATCTGTTCTAAGGTTGTCTTACCAAAAGTTCTCCCAAATCTACCCAGCATCACCCCTTTTACTTTCCCACATTATAAGGTCCATCACAGGGTGGCTAAATCAAACATCTAAGTAAATAGCACTGAACCTCCTTGTCTACAAGAAGGGAGGATCCTGGTGAGGAAGGTGGTTTTTAGATCTGCCTGAATTAGGTGTGCAGCTGCCCTCTGTCGGGGTGATACTGGGATTCCTTTATTTCCAGGAAGACAAATGGTAGGAGGCCAAGGGACAGCAGATCAGCCAATAGGTGTCATGTGCATTTGGATCCTCAGTGTTTGTAGCTAGTATCTTCATTTATCCCAAGGGCCTTGAGACCCCCCTGGGTTTGTGTGTTCCCTCATAGTTGTGGTGGGCATGGCCAGGGCAGTGCCCCGGCCCTGGAAGCCTTCACTAAGGGCTGATTCTCCCTAGGGCTGAGGTCCTGAGCTCTTGGCAAAATTAAATTAGTCTCTGCTTATGGCTGGACCTCAGCTGGCAGGGTCTTGGGGGTTTTAAACAAAAGCATGCGCCTCTCCAGAAGTAGATTAGGGAGATGTCCATTCAAGCAGGGGATTTGGATGTGTTAATTCTCAGACTAGGTATCTGATTGCGAAAAGGACTGTGCGACCTTATTTAGAAAAAAGGTTGCACTTTGTTAACCTTTATTCCCTTAAGAAGGAAAAATCATTACATGGCAGAGGTTCAGGCCCCATAGGAGATTTTCTGGGTGATTCTCCATTTTAAGAGTCAGGCTTCCACAGACGGGATAAATTGTCAGGAACCTCTGACTGTCCCAATGGTGTATTTTTTTGGTTGGAGGGGAAAAAAATCCTTATTTCTTTCCTATCCTAGGCTTTTGTCTCTTCCTTCCTAGTCCTAGCAGATAAGGATTAAAAAAAAATTTTTTTTTAAAGAAGAGGAAAAAAGACATACATTTGAAAAGACATTGACCTGTCTCCTCCCCCATCTCACCTCTACTCCCCATCCCCCCTCCATGCTTATTCAATACCAGTAAGTGGTAGTCAATTCCAAGCAGATTCGCTGCAAGACAGCTGTGCAAGTGATGGGCCCCTGACAGGCAGGCAGTTTGGTTCCTCCCCTGAGCCTGCGTCACGTGCCACCCCATCCTGCCGCCTTCCCCAGCCACTCCACTCCCAGCTGAGCCCTTCTCCCTCTCTGTTCCTGTAAGGCTGTTGACATCTGTTTCCAAGAACGAAACATGGGCTAAAGCAGAGCACAGTGACATGGATTTGGAAGACCTGAGTCCTGAGGCAGGCCTCAACACCTCCTAGCTGCCACTCTGAGCCTGAACCTCCTTCACTGCACTTGCAATTACACTGTGCTATCTGGTCTTCCAGCTAGAAAATGGAAGTCCTGGAGGATAGGATGTTGTTCATCCTGTTATTTCCAGTTATTTATCCAGTCATTCATTTCTTTTACCTTCTTAGGACTCAAAATAGAAAGATGAACATTCAACGTGTGGCACGTGGTAGGAATTGCAAGCTGCTGCTCCTTGTCCCCCTTTTTTTCACTTGAGTGATGTGATCCATGTATGGTTGAGGGAGCTTTGGATCTTTCTCCCCAGAGCATTGGAGAGGAGGAGGACATGACCTTGCTTATTGACCCTGACTACAATACCTAGTGAAAGTGAAGTCGCTCAGTCATGTCCGACTCTGTGACTCCATGGGCTGTAGCCTACTAGGCTCTCCCATCTATGGTATTTTCCAGGCAAGAGTACTTGAGTGGGTTGCCATTTCCTTCTCCAGGGGATGTCCCCAACCCAGGGATCGAACCTGGGTCTCCTGCACTGCAGACAGACGCTTTACCATCTGAGTCACCAGGGAACCCCACCTAGACAGCATATTAAAAAGCAGAGACGTTACTTTGCCAACAAAGGTTCGTCTAATCAAAGCTATGGTTTTTCCAGTAGTCATGTGTGGATGGGAGAGTTGGACTATAAAGAAAGCTGAGTGCAGAAGAATTGATGCTTTTGAACTGTGGTGTTGGAGAAGACTCTTGAGAGTCCCTTAGACTGCAAGGAGATCCAAGCAGTCCATTCTAAAGGAAATCAGTTCTGAATATTCATTGGAAGGGCTGATGTTGAAGCTGAAACTCCACTACTTTGGCCACCTGGCGCAAAGAACTAACTCATTTGAAAGACCCTGATGCTGGGAAGGATTGAAGGCAGGAGGAGAAGGGGACGACAGAGGATGAGATGGTTGGGTGGCATCACCGACTCAATGGACATGAGTTTGAGTAAACTCCAGGAGTTGGTGGTGGACAAGGAGGCCTGGTGTGCTGCAGTCCGTGGGGTCGCTAAGGGTCGGACACGACTGAGCGACTTCACTTTCACTTTTCACTTTCCACTTTTACACATTGGAGAAGGAAATGGCAACCCACTCCAGTGTTCTTGCCTGGAGAATCCCAGGGACAGGGGAGCCTGGTGGTCTTCCGTCTATGGGGTCACACAGAGTCGGACACGACTGAAGTGACTTAGCAGCAGCAGCAGCAGTACTCCATTGCGGAGAAGGCAATGGCAAGCCACTCCAGTACTCTTGCCTAGAAAATCCCATGGATGGAGGAGCCTGGTAGGCTGCAGTCCGTGGGGTTGCTAAGGGTCGGACACGACTGAGCGACTTCACTTTCACTTTTCACTTTCCACTTTTACACATTGGAGAAGGAAATGGCAACCCACTCCAGTGTTCTTGCCTGGAGAATCCCAGGGACAGGGGAGCCTGGTGGTCTTCCGTCTATGGGGTCACACAGAGTCGGACACGACTGAAGTGACTTAGCAGCAGCAGCAGCAGTACTCCATTGCGGAGAAGGCAATGGCAAGCCACTCCAGTACTCTTGCCTAGAAAATCCCATGGATGGAGGAGCCTGGTGGGCTGCAGTCCGTGGGGTCGCTAAGGGTCGGACACGACGGAGCGACTTCACTTTCAGTTTTCACTTTCACACATTGGAGAAGGAAATGGCAACCCACTCCAGTGTTCTTGCCTGGAGAATCCCAGGGACGGGGGACCCTGGTGGGCTTCCGTCTATGGGGTCACACAGAGTCGGACACGACTGAAGTGACTTAGCAGCAGCAGCAGCAGTACTCCATTGTGTATATACACCACATCTTTAAAAAATACATATATAGATTATTTTTCAGGTTATTTTCCATTATGATTTATCACAGGATAGTCAGTGTAGTTCTCTATGCTATACAGTACAACCTTGTTGTTTATTCATCCCACAGAAAATATTTGCACCTGCCAATCTGAAGCTCCCAATCCACTCCTCCCCCACTTAGCAACCGAAAGTCTGTTCTCTATGTTTGTGAATCTCTTTCTGTTTTGTATATAAGTTCATTTGTGTCATATTTTAGACTCCACATAGAAATGCTCTCATATGGTACTTATCTTTCTCTGTTATGACTTACTTTGCTTGGTATAATAATCTGTAGGTCCATTCATGTTGCTGCAGACGGCATTATTTAATTCTTTTTCACGGCTGAGTTATATTCCATTGTTCATATGTACCACATCTTCTTTATCCAGTTATATGGTGATGGACTTTTAGGTTGCTTGCATGTCTCAGCTGTTGTGAATAGTACTGCTATAAGCATCTTCATCCTAGTTGAAGATTTTCCAATTTTCCTGCCCTCTGCCAGGGTAAGCAGCGGTGAGAAGGGGATTATAGCTCACATCTTTTAATGAGATAGATAAAAATTGCAAGCAAAAGGCTGAATACATGGAACAGAAATGTCTTCTTAGATGGAAAGTGGACATAGAGAAATATGAAATGCTGGTGTTTCAGATGGACCCGGGTCTATCACCTATTCCACTGGAGACGGTAAACTATTGTTTTTCCTTTTTTCCAGAAGCGAATTTGTGCATGAAAACCTTGAAAGACTACATTCCACTCAGTCCCTTTTATTAACAGAATTGCACTTTGCAGTGAGGGTGTATGTGGCTGAAGAGCCCTTTCAAGACTGGAGCCTGGAGGCATTGGGCTGGTTAATTGCATGTTTGTCTGTTGGCTTCTTTCCAGTCTTTCATCATGGATGACCCCTTATCTATAATTTTTAGACCAAAATAAAAAAGTTTCTTTTCCTCTTTAGTCTGTTTTATGAAGCTAAAGAGATGATAATGATCTAAGCCCCAGCTTTGGAAAGCAGTTACAGTGGATGAAAAGGGTCAAGATAGATTCTACCACAGGTGTCAGCCTGTGGAGGCTGTGATTCTAGGCATCAGCATGGTTGACTCGAGTTGATTGGCCTGGTCAGGTTAGCTGGGTTTCCTCTTTCTGACTCATTATCTCCATGGATGTCTTCTACAGCTGCTGGTATTTTCTGTGTACAGAAAAGAACTGACCTGTTTCTTGGGGTGAGGTATACAAAAAGTCTATATGACTGTGATTTCACAAGTCTGGCTGCACTTGAGAACCACCTTATAGCTTAGAGAGAAATTACAGGGAACCTCATCTCCTAAGATTCTGACTCATTAGGTTTCAGATGAGGATTGGAATTTGTCTCATTTATGAGCCCCCTCTGTAGATGTCTAGGATGCTCAATCAGAACTGAGCATCACTGACCTTTCTCATCCTCATCACTCAGAGTGGGCCATAGGCCCAGCCCTGTCTGCATCACCTGGGAGCTTATTAGAAATGCAGACCGTCAGGCTCCACCTCAGCTTCCAGCTTGTGTGTGTGCACATTAAGGTTTGAGAAGCTCTGTTCCCGTGTGGTTATGTTGTGTGGTCACTGCTTGATTGTTCCCTGGCATTGGAATATTGATTCTGTACATTTATGTATTTAGTCTATTACTTTGCCAACCAAGGTCTGTCTACTCAAGGCTATGGTTTTTCCCGTGGTCATGTATGGATGTGAGAGTCGGACTGTGAAGAAAGCTGATTGCTGAAGAATTGATGCTTTTGAACTGTGGTGCTGGAGAAGACTCTTGAGAGTCCCGTGGACTGCAAGGAGATCCAACCAGTCCATTCTAAAGGAGATCAGTCCTGGGTGTTCATTGGAAGGACTGATGCTAAAGCTGAAACTCCAATACTTTGGCCACCTCATGTGACGAGTTGACTCACTGGAAAAGACTCTGATGCTGGGAAGGATTGGGGGCGGGAGGAGAAGGGGACAACAGCGAATGAGATGGCTGGATGGCATCACCGACTCGATGGACATGAGTTTGAGTGAACTCCAGGAGTTGGTGGTGGACAGGGAGGCCTGGCGTGCTGTGATTCATGGGGTCGCAAGAAGTCGGACACGACTGAGCAACTGAACTGAACTGAATGCCTTTCCTCCTAAGGGTTGGGCTGTGATTTGTATAGGTCTAATCAAGATTGCCGGGAGAAATATCAATAACCTCAGATATGCAGATGACACCACCCTTCTGGCAGAAAGTGAAGAGGAACTCAAAAGCCTCTTGATGAAAGTGAAAGAGGAGAGTGAAAGAGTTGGCTTGAAGCTTAACATTCAGAAAACAAAGATCATGGCATCTGGTCCCATCACTTCATAGGAAATAGATGGGGAAACAGTGGGAACAGTGTCAGACTTTATTGTTTTGGGCTTCAAAATCACTGTGGATGATGACTGCAGCCATGAAATTAAAAGACGCTTACTCCCTGGAAAGAAAGTTATGACCAACCTAGATAACATTAAAAAGCAGAGACATTACTTTGCCAACAAAGGTCCGTCTAGTCAAGGCTATGGTTTTTCCCGTGGTCATGTATGGATGTGAGAGTTGGACTGTGAAGAAAGTTGAGCACCGAAGAATTGATGCTTTTGAACTGTGGTGCTGGAGAAGACTCTTGAGAGTCCCTTGGACTGCAAGGAGATCCAACCAGTCCATTCTAAAGGAGATCAGTCCTGGGTGTTCATTGGAAGGACTGATGCTAAAGCTGAAACTCCAGTACTTTGGCCACCTCATGTGACAAGTTGATTCACTGGAAAAGACTCTGATGCTGGGAAAGGTTGGGGGCGGGAGGAGAAGGGGATGACAGAGGATGAGATGGCTGGATGGCATTACCGACTCGATGGACGTGAGTTTGAGTGAACTCTGGGAGTTGGTGATGTACAGGGAGGCGTGGTGTGCTGTGATTCATGGGGTCGCAAAGAGTCGGACACGACTGAGCGACTGAACTGAACTGAATTTTTTTTAAATTATGTGAGTCACCTCTGTGGCTTGTGACTAATGTCTAGTTGTTTTGCCTGTTATTGTTGAGTACACACATACTCATTAGTGTTTCATTTAAATGTACTTGTAAAATGAACAATGTTCTGTAGCCAAATAAGAAAGATTCTTTGTGCTCTGTTTCATTATTCCTGCCTGTGTTCCCTGTGATGTGAAGCAACCTCTGACTGTGTCTCCTTCTCTCACATGAGGTGGTTTGCTCTTCCTTTGGGCTATGATTTTTTTTTTTTTCTAATTCATTTATTTGGCTGTGCTGGGTCTCAGTTGTGGCATGCGAACTCTTAGTCCAGACATGTGGAATCTAGTTCCCTGACCAGGGGTTGAACCTGCGCCCCTTGCTTTGGGAGTGCAGAGTCTTAGCCACTGGACTGATTTTTTTCTCTAGTGTCTGACTGTTACCACACTTGCTCGGTGTGTTGGAATTTTGGTTTTCATAAATGAGGCACTAGTTTTATTCATGGCTGCATCCCCTGTGTCTAGGGCATACCTGGGATTCAGTGAAAGTTCTTTGGGGGAGTAGATGAATGAGTGTTTATTGAGCACGGAGGACTTCTGGTATTTCTCTGTCTGTGGATGGTATCTCTGCACTTGTATTTTTTTCTCTTAGTCCCTCCTCAACATATCTGGGCATCAAGAGTGAGGGTTACTTTGTTTTCTGTTGGAGATTGTAGTACTTGATTCTAAGAAGATTAAAGCTATGGAGGTGAAACAAAATTAGGCTAAATGGATGGATCTTTAATTGGGTTGTTAGGGTGTCTGTTTAGAATGTCTGTGAGTCACTCACAGCTTATTAGTATGTTTCTCAGCTCCTTCTGGAAGTGCCCTCCTATGAATCAATGGCTTCTTAGATGGGAAGAAGCTTGTTTCTAGGTCCAGCCTTATCTTTGGGTTGATGACCTTTGAAATGATTTCACAAAGTTCTGTCCTTAAGTTGCAGCCACCCAGAACTCAAGTAGCCATAGGTCACTCAAAAACCTTATCACAAGATGATTATTTTTTTCTTCTTGAGGATGTTTTTATGCCAGAGACCCCATAGTCAGCTTAATATAACCATAAGCTACTAAGTTGAGAAGGCATATTAATGATGAAAATAAAAAGAAAAAAGAAACGCCTTCCAGTATCCATATAATTTCTTCTTTTGGTAATGGGTTGTGGGTTCTTCTCTGTATTCTACATCATCTGGTCCCTCTTTGCTGATGCCCAAGTCCTGATGGCTTTTCATTTGCTGTGTGAAAACTAAGAACATCCCCAGCTTTCTGTCTTAATTGAGAAATTAAGTCTAGAATTGTATATCTCTTATAAATGGAAGTCAGAATTAGATTTTAAAGTAAATGCTTTGGCTCTTCTATCTAACCTGAACTTGCTTTTCTTAATATCTCTCATGTTTATGGTTTTGTTTGCATTTTTTCGGATGCAATGGAGCAGCCCCTAGCATCATCCACTGATCTGTGAGATTATGTTAAAAAGACTCTGTCTTTGAGGTCATTAAAAGGCTGATAGGCTATTTATTTTTTATACCTTCAGTAACTACTTGAAATTTCTTACAAGCTTGTGCACAAACCCTACATGGTCGAGGTGACAGGAAGGCATCTTTGGCTTTCCAAGGAGCTGGGATGATGTGAAGCAGTCATACAGTGTAGTAAAGTTACTATGAAGGGTTAACTATTGAATGCCAAAACGGAACACTGTCTCTACCCTTCTGTTATCCAGCTTCATCGTGGGATGAGGTGTATTTCACATTGTGTGAACTTTTCATTCAGAGAATAGGTTCTTAACCTTGAAAGCTCTTGAGCTTAATTCTTTTAAAACCCTTTGGAAATCTGTCTAAATAGTTCTTCAGCTTCTTTGTTTCAAGCATGTGCTACAACAACATGTTTCCTGATAATTCAGAATCATTGTCATTTTCTAACTCCTGTGGTGCATGAGTGAGTGATTTGAGCAGAACTGTTAGACTCCTACAAAGTAGGTCCTCAAACCTTTTGTGCAGTTTTATTGCTGAGTCTTTGAGTCTTTCAAGCTCCCTCCTGGTTAGCGGTCAGTTCCCCCACTGTCACTGTGCCTGTCCTTTCATGACTTCTTAGTGGCTACTTACTCTCTGGCAGAAGGGCCACTTGGCAAGTTTTTGGAATTAAACATACGCAGTGGTCAACAATTTTGAGTTCCGGTAAGAGGAACTTTCATTTGAAAGTGTGTTGGGGGGACTTCGCTGGTAGTCCAATGGCTAAGACTCTGTACTTCTAATGCAGTAATGCAGAGGATCTGGGTTTGATCCCTAATTGGGGAACTAGATCCCACATGCTGCAACTGAGAGTTCTCAGGTCGTAACTAAAGATCTCACATGCCACAGTGAAGATCGAAGATCCCGTGTGCTGCAACTAAGATCCGGCGCAGCAAAGTAAATATTTTTTAAAAAGAGACAAAGTGTGCTAAACTATTGGACAGTCCCTTCATCTGCCCAAAGAGATTTTTTTTTTTTTTAAATATGCTTCTGGGTTGGTGGCTGTATCCTGAAGAGCCGAGATGGCCACAAGTCTGACCTATGTTTGAATGTACTTCACAGGAATACAAGGTGCATGCTGGTGTCAAATGACCCCCAACACCTGGTGAAATCTTTTCCATAGAACTTATACTTTCTAGGAGATTTTTTCTCCTAAAGTTCAGTTGTTTTTACAAATGAATATTCATTACTGATCCATTACCTTTCAGGAAGAATAGGGAGAAGTTGGTGGAAGAGATGAAAAATTGTTAAGAGAAATTTGGCAAAACCACTCAAGGAGTTAATAGGCTCTGAGGAGAGCTGTTTAAAGGTTACTGTTAAACAGAAAAGAAATGTATTGATGGAATATAGTGGAATCTTAAGTAATTGATGATGATATGACCAGTGAAAGAGAAGATTGGATCTTTGCTCTAGTACCTATTAAGACAGAATTACAGACATGCCTTGCTAACTTCATGGAAGATTCTAGGAATAACTTGATGACAGTTTTTTACCCTGGGCCTGCATTTGTATTTGCAGTCTGATCTTTCTGCTCTCAGACATTATTTTTACTTAAAAAGTTGAATAGAGAAATGGCCTGGATATGACTTGAAACCAGGCTTCCTTTAAGCAAACATATTTTGAAATTGAGAGAAAGGTGGTTGAAAAGTTTAAATGGTTTTCTAAAATTTGTCATTCCTTAAACATTCTTTCCTCACATTATTTCAAAATTGCAATTTTGGTGAAAGTTAGAAGAATGAATGTCCAAATGGGTGGTAACCATTGGTGTGCTGTTTTTTTTTTTCATGTTTAAAGTGTGTGTAGTGGGACTTCCTGGTCAAGATGGTGCTACAGACCACACTGGGAAACCAAATATTCATTGTCTCTCGTTTGCTCGTTTGCTCATTATATAGGGAGGTGCATCGTGGCTGGCCTCTGTATCATAAAACAAGAGGGCACCTTTGTTGTGGATTAAATGGGGATTCAGTTGGGCAAGGGCAGTCTGACTTGCCTTTTTGTTGTTGCTGTTTTAAATTTATTTCACCACGTTAGATCTTTATTGCGAAATGCAGGGTCTGTAGCATGTGGGATCTAGTTCCCTGATAAGGGATCGAACCTAGATCCCCTGCATTGGGAGTGCAGAGTCTTAACCACTGGACCATAGGGGAAGTCCCCCGACTTGCCTTTGTATTCTTGGTGCCGAAACACAGCCAGGCTCACAGAAGGCAAATCTAAAACAAGGCAAGGGGAGAAAGATTATGATTAACAAAACATCCTTAGAAATGGCTGAGAAAGACCTGGAATTTCTGCTGTGGCCATCTGAAGCTGTACCAGTTCTTTCTTGGAGTTGAACATAATGTAACATTCCTTCTTGAGGGAGCACTATTGGGAAAGGACTTTTTGCTTCAATTGAGTAACTTTGTCCTGCTATTTAACATGCCTAGTCTTCTTGAGCAGTTAAAGATGCAGAAGAAAGATATCATTGTTTCAAGACAGTTCTCACAGGCCGTTCTTTGCCATCTTTTCTGAACCCGATATTCAGAATTTGGGAACCTGAGGGGGCTTGCATTCTTGGAGAAGCACTTCTGTTCCTCACTAATGGTGCCACTGAGAAAGGCATTTTGTGTGCATTTGGAAGTGTAGATATATTCTGCTTAAATAGAGGCTCAGTGTGCCATGGGCAAGCTAGGGACTATCCCAGTGAGCAGACAGTGACCTTTTTCAAAAGACTGAGAGAGACTGGGCCAGGTAAGCTTCCCTCCATGCATTGTTTAAGAAAAGATTTGTCTGTACTCCTGGCTTCCATTTGGCTGAAGGACGTGGGTTGGGCCATCGGATGGCATACTCAGGACTATACAAAGTCCCCTTTGTTCCCCTTCCTCCTGAGCCAGTCACATGTGCCTCTTGGCCTGCATTTATCAAACAAGCCTTTGGCAGAGGCCATGGGGAAGGCTGGGGTGGACATTCATGACTGGCTATTGAGAACTTCCGTCAGTTCCGTCCTTGCTAGGCTTGTACTGAAGGGGTCACCCTTCCGTGGGGTTGCTTGGATACCAACCTGAGGTGGGTTTTTTTTTTCCGTTTTTTTTCCCCTTGAGGTATAATTGATACACAACATGTTAGTTTCAGGTATGCAACATAATGATTCAGTATATGTATACATTGTGAAATAATCATCACAGTAAGTTTAGTTAACATCTATCACTTTATATAGATTTTTTTTTTCTTTCTTGTGATGAGAACTTTTAAGATCTACCTTTTAGCAACTTTCAAATATGCAATATGGTATTATTAACTATAGTCACAGTGCTGTACATTATATCCCTAGAACTTAACTTATTTTATAACTGAAAGTTTGTACTTTTTGGTCTTCTTCATCCATTTCTCCCACTCTGTACATTTGCCTTTTTTAATTAAATTTTTTTAAAATTTAGGATAATTGCTTTACAATGTCGTATTGGTTTCTACCATACAACACCCTGAGGGTTTGATGGATTCTTCTCAAAATGAAGCTTGTACTTGCACTGCCCTGGGAAAACCTTAATTCTTTTTTTTTTTAAATTTTAAATTAATTTTTTTTGGAGTATAGTTACTTTATAATGTTATTAGTTTCTACTGTGCAGCAGAGTGAATTCTCCATTTAGGTCTCCACAGAGCACTGAGTAGAGTTCCCTGTGCTGTAAGGTAGGTTCTCATTAGTTATCTATTTTATACATAGTATCCATGGTGTATATATGTCAGTCTCAATCTCCCAATTCATCCCATCCTCCCTTTTACCCTTGGTATCTATATGTTTGTTCTCTACATCTGTGTCTCTATTTCTGCTTTGTAAATAAGATAGTCTATTACCGATTTTTCCCCTATATATGTGTTCATATGCTTGCATGAGTGCTTGCTCAGTTGTGTCTAACTCTTTGCAACTCCATGGACTGTAGCTCGCCACGCTCCTCTGTCCATGGAATTTTCCAGGCAAGAATACAGGAGTGGGTTGTCATTTTTTACTCCAGGGGATCTTCCCAACTCAGGGATCAAACTCGAGTCTCTTACAGCTCCTTCATTGGCAGGCAGATTCTTTAGCACTGTGCCACCTGGGAAGCCATATTGTTCATATACAATATTTTATGGCTGAGTAATATTCCACTGTATGTATATGTATATACATACATATATATGTATATGTGTGTATATGTATATACATATACCATATCTACTTTATCAAACCTTAATTCTTGATTAGAGCTTTTCATGATTCAGCCACTCTCTGCAATGTAAAGCCATCTGCTGTGGTGCAGAATATCTTAAGTGACAGGAGTGACTGTACATTATCCTTGGGAAGGAAAAGGCACAGTGAGCGGGATTCATCCACACTGATGTGGGTTGACCTCTGGAAGTGGTTGTCTTTTCTTTGATTGCACCTAGTTTTACTAGCAGGATTTTAGGGTGGTAAATGATTTTATGCTGTACCTAATGAAGATTCTGATTGCTCCATAGTTAATTTTTAAAGATGTAATTGGAAGAATCTCATGACTCTGGCAACTGATTTTGGAGAGGTTGATTTTCAATGTAGATAACTAATAAATGGGCATCATGTCCATGGAGGGTCAGGTACTAAGACGCTGGCTGAAAAGCATTAAAGCATGGTTAGGACAGAGTAGGGTCTGTGGAATGCAGACAGCTTGGCATATGGCATGGCTTTGTGGTCTGTGTTGCCCTCTTAATCCTAGGCCTCTGATGGGCCCAGTGAGAGATGGCTCCGCCTTCAAGAATGGGACAGTCTTTTTCCCCTGGTGGTCCAGTGCTTAAGAATCTGCCTTGCAATGCAGAGGACACGGGTTTGATTCCTGATCCGGGAACTAAGATTCCACATGCTACTATGCTGCAACTAAGACCCGACACAGCTAAATAAATAAATGAGTAAATAAATATTAAATAAAAGAATGGGGCAGTCCTACTGCACTGAATGGGAGCTTTCCTCAGCTGCATGAAGCTCTACAGAATTTGGGATCTGTTTTCCCTTGACAAGGCTGTTTACTTCCTTCTTCTTCTTCTTTTTTTTAAAACAAGCCCTGTTTTTCTTGGAAAAGACCTTGTAGCTTGAATTTTCTAACTTTGACAGCTTTTCTTAAGTGCCGTTATGGAACACAGAGTTGCCAGAAACAAATGCTTGGATTGCCAGCTTCCCCTTCAGGGGATATAAATTGAGATTTTAGGCTTTGATGTTTCTGAGGAAGGTTGTCTTTGTGACATAACGGGAAAAGCAGTCGGCAAGGGGGTCAGCCAGGGTGGCAAGCCTGTGCTACCCACTGGTGCCTGACCTTGGACGAGTCATTCCAGGCTCAGGGTGTCAGGTTTGTACCCAGGAAGGAGCACTGGGCCGGTGATGGCTGGGCTGTCCTGCAATGATGAATTTCGGAAAGGAATCCCCTGCACTCTGGACTCAAGAGTTTGTTATCACAACTCTGCATGCATGCGTACTACGTTGCTTCAGTCGTGTTCGACTCTTTGTGACCCATGGACTGTAGCCCGCCAGGCTCCTCTGTCCTTGGGATTCTCCAGGCAAGAATACTGGGTCGGTGGCCATGCCCTCCTCCCGGGGATCTTCCCGACTCAGGGATCAAACCTGCGTCTCTTCTATATCCTGCATTGGCAGGTAGGTACTTCACCACTAGCGCCACCTGGGAAGCCCCTATCACAACTCTGTTGATCAGCAAAAACTCACGTTGTGTCTTCTGTTGCTTGGCTTCTGGCTCAGCTGGAGGATGAGACAGAGGGGCGTGATCAATGGCTCTGCATCCACGTTTGGAGATGGAATTTGGAAACATGAACACACAGGCAGGCTGTGAGAATTGCCACTTGTGAAATTGTAAGTCACTGTGAAATATAAAAACTGGGTGATAAATAGTCTTAGACTTTACTTTCATGTCACCTCTGTCTCCCTTTCTTATTCTTGCCTTCCTGGTTACAACTTTGAGGCTAATCCTTTCATTTTAGATATCATAAAACCTAGAGATGGGTTGGAGGAAAGTACCATGGTAAAGCCTGACAGGCTTTTACTTTACAGCTGTTTTTGCTGTGTTGTCAAATACCACTCTATTAGCTGCCCATTCTTCCAAGGCCAAGTGCTTCATACCTTGTAACCTGGCCATGCTCATCCATGTTGCCTGGATTTATGTGGCTGGTTTCGGAGCTGCAACAGAGTAAATACACTCCCTCCATAGCCATTTAAGACATCTTATTTTTTTATTTCAAAAGTAACTGTGTTTACTGTAGATAATCTCTGATAATGTAAAGCATTTAAAGGATAAAAAGCACCCACTCAGTAAAACAAACGGCCTGATTCTGCACAGAATTGACCCTAAATTCTGTGTCTGTGATTCTGAGGTCTGAACTCACCATCCTCAGGCACTGGGGACCAGTAAGGACTTAACTAGATGTCTTTTTTTAAAAAAAAAAAATCTATTTATTTGGCTGTGCTGGATCTTCGTTGCTGCTCGGGCTCTTTTCTCTAGTTATGGTGAGCCAGGGCTACTCTCTATTTGTGGTACGCAGGCTTCTCATCCCAGTGGCTTCACGTGTCGCGGAACACAGGCTCTAGGGCACAAGGCTTCAGTAGTTGCCACACGTGCGCTCTGGAGCACAGGCTCAACAGCTGTGGCACACAGGCTTAGTTGCTCTGCTGCATGTGGGATATTCCCAGATCAGGGATCGAGCTTGTTTCTCCTGCATTGACAGGTGGATTCTTAACCACTGAACCACCAAGGAAGCCCTTAACTGCGTGTCTTGACGTGATTATATTTATCCTACACTGAGCTTGAATCCTCCACTTCACCTTTTAGCATGGACTTGTCTACTTAACCCAAACGTGCTTTTATACATTGAGAGAATTCTTAAGCACTTAGTAGATTTACTCACTGTCACCACCTTCTAAAGCTCCTTAGTCAACTGATTTTTTTTTTCTATAGAGTGAAAAGGAAATCACAGTGCCTGCCCTCCTCCTCAGCTTTTCCCTTCTTAGAAATTCGCAGGCATCCTGGTGACCATGCATGTGCCCTTGGCTGTGCTCTGGGGAGCTCTGCTCGTATGCCCTGCCCGTTTCCTCTCCTGGCTCTCTACCAGCTGGGGCCTTTCTAGAAGTGTTTTTTTCTGGCTCTGAATTTCTTTTCACATTGTGGTGGTTCCTCCTACTCTGTCCTGTGAGCTTGGCTGAGGACAGGAAGAGGAAGAAAGCCCCACCGAGCTTCTAGGAGCAGGTCCTATAGTGAGGCTTACACTACTTCCTCAGTTATCCTCTCTCCTGACAGACCTCCCTTTGATTCTTAGTTTACAGCAAGCTGTGCATATCTAAGGCTGAAGAACCTGAATTGAGGGAGAAAGAGTACCTGGATTTTGGTTCTGCATCTGGCTGTTTTTTTTTTTTTTTTTCTAATTGCATTCTTGAGTCTTTATTTATCCATCAGGATAACTCATCACATGGAAAGCTTGTGCAGAAACTGTAAAGTTGTAAATTTGTAGAGATTGTTTGTTTTCCAACTGTTCTTTCTTTCCTGACACATGAGGTAGATGCCCTAGATTTTATGTTTTTGCTTAATTCTGATAGACCCTCAAGAAAATGGAGATGGATACCATGCTTAAGGATTGGAAGATTTAACATTAAGAGATTCCCCTCCCCAAGTTAACCTAAAGGTTCAATGAAGTCTCAATCAAAATCCCAGAAAGGTATTTTAAAAAATCTTAAGAACATCAACAAACTGTAAAATTTACATGGAAATGCAAAGGACTTAGAGTAGCCAAAATAATTAAGGGGGAACATAGTTGGAGGGCTTACACTATGTTATTTAAAGATTTACTATGAAATAGCATAGATAAAAGATAGTGAAGCATCCTATAAGGCAGACAGGCTTGATCCCTGGGGCAGGCTAGAGTCTTGAAACTGTTGTTAGTCACTCATCGTGTTTGACTGTTTGCTAACCCGTGGACTGTAACCTGCCTTACTCCTCTGTCCAGGGAATTCTCCAGGCAAGAATACTAGAGTGGGTTGCCATTCCCTTCTCCAGGCGATCTTCTCAACCCAGGGACTGAACCCTGCATTGCAGGCAGATTCTTTACCATCTGAGCCACCAGGGAAGCCCAGAGAGTCTAGAAATAGACCACAGATCAATGGTCCACAGACTTCACCAGAGAGACAGACTAATTCAATGGAGAATGGTCTGGCTTTTCAACAAGTCATGCTAGAACAATTGTGTATCTAGATGGAAAAAAGGGAACCTTGATTCTTATGTAATAAAAAAAAAAAACAGAAACGAACTTGAGATAGATCATAAACAGATATTTCTGATAGCTCAGTTCAGTTCAGTCACTCAGTCGTAACCGACTCTTTGCGACCCCATGAATCACAGCACGCCAGGCTCCCTGTCCATCACCAACTCCTGGAGTTCACTCAAACTCATGTCCATCGAGTCTGTGATGCCATCCAGCCATCTCATTCTCTGTCATCCCCTTCTCCTCCCGCCCCCAATCCCTCCCAGCATCAGAGTCTTTTCCAGTGAGTCAACTCGTCGCATGAGGTGGCCAAAGTATTGGAGTTTCAGCTTTAGTATCAGTCCTTCCAATGAACACCCAGGATTGATCTCCTTTAGAATGGACTGGTTGGATCTCCTTACAGGCCAAGGGACTCTCAAGAGTCTTCTCCAGCACCACAGTTCAAAAGCATCAATTCTTCGGCGATCAGCTTTCTTCACAGTCCAACTCTCACATCCATACATGACCATGGGAAAAACCATAGCCTTGACTAGACGGACCTTTGTTGGCAAAGTAATGTCTCTGCTTTTTAATATGCTATCTAGATTGGTCATAACTTTCCTTCCAAGGAGTAAGCGTCTTTTAATTTCATGGCTGCAGTCAGCATCTGCAGTGATTTTGGAGCCCAAAAAAATAAAGTCTGACACTGTTCCCACTGTTTCCCCATCTATTTCCCATGAAGTGATGGGACCAGATGCCATGATCTTTGTTTTCTGAATGTTGAGCTTCAAGCCAGCCTTTTCACTCTCCTCTTTCACTTTCATCAAGAGGCTTTTGAGTTCCTCTTCACTTTCTGCCATAAGGGTGGTGTCATCTGCATATCTGAGGTTATTGATATTTCTCCCGGCAATCTTGATTCCAGCTTGTGCTTCTTCCAGCCCCGCGTTCCTCATGATGTACTCTGCATATAAGTTAAATAAGCAAGGTGACAATATACAACCTTGATGTACTTCTTTTCCTATTTGGAACCAGTCTGTTGTTCCATATCCAGTTCTGACTATTGCTTCCTGACCTGCATACAGGTTTCTCAAGAGGCAGGTCAGGTGGTCTGGTAGTCCCATCTCTTTCAGAATTTTCCACAGTTTATTGTGATCCACACAGTCAAAGGCTTTGGCATAGTCAATGAAGCAGAAATAGATATTTTTCTGTAACTCTCTTGCTTTCTCCATGATCCAGCGGATGTTGGCAATTTGATCTCTGGTTCCTCTGCCTTTTCTAAAACGTGCTTGAACATCTGGAAGTTCACGGTTCACATATTGCTGAAGTCTGGCTTGGAGAATTTTGAGCATGACTTTACTAGCGTGTGAGATGAGTTCAATTGTGCGGTAGTTTGAGCATTCTTTGGCATTGCCTTTCTTTGGAATTGAAATGAAGACTGACCTTTTCCAGTCCTGTGGCCACTGCTGAGTTTTCCAAATTTGCTGGCATATTGAGTGTAGCACTTTCATAGCATCATCTTTCAAGATTTGAAATAGCTCCACTGTAATTCCATCACCTCCACTAGCTTTGTTCGTAGTGATGCTCTCTAAGGCCCACTTGACTTCACATTCCAAGATGTCTGGCTCCAGGGGAGTGATCACGCCATTGTGATTATCTTGGTTGTGAACATCTTTTTTGTATAGTTCTTCTGTGTATTCTTGCCACTTCTTTTTAATATCTTCTGCTTCTGTTAGGTCCATACCATTTCTGTCCTTTATCGAGCCCATCTTTGCATGAAATATTCCCTTGATATCTCTAATTTAGATAGACCCTAATAGTTGATTCTTTTGTAATCAAAGGACTCACTACATTTTATTGTAATCATGTAATCATGAGGGAGGGACAGTGTTCTAAATCATGAGGGAGGAACAGTGTATTACCCTGAGAGGGTAACAGAGCAAGAAGTTGTTTTTTCTCTTTTGATTCTGGAGCATTCTTAACACTACCTTCTTTTTATTGGGTGATAACATAAGCAAAAAACAAAACCTCAAGCCATGTTCTTGGTGGTACCTTCCGAGAGTAGATTTTGGTTCTCTTACTGTCCTCCTCTTCCTCTTATTTTACAAGAAAATCTCCCTTTAGCTTATGCAGAGAACTCAGGAAAAGTGGTCTCAAACCTGGTTTACGTTCATTTAAACAAGCCTATTTTAAAATGTACTAGGAAATCCTGACATTTAAACAGTCCTGTGGCGTCATGTTAGTAAGCAAGGACTCCTCCTGTTTAGCTAGTATTCTTCCGGCAGTTCTGTCCTGGGGTTCTGCCCACTGGGGCCCACCTGCCCTCTAATTGGGGCCCGGGGGTGGGGAGGGCAGCTGGTGGGTGAGCCCTCACTCAGCGCTCTAAATTCTCTGGTGACCCCAGGCTGGTGCACTTCCTGGACTTCTTGCAACCACAGTGTTGGCTCTGTCTTCTTGTAGGCACAAGTATTAGACGTTAAATGAAATTTCAGCTTGGCCCCTTCTGCATGCTGGGTTCAGGATTGCTTTGTGACATCAGTAGAAATTAAAGACTTCATGACTGATGTGAGGAAGGGTGAAAGAAGTTCTCCGTGCATCCCATTTGCCAATCTCTGATGTACAGTGTGGAGTCTTGTCTGCCTCTCCCCTTTAGTGTGGAGGGGAGAAATTTGCCCCTTTAGGCATCCTGGACTTGGTTCTTAGGTTAATCCAAGGTCGTTGAATGCTTTGAAGCTAATGACATGATGGCTAAGTCAGTGACAGACCTAGGACCATTCTTTCCTTTATTTTTCTTAAATATTTAGAGAGCTTTACTCTTCGGCATTGTTCTAAGATGTGGGAACACCGTTTTGAGCAAGACCCATAAGATCCGGCACTAGTGGAGCTGATATTCCAGTTCCCGGTTAAAGGCTTCCTGATATACATTCTCCCTTGTCAATTTCTTGAAGCATTCAGCTCAAATCTAGCCAACCATCATCTCCCTAAGAGGAAGCAACCTCTCTGTCCTCTGAAATCATTTGTGTGCCTTGCTGGGTCCTAGAGCGTGGCATTTGTTACAGCACATCGTATCATGGCACTTTGTGGAAGAGCCCAGGCTACCCTCCGGAAAACTGGACCTTTTTTGGGTGTGGTGGGAGGAGAAGAATGAGGAGAGTCTCTGGGGTGCCTTCTAAGCAGAGAATGTTCAGCAAATATTTATTGAGCAAGTTCATATCATATCTGCATGGGAGAATCACTCAGATCATCCTACATACAGCTAACTGGAATCCAGCTCTTCAGGCGAGCTTTTTGAATTCTTAGGAAATCTGCTGAATGTAGGTAAGGTGAGAGCCCTCCTGCCAGGAAACGCTTTAGTTTGTTTCTGGAGCTTTCTTAATAGGAAAGTGCACCCAAAGGTTGAGGGAGTCTTAAATTGGCAGTGCATTTGAAACAAGTAACAATGTGTTGTGACCTTTCCCTGGGGTCTTGCATACTTTGATGTGGCAGAACCAAGTATTTCTCTGTAGTTATAAATAGCTGTGCAACTGGAGAGTTACACTCTAGGGCCCCAAGTTAAAACAGCTGATTTTGCTGTGTTGTAGAGCGAGAAAAACATCTTTTTGGAATCATTTATGAGTAGAATGGCATTCTGACAGGATATTAATCTTCCTAGGAATTATACCAGGAAAGCAGAATGCTTCATTTTAATCCTGTAGTGCTACCCCCTCCGCCTCCCTGTTGTTGGCTTGTATATCTGTTTGTTGATGAGCATACGTCAAATGATCCATAGATTATTTTTTAAAATTTTTTATTGGAGGATAATTGCTTTACAGTATTGTGCTGGTTTCTGCCATACATCAATATGAATCAGCCACAGGTATACATATATCTCCACCCTCTTGAACTTCCTTCCCATCTCCCACCCCGTCCCACCCCTCTAAATTGTCACATATGGAGATTCTTTAAAAAACTAGGAATAGAACTATCGTATGACCCAACAGTCCTGTTTTTTAAAATTTATTGTTGACAAATAATCAAATATCTTCATTTCTCTTTAACTTAAAAACACTTGCTGGGCTGTGCTTCAGTAACTTAAGGGTCAACAGGGACCTTAAAACCATTTCAGCTGGTGTATCCCAAAGAACTGATCATTCTAGAAGTCAATAGGAGAAAAAATATAAAGATACTTTCTATTAAGATAAATGTATTCAAAGCACCACCTTTTATTGAAAGATGATATCTTTCCTACTTTTTAGGTTTTAAAGTGGCTTGTTTTAATGAAATGATGGCTTGAGGTTGTTTTCTCAAGAGAGGACATTGAAGGGAAAGTTATCAATCAGCATAGCTTAGGGCGGAGTGGGGATTTTCTGCTGAGGGATACCACTTCTCTAGTTTGGTAACCACTCGTTTAGTTGAAACCCCATTGGATGCTTGAGTTGTCCCTCCTTCTATTACCAAGTCCCCATCCCGTAGGGATATTTGCACTAGGAACCCAAGACAGGTTCTCCTCTCGGCAGCTGTGGTTAGAACTGGAGAAGAATTGATGTTCTGTAGACTTTTGCAGGAGAAGGAAATGGCAACCCACTCCAGTGTTCTTGCCTGGAGAATCCCAGGGACAGCGGAGCCTGGTCAGCTGCCGTCTATGGGGTCGCACGGAGTCGGACATGACTGAAGCGACTTAGCAGCAGCAGCAGACTTTTGCAGTCATAGCCCAGAGAAATGCCTGGGAGAGACAGCACAGGTGGGTGGGAAGTGCAGGGTGGGCTTTGGGTGGTTGGTTTGATTGCTGTGACTAAAGCAGAAATGCCCATAGCTTGAGTTACTGCTACAAATTAATTGGGTGGTAATTAAATGCTAACACGGTGGATCAGAGGAACTGTGGAATTGTGGCATAATAAAATGTGGCATGCCTAGTAAGCAATTGAGTTGTCTTCCCAAGGATGTAGGCAGCACCAGGCAGGAGAAGCACAGATGTCTTATAACAAGCTGTTTTTTTTTGGACTGTTTTGCCCTTTTTTCTTGTAAGGAAGATAGATGAGGTGTTTCTCTGAAATAAAGAGCTGAATCCCATATCATTTGTACCTGAAAGCCAGATTCATAATTTTATATGAAATAATCTTTATAGAACTTGATTTTTGACATGCAGAATGTTTACTTGCTATCCTTAGTGAAATTTCAAGCCTTGCTTTCTCTCTCTCTTTTGGTTGTAAATTTTGGATTTCTTTTTTTTCTTTTCTTTTTTTACACTTCTCATTAGAGAATAAGTAAGATTCCATGTTAATTCTTCACAGTGGCTCTCTGTGTAAGCCTTAATTGGTACATTTGATAGAGAAGAATAAAAGTACCATTTAATTATGGTGGTAAATTTTAAAATGTGGTAATTTCTTCTAGATGAATTTTTAAGCACTGTAGTAAATTTTTAAGCATTGAAGAAAAATAATTTTTTTTTAAGATGTGGGCAATTTGAAATAAAAGTGGCCAAATTGGTATTGCACTGAAAAGAAATTTAGAGAAGTAGGTCTTCCCTGGTGGCTCAGATGGTAAAGAATTTGCAATGTAGGAGACCCAGGTTTGATCCCTGAGTTGGGAAGATCCCCTGGAGAAGGGAATGGCAACTCACTCCAATATTCTTACCTGGAGAATTCCCTGGACAGAGGAGCCTAGCAGGCTACAGTCCATGGGGTTGTGAAGAGTCGAACACGACTGAGCTA
Organism: Moschus berezovskii; assembly: GCF_049115385.1. Lineage (NCBI taxonomy): Eukaryota > Metazoa > Chordata > Mammalia > Artiodactyla > Moschidae > Moschus > Moschus berezovskii. The sequence continues at coordinate 56,589,853 of NC_142468.1, forward strand.
GTTGAGCTAGCTGCTTAACACTTAACTTACAAAGTAGGGAAATAAGTTATTTTTTAATACATTTTAACTTTGAACAAGTGATAAAAAGTAAAAATTTTATAACTTAGTTCACTTTCTTAAATTTGCCTTTGGAAATAAGGGTTCAAGCTTTGCACATTAATTTTTTAGTTTAAAATTGTCTAGGCTTATGTTTTCCCTTTTACAATAGATTATTTTCTATGATAGTTTTAGCCTGTTAAAGATCTGTATATAACCATTATTTTCCCTTCCTTCTGTGACTAGAGTATTCTTTTTAAAAATTATTTATTAATTTTTGGCTGTGCTGGGTGCTGAATCTTTGTTTGGGCTTTCTCTTGTTATGGGGAGAGGCGGGTACTCTTGATGGCAGTGCAAGGACTTCTCACTGCAGTGGCTTCTCTAGTTGCAGAGCACAGGCTCTAGGCTCTCAGGCTTCAGTCGTTGCAGCAGGCGGGCTCCGTAGTTTTGGTGCACGAGCCTAGTTGCTCTGAGGCGTGTGGAGTCTGCCCAGACCAGGGATCGAACCTGTGTCCCCTGCATTGGCGGGCAGACTCTTACCCTCTCCTCTGTAGCCCCGGCGAAGTCCTGATCTGTTGCTTCTAATCACTGTTAACTTTAGTGCTGCTTCAGATACATGTGGTGGTAAGAGTGACACTTTTTCTTTACTGAAGTGTAGTTGATTCACACTGTTGTATTGCTGTTGTATCTCAGGTGTGCAGCAAAGTGACTGAGTTACACACACGCACATATATTATTCTTTCAGGTTGTTTTCCATTGTGGGTTGTTACGGCATATTGAATATAGTTCCCTGTGCTATGCAGTGGGTCCTTGATGTTTATTTTATACATAGCAGTGTATATCTGTTAATCCCAAACTGCTAATTTATCCTCTCCCCTCTTTACCCCTTTGGTAACCATAAGTTTGTTTCCTACGTCTGTGAGTCTGTTTTATAAATTCATTGGCATCATTTCAGTGATACCATATAATATTTGTCTTTCTCTGTATGTGTGATAGTTTCTAGGTTCATCCGTGTTGCTGTAATGGCACTGTTTCATTCTTTTTTATGACTGAATAACATTCCATTGTGTATGCATACCACATCTTCTATAGTCATTCATCTGTGGGTGCACATTTGGTTGCTTCTGTGTTTGGTTATTGTAAATAATGCTGCTGGTGAATATTGAGATGAATTTATCTATTTTTGAATAAAAGAATTAGAGTTTTGGTCTTCCAGATATATGCCTAGGAGTGAGATTACTGAATCATACGATATTTCTGATTTTAGTTTTTTAAGGAACCTCCATACTGTTCTCCATAGTGGCTGTACCAATTTACATTCCTACCAACATTGTAGGGGGCTATCCAGATGGTGCTAGTTGTAAAGAATCCACTTGCCAATGCAGGAGACGTAAGACAAGGGTTCTGTCCCTGGGTTGGGAAGATTCCCTGGAGGAGGGCATAGCAACCCACTCCAGTATTCTTGCCTGGAGAATTCCATGGACAGACAGGCATGGAGGGCTACAGTCCATAGGGTCGCAGTGTTGGACATGACTGAAGTGACTGCATTGAACTGATACTTAGTGACAGAGCCAGGATTTGAACCAAGGTGTCTGGTTCTAGGGTCTGTGATTTTAGCCATCATCCTGTGCATCATGTCTGCATATACTGGTCATGCTGCCAGAGGTAGTTTTGAGTGGGTCAGGATCTTAGAGTAGCTATTTAATATAAATAGACTTTTTTTTTTCCAGTAAGAGTTTACCTTTTTGGAAGAATGACTCTTGAATGTTAAAGCCTCAGTTCAATAGTAAAGCCTGTTTGTTTTATCCAGTTATGGATAATAGTGTTTGTTACATGTTATTCCATTGATGACCTTCTATTTCTGTTATCTTATGAATTTCTAGCTTGTGATAATCGTAATAAAATACAGATATACCAGTTGACACTTCAAACCTGTCTGAGCAAAATTCCAAGGGATCTTCTGATAGGATCTAGATTTCAAAGAATGTTTTAGCATTGGGATTCCACTTCTGACTCAGCAGCCGGGTGTGGAGTGTCCATCCCCGCTTGGATCCTTGGCATGTTTTGCCTGGAACGCACAAACTCTAGGACTGGCTCCATCTGACTCTCTGAGCCCCACCCTGCTAGCATCTCACTCATCCCACAGAGCCAGGCAGAAAAGGGGGTTTAGGGGGAGCTTGTCAATTCTTGGCCTTTCACATGCCTCCCTTCCCAGCAGGACCACCAACCAGCCTGCCTTGGCCGCTGCCCACCTTCCACCTCCCTGCCTGGAACTTCCTCTACTCGGCCTCTTTCTTACTCCTTGGGCTCCCTTGAGAGCAAGAGAGAATCCAATGGCTTTGATTCAGTGTCCACATCCTGTTGTTTCCCAACAAGAAGAGGAAACATTAAGACTGGGGTTTGGATAGGGATGTTAGATTCAAATTAATTCTGTATTTAAAACTCCTATTTTTATAAGCCGCATGAATCAGAATGTTCTTAATACATAGGAGAAGTTTTCAGGTTGGAATCCTACCAACAGACTGTATTTTCCCATTCTGTTTGATGTTGTCCCTGGTGGTTTTGTTAACCACTTGCCAAAGTAAGCTGGGAAGTTGTGGTTCCAGGGCCCCAAATGGCCCACATTCAGTGTCCCAGATCATGACATGTCTTGTCAGCCCATCAGTCAGCACCGGTGATCCACCAAAACACGCTGTCTTCTCAAGGACTCAGGGCTGTGGGTGCAGAAGCGTTGGCCCTGTGAGTAGTGACCCAGAGGGTAGGGGCACTGGCTTCAGGGGCAGTCAGACATGGATATTGCTTAGTGGCTTTGGGCAAACGTTTCATCTCGCTGAAGTTCTGTTTCTTAAGCTGTAAAATGGGGACTATGTTGGCTCTTATCCTAGGCTAGAGTTGAGATTGGGCTTCCCTGGTGGTTCAGATGGTAAAGAATCTGGTTGCAATGCTGAAGACCCAGGTTCAAGCCCTGGGTTGGGAAGATCCCCTGGAGAAGGGAATGGCTACCCACTCCAGTATTCTTGCCTGGAAAATTCCATGGACAGAGGAGTTGGGGATATTTTAGGTAATGAGATATTATAGACATAGGTATGTGGTGATGATACATGCAAAATATATGGATCTTATCTGACGCATAATAAGACTACTTCTTTGAGCTGGGCCTGGGAATTAGGTTGTTGTAGCCCCAGACCCCGTTTGGAGCCGCTGCTTCTTTGCACCTGTTGATCTGCCTGTGGTGATGTTTTGCTCACCTCAGGATAATAGTGCGCTTGGTGATTTGCAGCTGCAGGGTAGACTGTGATGGGCCCGAGCACCAAGCATTGCCCTGCCTCTGCCCACTGGATGCCTCCAGGCCCTTGAAATAACTCTGAGAATTAATGATAAAGTGTGTTGTTATGGATGTGAAAGGTCAGCCTCTAGAGAATCCAAATGCATGATATAAAGTGATACCACATGCCCTTCCCAAGTTCAGAAAAGGTAAGTCACATTTGGAATGAAGTGTAAAAGTTAAAATGCACAGGTTGTCCCTTGGCCTTGGCCCTAGGTCTGTGTGCTAAGTTGCTTCAGTTGTGTTTAACTCTTTGTGACCCAGTGGACTGTAGCCTTCCAGGTTCCTCTGTCCTTGGGATTCTCCAGATAAGCATACTGGAGTGGGTTGCCATGCCCTCCTCTAGGGTATCTTCCCGACCCAGGGATTGAACCTGCATTGGAAGGTAGGTTCTTTACCACTAGCGCCACCTATTCCCAAGCACTTTGATAACAAGTTCCTGCAGTGCCAGTGGGCTGACTACTGATTGTATGTTGCCCATCTCCCGCTGAGTGCTAGGCTCTGAAGCAAGTCCTTCTTTTGTCCTCACTCAGGAGTGACCACAAGTCGTGGATCCTCCTGGTTGTGCTGCTTCCAGCTGTTTCTGAGGGCTGATTCACTAAGGATGATTAGGCAGCAACTAGGAGAACTTGGTACCTGTGACATATCAAAATAGTAAAACATGCAGGCATCTGAGGGGCCAGTCAGCCTGTTTTTCATGTTCAGGCATCTTTCTAAGTTAAAGAAAGGCTGATGAGATTACAGGAAGTACTCTGTGCTTCTACATGAAAAATTCAGCACCCACCCCCTCAAAGGTTGGGCCCAGCTTCAAACTGCCCACTAGAGGCTTGTGAAAATTTCTTTAAATGGTCCTTTTTTTTTTCCTTATGAATACTTCAATTTTGTATTCCATCTCATAGTACATCTTATCTTTTTTAACATTAGAAATGGTATTTTTCTTCCCAAATCCTAGAGGAGGATTGACTTGCCTGTAAGAGATGGCATGTTTGTCCTGTAGCTCCCCTGCTTGCAGCGCACCCCTGGGGGGACGTGAGAAGTGGAGGCCTTTGTGCCCCCAAAAGAAGGATGCCTTGTGGGAGGATGTAGCCATGCTTCTTGAGTTTCTAGAGATTAACACTCAAAAATTTCACTCCTAATTCTTTCATTTGCTTGTTCATTTATGGCTGTGCAGGGGTTTTCTCTGGTTGTAGCAAGTGGGGGGAACCCAGCTAGAAGCTCTCGTTGTGCTGGCTTCTCTTGTCATGGAGCACGGTTGTCTAGTGCGTGTGGGCTCAGTAGATGTGGTGCCTGGGCTTAGTTGCTCCACGGCATTTGGGATCTTCCTGGACCAGGTATCAAACTCGTGTCCCCTGCATTGGCAGGCAGATTCTTGACCACCGCACCACCAGGGAAGTCCTCACTCCTAATATTCAACTCAAGTTTCATTGATTGACCATTGTGGAATTTCTAGAGATTAATACTTCTAACTCAGGATGGATTCCAGCTGTTCTCTCAAGCCAGGGTTGAATGAGCAGCCCCGTTTTTCTAGATTTCTTGTCTTTCGTTCAAATAAAAATAGATCTTTAACTTGCCTTCACATGGTCTCTTTTGGATGTCTTACCGAGGAGCCAGCGGCAACCCGGTTGGTTTTATCCCTCTCTGTAAAAGGCTGTGAGTTAAAGGCCTCCTCCTGGTGCCCTGGTTTCAGTGTCTAGTCCTGGTTGGTGCCCAGGAATATCCTTCATTAATGACGAGGTTCTGCTCACGAGTCAGAACCAGAGGCTGGTGAATCTGACATTAATACAGCTGGGTGAATTTTTCATAGTTTGCCATGTCACATAGTCTTCCAGCGCCTTGATGTCTCTGCATGGTTTGAGTCTGTCATAGCAAAGGAAAATTTTCATCTTTTAATGGTGACATGCCTCCATTTCATGGAAAGAACATCATTTCTAGGGCCCTCTGGCTGAGTTTTCTCTGTCTCTTCTCTTTGAAAGGCTCATTTTCTGGGCCTATTAATTCAGAAATGTCTCTGGGTCAGAAAATCTTTTTCTGTTTTCTACATCTAAGCTCTTCTTTATTCTTGATAACATTCTAAACCTAAATATCACGGTAACTCTAAAAAGACCCAGAAGTGTCACAGAAACATAGATTGCTGTATACATTTTTCATAACTAAACCAGCACTCTGTCTTCCCTATCAAGATGTTTATTGATGTACTTCAGAAATATAAATGATAATTGTTCAAAGGCATAATTTTCCCTTTCAGATTTTATATTTTCTCTTAATAGATGACTTTAAATTCGGTGATTGTGTTAGCTGAATAGACATTGAACCAACTCTTGATAATTCTTGGGTTCTCCTTACATTAAGGTGAATAAAAAATTGGGAGCTCTTTGTTTATGTATTATTTATCCACAGTATTTTTGTTTCTTGGAAGGAGAAACCATCCTGCAAAAATCTTCTGTACTGCACTGCAGGTTTGGTTAAGGATGTTTGGGAAAGGGTACTCTGGACATTTACAAACCTAGGATACTGTTCTCTCCTGCTTGAGTTTGTAACAGTATCTTTTTCCCATTCATCAAGCCTGCAGAAGTGAACACTCAGTCTTTCCCAAATCATTCTCTTCCAGCCTCCATTTCAAGACCCTCTGTTATGGATTGAATGTTTGTGTTCTCCCAAGATTGATATGTTGAAATCCTTACCCCTAATGTGATAGTGTTAGCAGGTGGGACTTTGGGAGGTGATTAATGCAAAGAAATAGAGGAAAACAACAGAATGGGAAAAACAAGAGATCTTTTCAAGAAAATTAGAGACATCAAGGGAACATTTCATGCAAAGATGGGCTCGATAAAAGACAGAAATGGTATGGACCTAACAGAAGCAGAAGATATTAAGAAGAGGTGGCAAGAATACACAGAAGAACTGTACAAAAAAGATCTTCACGACTAAGATAATCACAATAGCGTGCTCACTCACCTGGAACCAGACATCTTGGAATGCGAAGTCAAGTGGGCCTTAGAGAGCATCACTACGAACAAAGCTAGTGGAGGTGATGGAATTCCAATTGAGCTATTTCAAATCCTGAAAGATGATGATGTGAAAGGGCTGCACTCAATATGCCAGCAAATTTGGAAAACTCAGCAGTGGCCACAGGACTGGAAAAGGTCAGTCTTCATTCCAATCCCAAAGAAAGGCAATGCCAAAGAATGCTCAAACTACTGTACAGTTGCACTCATCTCACACGCTAGTAAAGTCATGCTCAAAATTCTCCAAGCCAGGCTTCAGCAATATGTGAACCGTGAACTTCCAGATGTTCAAGCAGGTTTTAGAAAAGGCAGAGGAACCAGAGATCAAATTGCCAACATCCGCTGGATCATGGAGAAAGCAAGAGAGTTCAGGAAACCATCTATTTCTGCTTCATTGACTATGCCAAAGCCTTTGACTGTGTGGATCACAATAAACTGTGGAACATTCTGAAAGAGATGGGAATCCCAGACCACCTGACCTGCCTCTTGAGAAACCTGTATGCAGGTCAGGAAGCAACAGTTAGAACTGGTCATGGAACAACAGACTGGTTCCAAATAGGAAAAGGAGTACGTCAAGGTTGTATATTGTCACCCTGCTTATTTAACTTATATGCAGAGTACATCATGAGGAACGCTGGGCTGGAAGAAGCACAAGCTGGAATCAAGATTGCTGGGAGAAATATCAATAACCTCAGATATGCAGATGACACTACCCTTATGGCAGAAAGTGAAGAGGAACTCAAAAGCCTCTTGATGAAAGTGAAAGAGGAGAGTGAAAAGGTTGGCTTGAAGCTCAACATTCAGAAAACGAAGATCATGGCATGTGGTCCCATCACTTCGTGGGAAATAGATAGAGAAACAGTAGAAACAGTGTCAGACTTTATTTTTGGGGGCTCCAAAATCACTGCAGATGCTGATTGCAGCCATGAAATTAAAAGACGCTTACTCCTTGAAGGGAAAGTGATGACCAACCTAGATAGCATATTAAAAAGCAGAGACATTACTTTGCCAACCAAGGTCCGTCTAGTCAAGGCAATGGTTTTTCCCGTGGTCATGTATGGATGTGAGAGTTGGACTGTGAAGAAAGCTGATCGCCGAAGAATCGATACTTTTGAACTGTGGTGCTGGAGAAGACTCTTGAGAGTCCCTTGAACTGCAAGGAGATCCAACCAGTCCATTCTAAAGGAGATCAATCCTGGGTGTTCATTGGAAGGACTGATGCTAAAGCTGAAACTCCAATACTTTGGCCACCTCATGCGACGAGTTGACTCACTGGAAAAGACTCTGATGCTGGGAGGGATTGGGGGTGGGAGGAGACGGGGACGACAGAGAATGCGATGGCTGGATGGCATCACGGACTCGATGGGCATGAGTTTGAGTGAACTCCGGGAGTTGGTGATGGACAGGGAGGCCTGGCGTGCTGTGATTCATGGGGTCGCAAAGAGTTGGACACGACTGAGCGACTGAACTGAACTGAACTGACTAGGTCATGAGGGTAGAACCCTCATGAATGAGATTGTACGTGCTGCAGTCTCACTCATGTCTGACTCTTTGCTATCCTGTGGACTGTAGCCGAACTGGCTCCTCTGTCCATGGAATTGTCCAGGCAAGAATACTGGCATGGGTTGCCATTCCCTTCTCTAGAGGATTTTCCCTGACCCAGGGATTGAACCCACAACTCCTATGTCTCCTGCACTGGCAGTTGGATTCTTTACCTCTGCTGCTGCTGCTGCTGCTAAGTCACTTCAGTCGTCTCCGACTCTGTGTGACCCCATAGACGGCAGCCCAGCTGGCTCCCCCATCCCTGGGATTCTCCAACACCACCTAAAAGAGTTCCCTCTCGGCTCTCTTGCCCTCCTACTGTGTGAGGACACAAGCAAAAAGATGACCATCTCTGAACCTCATTAGATGCTGAATCTGCTGATGTCTTGATCTTCCAGTCTCCAAAATGTGAAAAACAAATACTTTATTTATGCGACTCAGTCTGCAGTGTTTTTTTTTTTTAAAGTAATTTTATATTGGAATATAGCTGGTTCGGTTAACAATATTGTGATGGTTTCAGGTGAACAACAAAGGGACTCAGCCGTCCATGTACATATGTCCTTGTCACAGCACCTCGGATGGGCTAACACGCCCTCTGACTCCACGTTCTCCAGTGGATGACGTATAAACCTAGTTGGTCACCTGAGCCCTGCTCACAGGGTGGCCTCTGTCTTCCTCCTGTCAGCGCCTTCTCTCCCCACACCGCCTCCTGTGTACAGTACCTACTCCGCAGGCCTGCGTACTTTAGCCGTGGTTTTCTTTTGCTTGCTGTGCTTGTCCACCTGTCACTGGGCGTGGTGTCCGCCTCAGTCCCTAAAGCCCAGCGGCAGTGATTCCTCCTTTGTACCTTTCCTGGTCCACTTACTACCTGCCTATGAGGCGGTGCCTTCCTCCCCAAGCCCCTGTGACATGTCATCTCACCTCAGTGCTCATGTCCTTTTACTGTGTCATAAGTTCCTTGCTCTGTTGTAGAATCTTGGGCTTCCTTCATCTTTGCAGGGGAGGGGGGCGGATGTCCTGTAGCCTGGGGTCCGTGTGGGCAGTGGAGGGAGTACATGTGACTGCCATGTACACCTGGGTTCACCTCCTGCTTCTGTCCCTGAGCTGTGTGCCCTTGGGCAAGTCACTTAACCTCCAGCCACCCCTGGACATGGCCCATCACTCTTCTCTGTAGGATGACTGTGAGAATGGACGCTGAGATGGGACAGCCAGGTAAGGGGCCTTGAAGAGCATCCTGTACATGAGAAGCATGTGGTCAATGCAAATTCCTTGCCCAGTCCTCAGTCCAAACAGGGTCTTGAAGCAGCTGTGCGTGAAACTGGTGCTCAGTAAATACTGATTGAATTGCAGGCCCCCTCAGGGCCTATAGGGTATTTTGCAGCTACAGATCAAATTGGCATAAAAATCTGTAGCCTGATGTGTGGGAGCTGTGAGTCAGGCTCTATTGCACCAATTTCTGTCTTTTTAAAAATATTTTTTTGTATATTTATTTTTGGCTACGTTGGGTCTTCGTTACTGTGCTTGGGCTTTCTCTAGCTGCGGTGCATAGGGGCTTCTCATTAGGGTGGCTTCTCATGTGGAGCACATGTTCTAGAGAGTGTGGGCTTCAGTAGTTGCTGCACGTGGGTTCAGCAGTCGTGGCTGTAGAGCACAGGCTCAGTAGCACACAGGCTTAGTTGCCCTGCAACATATGGAGTCTTCCTGGACCAGGGATTGAACCGTGTCTCTTGCATTGCAAGGTGAATTCTTAACCACTGGATCACGAGGGAAGCCCCGAACTCTGTCTTTACTAGAGACAGAGAATGTTCCAGATCTCTTACATGTTAATCTCTTCTCCCCCAGCCCCCCTTATTGAAGCAAGAGAGAATGACAGTTTCCTGCTAGGGAGCAGGCAGAAACCTCAGTGTTATCTTTGCTCTGATTTGGAGGGCCTATCTTTCCACTTTCTTGCTTAAACTATGTGCACAGCACACACTGTGACTTGCCCCTTCCCCTCCTGTCACAAATCCCTTGAAGGCTACCAGCTTAATATGAACACATCTCCAATTCTTTCTCAATTCTTTTTGGTAATTAATTTCCCAGAGGTCCTCTTTTTATTACTTGAGAGCAAAAGTTTTGCACAGACTGTGAATGAGGTTTGCTTGCTTTCGTTATGTTGGTAGTATGTTGAAAAAAATAACCCTAAAACTTCCTCCAACGAGTCAGTGAAATATAATTCTGTTAAAAAGGTCAAATGTGATCCCTTCAGGAGACCACCCCAGTGGTCTTCCTTTAGAACTGTGTATGATATTTTTGGAACAGAGTTTTAACGTGGCTTTTTTTCTTTCAAAGGTCTTTCCTAGCTTGTATTAGGCAGATGAGGTTGTTTAATGAAGAGCTGTAATTAATTCAGAATAGTCATTAGCATGTAAACATAAGCTGACCTTCAAGTACGTTTGAAGAAAATTTCACACTTCATGGGCACAGACATTTGACAGAGGGAAGAAGACAAAAATTGTATGTCAGTTTGGTGTATTATTTCAAAACATGGAAGTTAATGTTGTGGCAGGTTATAATTGAAGGGTTAAAGACTTGCAGAGGTGTAAGCTCAGTTTAATCTTTCAGCTGCCCTTAAGTGAGTCTTCAACAGGTATTGTCACTAAATAATGGGCGTAGCTAATGAGAAAAGTTTAATTATCTTGGGGTGTGGGATTAACAACTTGGGGAAGTGAAATCTTATTAAAGGAAGATGTGTCTCGTTATGTACCTCATATACACTGAGGAGAGCAGAAAGGTACCTTGGAAACCTTTTAGGGAGTGGAGCAGGTCTGATACAAAGGTCTAGACCTGGAATGTAAAGACATGTGTGCCTTTGAACTCTCCACCTGTTTCCTCAAATGATGGGGCTGAGTTAGAGAAGATCTAAGGCCCATTTGAATGCTGTGTTTATTTCTCGGATTTTTGTGGTCTCCTATTTAAATCTGTGGGGTAGGTGGCTGGTCACAGTCACTCTCCTAATATGATTCTGACCCCTGAATAAAAAGGAAATTTATTGTGTCAGTTAGCTTTGCTACTCTTTCCTCACCATTGTGTGTGTGATGGTTTGTTTCACAGGTTTGTTCGTTTTGATTCCTGTAATTAAATCCTTGTGTGTGTGTATATACTATAATGTATCCATTTTACTATTAATGGATTGTTTGCAGACTTTGCCTGTGCCAAAGAGCCAGTGACCATGGCCTTGTGTCTGGTGCACCTGTGCACGGAATTTAAGGCTTCTTCTTTTCCTTTTTCTTTGAGATATAATTAGTGCAGGGTCCTATTATTTGTGGAGTTTAGTAAACTTTCTGATGAGCATTCTCAGCTAAGAAAAGGATGCGTTGAAGGTTTGCAGGATTGTTCCTTACGCAGAAGTTATCTTTAGCTTGATTTGTGGGGACATGCTTACCAGTGACTCAGTGATCGTTGTTAAGAAGAGAACTCCCTGCGGGTTCTGCTTTATTTTATCTTCGCTTTAACTGCCCTGTATACTTGATTGTTTGTGTTTTCATACCAGACTCCTGTGAATTCTTTTGGCAGTGGTGAGATCCTAAAGTATAAATAAATCCAGCAGAACATACTTGGCATCCCTTTGGTAGGCACTCTTTGCCTTCCCTTTGTGTATGTTTATCACGCCCATACCAGCCATGCTAGTGACATATCACTTTTGTACAGTGCCTGACTGAGTCCCGTGCTGGTAGAGTCCTCATCCAACAAGATCCTAAGTGGAAATGGGCAACTCCAATAGGACATGACTGTGACAAAACTGAAATCACAACAAATCCCCAAACTCAAGACACCGGAGAACACACCTACACCTGAAGGGTGAGCCAGTCCAACCAGCTCCTTTTATAGATAGAGATTTGGGTTTAGAGCAAGTGACATGTCCAAATAGAACTCATGTCTTTTTCTGCAGTTCAGGTTGCAGCTTCTCTTAAACTAGTAATATTTCTTGGCTGAGGCTAAGGCAGTATTGAAAGAGGACTTGATATACTCAGAATTTATTATTGGTTTTGGGCAACGAAAGCTTTTTTTTTAAAAAAAAAAAAAAAGAACAAGGTCCAGAATAATATGTGATTTTCTGTTCTCTTTTCTTGGCAAGTGACACGCAGTGTTGTGCCCGCCTCGCTGTATGTGCTCAGTGTTTTTATGTGGGTCGTAGGTTTATTTTGGTCCTAATCACATTATGCTGACACCTAGTTAGTTGTGCTCCGCCGCCTGAAGAATTCTAAATTTCACTTGAGATATTTTTTGACTACAAGTAAGACAAAATTTCTCTGTCAGATGAGGGAATACGCTCACTCTATGGAGTTGTCAGTGATCTGTAATTATCTCAAGTCCTTTGATTTTAGCTTGGGAAGCATGCTTGCTTTTAGACAGCTGCTCCGGCCTGGAGAATTCCCCCTCTGCCCTCTGTTTCATTTTCCCATGACTGAAGGCCCACTGTCCTTCTGCCTTTGGTACTGTCAGTCTCTGCCTGCCTGGCATTGAGCCGGTTGGAATCTTTGGTAGGCAGGTGATCAGTTTCATCACTACTTATTTGCTTTATGCTATGAAACCTTTCTTCGTATCTGTTTCTCACATCATTGGGATAGTGGAAAGGTATGTTTGAACAGTTTGCTGGCAATTTCAGGTAAGAGGTGAAGTGAGCAATTGTATGATAAAGAGGCAGAATACTATTTGGCAAACTCGGGCCTGAGCCTTCTTGCCAAGGCATAGATTGAACAGAGAGGAGGCAAATGTGGGTTTCCTTTGGACCAGGGGTCCCCAGCCTCCAGGATCTAATGCCTGATGACTTGAAGTGGAACTGATATAATAATAGATGTAATGCACTTGAATCATCCCAAAACTACCCTCCCGCCCCCCCCGGGTCCATGGGAAAATCGTCCTCTGGTCCATGGTGCCAAAAAGTTCAAGGACTGCTGCTTTGGACCATCAAGTGATGGTATTGCTCTAGCTGTGATGCTGGCGATGGGAAGATGGTGGAATCCACTCCCACGTGAGTAGTTCCCTCCCGGGCACTGTTTTATAGAATGTTGAAGATCAGTGTATATGGGTGAGTGAGCTAATGAGATTTCAGTGGGGGTGGGGGCGTCTCCTTCCCCAAGGACAGTGAGAGGCTGTGTTCCTAACTTGCAGTATTCTGACCGCCCCCCATCTGCAGTACCTCCAGCGTCCGCCTGTCCTCTCCTTGTCTGTCTGTCCCACTCTACTGCTCTGTGGGCTCACTCCTCTCAGCTTCCTCTTCCTTTTCTTCATACCCCAAGCTGCTGTTAACAGACAATCACAGAAAAGTTTGAGGTATTTGTTCTCCTTGGGATGAAATGTGAGGTTTCATGTTTTCTTTGGAAGAATGACTGAGTCGCATTGTTACAGAAGCAAAGATACCCCGAGCACAGTTGTGCCTGTTTTGTTTTGTTTTTTATTTTAAATTGTTAGGGGTTTCGATTATGTACCCCACCCTCTCCTAAGGGCCCTGGAGAAAAAGGAGGTGGTGATCGCTGTTGTGTAATGAATCTGATTAGTTATTCCTTGCTCCAGTATTTGTTGTTGTTATTTTTTTTTTTTTTTTAGCAAAAATAGCTCTGCCATAGAGGCTGTTTGAGAACACTGCTTACATTCTAATTAATACAAAAATAGTCACATATGCTATTCATGTTGTTCTAAGAGAATTAGCTTTGTTTCTTACCACATTGCCCATCTTGAAAACAAATGTGTTAACTCTTCCTCAAAACATACTGATTTGATGGTACAGAGGTTTACTGGGCCTGTTGGAACATTTCCTCCTTCTCTCTTTCTTTTAGTTAATGAAGTAATTATGTGAGACTCTATAGCCCGTGTTCTAGCTTTCCTAGTAATTTTTTTTACCCCTGCACATAGTACTTCAACTGTTTAAACCTCAATTTTCTCATCTGAAAAACGGGAGTGGTGGTTTTACCCATCCATGAGGTTACTATGTGGAGTGGGAGTGTACGTAAAGCACTTACCCTGGGCTCAGCACTTGGTGAGGACTCAATAGATGTTGGCTTGTAACACTCCTTTGTGGTTAATTGTGCCTGAGGCAGGAAGGCACCCAGGGCTTGGGGAGGTAGGCAGAGTGTAGCTTCTGAAGACAAACTCAAATTCAGATTTCAGGTCACTAATGTAGGATGTTAGGTAAGAGTTTAAACATATCTGAATCTTAGATGCCTCAACAGAAAATTGAGTTACTATCTGCCTCAGCTACCATTAGTTTTGAGGACAATATAAACTGATGTGAAGTGACAGTTGCTCAGTCGTGTCCGACTCTTTGCGACCCCGTGGACTCTGTTCATGGGATTCTCCAGGCAAGAATACTGGAGTGGGTTGCCATTTCTTTGTCCAGAATTGATGATGATGGCTTGTTAAATAAGCTTACCCTTAGAGTGGGATAATGCTTGGAAAAGTATGGTACTCAGTACAGAGCTACAATTAGTCTGGCATTTTGAGTATAGGATGGAAGTATAATGTTGAAAGAATAGATAATATTAAAGATTTATTGAGTACTTACACGTCCCACACAGAGATCTAAGTGTTGTTAGAAGTATTAACTTTTCCATCAACAAATGAATGGATAAGCTGTGTTACATTTATAATGGAATATTACTTAGACATAAAAAGGAACGAATTTGAGTCAGTTCTGGTGTGGCTCAGCTGGTAAAGAATCCGCCTGCAATGTGGGAGACCTGGGTTCGATCCCTGGGTTGGGAACATCCCTCAGAGAAGAGAAAGGCTACTCACTCCAGTATTGTGGCCTGGAGAATTCCATGGACTACAGTCCATGGGGTCACAAAGAGTCGGACACAACTGAGCGACTTTTGCTGTCAGTGAAGTGGATGAATCTAGAACCTGTCATACAGAGTGAAGTAAGTCAGAAAGAGAAAAGCAAATATCATAAATTAACACATATATATGGAGTTTAGAAAAATGGTACTGATGAACCTATTTGCAAGGCAGCAGTAGAGACACAAACACAGAAAACAGACAGACTGAACACAGCAACAGGGGGAGAGGGTGGGTTGAACGGAGAGAGCTGCACTGTAGCATGTGTGTTACCGTATGTAAAACACACAGCCAGTGGGAATTTGCTGTATGACACAGAGAGCTCAACCCGGGGCTCTGTGACAGCCTACAGGGGTGGGAAGTGGGAGGGAGGTTCAAGAGAGAGGGGACATATGTATACCTATGCCTGATTCATGTTGATGATTGGCAGAAACCAGTACAACATTGTAAAGCAATTATCCTCCAATGAAAAATAAATAAAAAATTAAAAAAGAAGTATTAACTTATTTCAACAATTCTGAGGTGGTTACTATTGTTCCCATATTATACAAAATGGTTATGTGTCTTGGCCAAGGTCATAGAGCTATAGGTTGTATAACTGGGTGAACTTGGTCTGAAGCCTCCAGAGCCCACAGTATTGACCACAGAGCTGGGGATTTTAAGCCAGATAAAACGCTTCTCTCCTGACTGTGCTTTTTTGTATGAAAGATATACGTCACCCAAACAGTTGGGGATGTGCTAACCCAGCATTCCTGGGTGAGGGTAAAGTATTTCTCACTTAGTTGGTAAATATCTCGTAAGTATTAATAGGAACCAAGTCAAGGAATTCTTGGTCTGGGCAAGGTTGACTTTTTTTTTTCTTTTCTGTTACTGCTTACATCCTTACTTAAAACTGCATCCCTAGTGGCTCATAAAGGAGACACTGAGGGTATTTGCTTCCTGTACCTTTTCAGTGGGAATCATCAGCAGGAGATGATGATAGCGTATTAAATATGCTTAACCTTGGAAGTTCTGTTTACAAAATGGAGAATTGGGAATTGATGACTCCAGTATTCTCCTATTTCCAAAAGCTGATGCAGGATGTGCCAGCCCCGAGAATCAGGCCAGGAGGCAAAAGGGATGAAAAAAAGGGAAGTGTGTCTCGTCAGTGGTATAGAAGGAGTATAATTTGTGGCAGTCAAGTTCCGTTTGGTTGAAACTGGCTGCACAATTCTCAACAAAGCATAGTCTCTAGAAGGGAATATGTTATGTGCTCGTGAAATTCAAACTGTATTTCTGAGAAAATATCCCTGTAGTTTCTCTTTAAAAGAGTCTTTAGTGTCTATAAAAAAGGAGGGTGGGGAATGAGCCAGGAACTGAGAAATAGAATGCCATGTTTCTTTGGGGATACGAAATCTTTGTCACTGTAGAGGTTTGTGTTCCTCCCGAATCTGTATTTATTAATTGCCCCTTCTGAAGAGAAATGGCACATGCCTGTCTACATGCTTAAATTTGACTTTGATGTGGAATATACAAGAACCAAGCAGTGTTTACACGTGCAAAAATGTATTCACATACACAGGCTCACAAGCTTCCTGAAGTGGCTAAACAGATAACCTTCACAGTTTCCATCTTGAATGCACGGAAAATATGAAATTGTGAGTAGTAGCTTTTATTTCTTACCTACCCCCACTTTCCCAGTCTCTTTGGCAGTAGAACAATAAATCAAAGTCTTCCTTCTTTAAAACAGAAGTTGGAGCTACAGTGTGGGGACCAAGGAGGTACATGAAAAGATGACCATATATGTTGTTAAGTGGGAAAAAGAGCAACAAATTGCATATTTAAGAGATTCAGCATGCAGACAAAAAGAATGTATGTATGTAACGATTTTAGAAGTTGACCTCATTAGCACGATTGGAGGATGTGATCTTAGGCAAATAACCTGCCATTCTGAGTCGGTCTCCTTATCCATAAAGTGGGTTAGAAATACTCACCTCATAGAGAAGTTATGAAGATGAAAGCCAAATGATACATGGTGGAGAGTTTGAATTGAAACTGGAATGCAGCAAGTGTTCAGTTAATGGTAGCCATCATTGGCATGGAAAAAACACATGGAGTAAAGTTTGTTAAACTGTACACTCACGTTATTTTGATGGAGGGTGGGGAACAGGGATGGAATGAGGTTTGAATTTGTTTTACCAGCATTTATACCTTTGTTAGCTGGAAAATAAAATCAGCAAGATTTTTTAAAAATCTGAGAGAGACAGAACAAAGTGTAAAGTCATCTCTGTAATGGCTGTCTTTTCACTTGCCCTAGGTTGTTTTGCTAGAGAACTTTTAATTTTGCTATATAGTTTTCAAATTTTTTTAAAATAAGACTTTTAGTTTATTATTATTTATTTTTTTGCCTGCACTGCTAGGCACATGGGATCTTAGTTCCTCAACCAGGGATCAAACCCACACCCCTTGCATTGGAAGTGCAGAGTCTTAACCACTGGGCCATCATGGAAGTCCCTGTGCTGCTGCTGCTAAGTCGCTTTAGTCATGTCCGACTCTGTGCGACCCCATAGACGGCAGCCCACCAGGCTCCCCCATCCCTGGGATTCTCCAGGCAAGAACACTGGAGTGGGTGGGTTGCCATTTCCTTCTCCAATGCATGAAAGTGAAAACTGAAAGTGAAGTCGCTCAGTCATGTCCAACTCTTTTCGACCCCATGGACTGCAGCCTACCAGGCTCCTCCATCCATGGGATTTTCTAGACAAGAGTACTGGAGTGGCTTGCCATTGCCTTCTCTGCCCTACTTAGTCCTTGCCAAGGCAAAGGGTTGAGTTAGAAGCTCTTGCCTGGTGGCTCGCATGGAAGGAGAGAGAGAATACCCCAGTGAAAACCTCACTCCTGTCTTTTCCCTTAAACTATTGTCTTTCATGTATTAAGCAATTGACAGGAAAGTGTGTCTGATCCTTGGAATTCTGGGTCAGAGATGCTTAAAGAGCAGGCCTAAAACTTGAAGGGAAAGGTGATCATATGTAGCGTTTTGTTGCACAGAAGATCATGTCCCCCTCTCATCTCCCTGCCTTCTGGCTGAGTTTCTCACGCCTGTGCAGTGGTTTTGAGGCAAGCAAAGAATGGCTGATGTGGAATGTGGGAGCCCTGGGATCGGATTAGCAGGACCACTTGTGGGCGTGTGAATTGAGTGGTTGACACTGGTGACACCTGTTTGACATATAGTGGTGCAGCTCTCAAAAGAAAGCAGGATGTCTAAGTAGCTGCATTATCTTCCTCTCTTTTAAAGGGAACATGTCAAGAAATAAAGGAGACTGTTAGTAAATCCTGTTAAATTTTTGTTGTTCCTGGGTTTGACACTCTGTGCACTTGGTTGGTTTCTACCTTTTGAGAGATTGGTTTCTGAGTAAGGCTGTTTGAGACTGTGTTGTCTGCTTATCAAGTTCCTGTGAATGCAGTTTGGTTAGGTTGTCAAGGTGCTGCCCAGCTTGTGTGTGGGCTGGTCTGTGCCAGCCCCCAGCAGCAGGACTGAATGCCTTCCTGCACATCCTGTGGGCTCTCTGTAGTTCCCCATTTCTAATGGACCTGGAGGTAAAAGCCTTTCATAAGGAGTTGTTTTCCAGCACTGGTGGTGATTTTGTTTTGTTATAATTATTTTTTTATTTTAAAGCAAATCTGTGACTTGCTCAGACCCCTGAGGTTTTCTAAGATGGTTCTTCCATTTGGCAGCTTTGCTGGCTGGTTTATCCTGCTTTTTTTGGTATTTTCCTACAGCTGACAATTTCAGGACAGAACGAGTCCCAAGTGTCAATTTCAGAGTTCAAAAGCCAGAGAAGAAGACTTCATCTTCTCCCCTGGATGTGCAGTTAACTTTGACTCTGGCAGAGGTTTGCTCACCCTGCTGGGGTGGGAGAATATTGTTGAGAGTTTGGAAGCTGCTAATGAAGTGAATGGTCTGCCCTGAAATTGTTTTCTCACATACTGGCCCCCTACAACCTCCACCCCCTACTCCAAGTATACACGTACATGCAATTCCAAGGATCCCAGGACTGGGATAAACCCTCACAAGCAATCAACAGCTTAGATACTAATTCTTGCCTGCTTTGAATTTACCAAGTGTTTCTCAGAACTAGAATTTTATAAAGTACACGATTGTACAGCTGTTTCAACAGAACCCTCAAGCTAGCAACAAGGGGAAATAAATCCCAATGAGAACTAGCTAAACTAGGCACTTGCAGTTCAGATGGGGCAGGTGGCATGTTCAGCTGCCATGTGGCTTGACATTCTCAGTGAGATATGAACTGGGTAGTGTTCTCCTATACTTTCACAACCCTGAAGCCCTGGAATAAGCAATACATCTGCCTCCTCTCACACCCTATCCTGCTTTCTGATGAATAAGAGGTCAAAGGGTTCCATTTCTATACTATGGCATAGCTGCATGATATCAGGCCAGTAGTCATAGACCATTTGTTAGTAGCTAGCGTCCTCAGAATGGGGGACCTATGCTAAGTGTATTGGGTTGGCCAGAAGTTTCCTTAACATCTTATGGAAAAACCCAAGCAAACTTTTTGGCCGACTCAATATATACTCTTTCTTACTTAATCCTCTCAAGCACCTTATGAGGTTTGAGGTTGTGTTTTCTTTTCAAGGATGAGAAATTGGAGGCTTAGAGCAGGTTATGGAGTTGGGAGTCGTACCCAAGTCTGTACAGATCCTGAAGTGAAGTTGCTCAGCTGTGTCCGACTCTTTGCGACCCCATGGACTACAGCCTACTAAGGCTCCTCTGTCCATGGAAGTTTTCAGGCAAGAGTACTGGAGTGGGTTGCCATTTCCTTCTCCAGGGGATCTTCCTGACCCAGGGATCAAACCCAGGTCTCCCGCGTTGCAGGCAGATGCTTTACCATCTGAGCCACCAGGGAAGCCCCTGGTAGAGATGCTGAAGCTGGCTTCAAACTACTAATATAAATCTGCAACACTGTAAATCTGGAATATATAATAGTTCTAAGCTTGTTTGCCCTTATTTTATGGCTTTTCATGTTTATGTGTACATATGTAAAGAGAGTAAAATTGGCCAGATATCAAAGGGAAAAGTTGACAAGTCCATTGACATAGGGGGAGAATTTAACACCAATTTCCTAGTATTTCATATACTGAATACAGGCAAACAATAAAAACAGTGAAGAATATAGAAGCTTAAGGCAGTGGACATGTATAAAACACAGCTCCCATATCTGGAGCATACTTACTTTCACGCACACATGGAACATTTATGAAAAGTGACAAGGGGTACTCTTCAATAAATTTTAAAGTCGGTATCATGTAGGCTAGGCTGTGTGTGTTTGCTAAGTTGCTTCATTCCTGTCCGACTCTTTACAACCCCATGGGGTGTAGCCTGCCAGGCTCCTCTGTCCCTGGGATTGTCCAGGCAAGAATACTGGCGTGAGTTGCCATGCCCTCCTCCAGATCTTCCCAACCGAGAGACTGAACCCGTGTCTCTTACTGTCTCCTGCATTGGCAGGTGGGTTCTTTACCACTAGCGCCACCTAGGAAGCCCATTATTTAGGCTACTTGGAGAAGGCAATGGCATCCCACTCCAGTACTCTTGCCTGGAAAATCCCATGGATGGAGGAGCCTGGTGGTCTGCAGTCCATGGGGTCGCTAAGAGTCGGACACGACTGTGCAACTTCGCTTTCACTTTTCACTTTCATGCATTGGAGAAGGAAATGGCAACCCACTCCAGTGTTCTTGCCTGGAGAACCCCAGGGACGGGGGAGCCCGGTGGGCTGCTGTCTATGGGGTCACACAGAGTCGGACACAGCTGAAGCGACTTAGCAGCAGTAGAGTCAAAATCAAGTGAAATGTAGAGCCAAAAAGGCAAGTGCTCTGTGGATGTGAGATGCCCTTCAGTTCCCTTCCCATGTTGAGCATCCAGACCCAGGTAGGAAGAGCTCAGCTTTGGAGGGCTAACCTGGTAGCAGGGCAGTGGAGATGCCAGCCTGTTGTAGAGCAGCCCAGTTTTACAGAGATTGGATGCTGGTCCTGTTTCCTTTTGAAGAGCCCAGGATGGAGGGTGTTTTTTTTTTGACACAGGCACTCCTCTGAACTTCCCATTGAGGCATTTTGTAAATATAAATCCCTACCCTTCTATTCTTTTAAGGGAGAGCCCTAAAAACCACCTGGGACTCCTTGTTTATGGGAATTCCAGGCTGTTCCAGCATTCCTGTGCCCTGATAACATGGCTTTTCAAGGCTGGGAAATTAAAACGTCTTGTTGCTACGTAAACTAAAATCACTGGCTTTCAAAAAGCTGTGAATAGGAGCTTTGTAAATGGAGGATTTTATACTGCAAATTTTTCTCTTAATGTAGAAATTCTTATTCCCAGAGGGATGTGTGTGTATATGTGTATGTGTGTGTGTAGTAAGCTGTTTTGGTTCCTGTTGGAGCTGAGTGGTGCTTGTAGCAATGTGGCTTAGAGAGAAGGTCTTGAGCTTGAGAGCCCGGGAGAGCAGTGGCACTGGGAATAAAAGCGAATTGAAGGGAAAGAATCTGAAAAACAATATTATATTATAATATATATATACACACACACACACACCCCTGAATTATGGTGCTATACACTTGAAACTAACATGGCATTGTGAGTCAACTATACTTCAATTTGAAAAAAATAAAAGCCTATTGCTTCTCCTCTCTGAGCCTCGGTTAGGGCTTAAGAAACCTACCTGGAATTAGACTCACAAAGAATAGAGGAAATTGTGTATTTTAGACAGCTGTGTGCTTGGCATATAGTCAGTTCAGTTCAGTCGCTCAGTCATGTCCCCCTTTGCGAGCCCATGAACCGTAGCACGCCAGGCCTCCCTGTCCATCACCAACTCCCGGAGTCCACCCAAACCCATGCCCATGGAGTAGTAAGTGGCAGTAAATGATACCTGTTGGGATTATAGTGACCTACAACTTCATTGACAGAGACTTCTAGCTTTAGAATTCGCGGTCACTTGGGTTGCATTCATAATCCATTGCATGTTGACTCTTCTTCACTCATTCTTACAGATAATTGAGAAACTGTGGTAGGATCTAGAAGTTCAAGTTGTTTCTCCTCTCCATGATGCGTCTCCTAAGCAGATGAGCAGACAGGAGCTTAGAATCAAAGGATTTTTAAGTTGGAAAGAATCTTCCCCCCTTCATTTTTTACTTGAGGGGGAGAAAAGAGGACCACAGAGTTCAAATGATTGACTTCAAGCCGTAAAGTTAGCTAGATGGGACAATAATAATGTTGTAGCATTGCCATGATTACCAGCGTGGTGTCTGTGTGTTAATGCATGTTGTAACATCTTTGTGAGGTTGCTGCTGCTGTTCCAGTCTTCCATGTAAGGAATCCGAGGCTTAGGGAATGTGCAGCACTTGGTTAAGGTTACACAGCTCCTGTGCTGTTCCATCTGGCTGCAGGTCTCATCCTGGTATCCAGAATGCTGCACTGCTTCTTTGGTGTTTTAATCTACTTACAAAGTTGCTAAAGGCAGCCATGTGTCCTTCAGTGAGGCATCTTCTTGCAGAAAGCGAGGATCATGTGCACAACATTCTCAGATCTCCCTGAAATGTCTCTTAGAGATGGTTTAAAACCAGCCTGGGGTTAATTTGTGCATCCAGATTCATGTGACTTGGTGCTACTAGAATTTATTGAATGCATCCCCGCGTTTGCTTCTGAAGGGTCATTCACTCGGTCCCCTGGCATCTCCCTACCCGCTCTCCCCCAGGCTCCTCTTCTCAGGTCATCGGCAGGATTGTACTCAAGGTTAGTCCAATTTCTTTTTTGTGGTAATGTACAGGTTATTTGATCTTGTCCTCAGGTATCAGAAGTGGGTGAAAATTTAATGCCGTCACCCATTTCTTGCCAATTCTCATTGCCCTGCTCCTCACCACACCCCTGCCTCTAGTTGAGGCCTTCAGTCAGCTCCCCAAAACTGGTCCACACCAGCCTGCTGAGCATTCTTTTTTCCATTTATTGACTGAGCTGGATCTCTGTTGCTCTGCATGGGCCTTTCTAGTTGTGGCAAGGTGGGGGCTACTCTTTGGCTGAGGTGCGCAGGTTTCTCATTGCAGTGGCTTCTCCTGATGTGGAACACGGGCTCTAGAGTGCATGAGTTTCAGAAGTGGCACATAGGCTCAGTAGTTGTGGCCCATGGGCTGAGTTGTTCCGCAGCATGTGGAATTTTCCCAGACCAGGCATCAAACCTGTGTTCCCTACCTTGGCAGGTGGATTATTAATCACTAGACCTCCAGGGAGGCCCTGCTGAGCAATTCTTATCATCTGTTTGTTAGAACTCTTTGCACTGTGGTGTTGGATCCACAACTAAAGGCTTTAGTCTTGCATTAATGGTGGTCCTAGGGCACAAGGGGTGTGTGGGAGTTGGCAGTGGTGTGGTTGGTCATGTGGATTGCTGGTACATTTATTATCTTTTCTTATATTATGATATTATGACAAAATAGTTAAGGAATACTACAATCTGATGACAGTGGAGACATGGGTGCCTTTCCCTTAGACATACGTATGTAGAGCTGCCATTCTCGTGTGATCTGACACTAGTTTGCACACATGCATCCCTGGGACTTCGCTTTTGCAGCTTGTCAGAGTCCCCTCTGAGACCCAGTGACAGCCACTCCAGGCTCCAGTGCAGGCCTCGTCTCTGGGGTGGTCTGGCCAGTCTGAGTGGTCCCAAGGGCCCTTCCCTTGGTGGATTAAGAGGCATTATCCCCTGCTGGGCAGAATCCCTTGGCGATCTGCCTCCAAATAGAAGCAAAACTGTAAAGTCTCATGTTGTTTCTATCAGCTTAGGACACTGGCCCAAGTAGATCTCTCCCAGACCCTGTCCCAAGTGGTCTGTATTTCTGTTGGTAACTTTGGAAATGTTCTCTGTTTCTGTGTGAAAGGATATGCAAGGGTTACAGGGTCTGGGTCCTGTTCTCAGTGAGCTTATGTGTATATAGATAAGACTGTGTGGGTACAGATAACTTGTGAATCACTGATAAGTTAGGCTACAAAGCAGATGTAAGACTTAGGTGGATGGGTGGGCGTTGTGGTATGTGTTCCCCTATATACAGTCTATCTATGGAGTCTGTTAGAGTCTGTATGTGTATATGTGTATCTGCATTATACAAGGGGCTTCTCAGGTGGCACAGCAGTAAAGAATCTGTCTGCCAATGCAGTAGACTCAGGTTCAATCCGTGGGTTGAGATCCTATTCCCTGGAGGAAGAAGTGGCAACCCACTCCAGTATTCTTATTTGGGAAATCCCATGGACAGAGGAGCCTGGCGGGCTACATACAGTCTGTGGGGTTGCAGAGAGTCAGATGACTTAGCAACTGAGTATGTACAAACAGTATACGCATGCACGCTTGGTACCAAAGACATGCTGAGCCATGAGTCTCCCTTTGCTGCTTGGACCTCCAATGGAAATTTCGGGAGTGTGGGCCCTGGATGGTGGGCTGGATTTTGGATTATAGGTGAGGAGTACATATTGGAGCTGCTGGACCTGGAAAGGTGTCAGGCATTTGGTGCTAGAATCGGAAGTTTTATTTAGAGACCATTAAGTAAGTGATTATGACTATGAGCACACTTTGGTCTTCTTCGCATTAGTTTGACTCCCCTTATAGAATCCTGCCTAGGTGAGCTGGTATCTTTGTCTTGTACTACTGGGCTGGGGATAAAAATTCCAGTGCTTCTCTCTCAAGAAACAGTTGACCTATTGTGCATGTTTAGAAAACAAACAAACAAACAAAAACCCTGCTTTGTTGAAAAGCCCACCTGGCTTGTTACCTTACACCCTTGAGGAACTAGGAGTCAGTCAGTCCCAAAGCTGAAGATGTGCCTTGGGAACTTGGTAGGAAATTTCTTCCTGCCTCACTGTGGAAATAACATGGAAGATTCTCTCTGCAGACTGGGATCACCCGGAGACCTCTCCCTGAACACAGCAAGGCTTTAACTCGCAATTCCTGGGCCAGCTTTTATCTGGGGGTTCTGATCCAGAACTGATGCCAGCCTCTTTTTCTCAAAGGGAAAAGTGTGGTTTTTTGATGATAAAATAAAAAATGATCATTACTGGAAGTATTATAATAGTGGAAGAATTAGCTTAATATTCTAAAAACTCACAGCAACTGTTAGCATTTTGATAGATTTCCTCTTAGCATTTTTCTCTGTGCATCTTTAAGTTTTTAATTTTTTAGGTTATAAAAATAACACGTGTGGAAAATATAATAAGATGAAATCATGTGCATATATTTTTTACCCTAAAGATAACTGCTGTTAACCTTGTAGTGCGTTTCTTTATAATCTTTTCCTTTATTTATAGATGAATATATGTATATGCATTTTTTTCAATAAAATGAAGAAATATTTTAAGTAGCTTATATCTTATTCAATTTTATATTTTCATTTTTCAATTAATGTTGACAATGCTAAGGTTATAATGTGGTTTCAAACTATGTAAATAGTTTAAATTGATACATAATTTAAGTGAATATATAAAAATTGACCTGATCAGTTCCTGTATATCTTTGTACAGAAAGTGTTTTTCAGTGTTTCAGGATGAATTTTCAGAAGGGGAAGTACATGGGTTTAGGAAACATTTTTAGAGCTTTTAGCACATACTGTCCATTACTATTGAGGGAAGATGCGGAGAGAACTCTGATTTTATACTCAGTTGGTTGCTTCTCCTCTATTCTACCCATCTCTGCCTTCCCCCCTTCCCCACCTCTTTCAGTTGTTCTCTTTTCTTAAATTTTTTTTGACTAGCCAGTACATGCATGGAGGGCAGGTACATGAGGAAAATAATTATCCTTCCTACCTCTGTCTCTTGGACACAAGTTTCCTTACCCAGAAGGAACCTTCTCTCATATTTTATGTGTCTATCCAGAGATAATCTGTATGTAGACAAGCATGCATGTGTTTGTATATATATAACTATGAGGCTTCCCAGATGGCTCAGCAGGTGAAGAATCTGTCTTCCAGTACAGAAGACTCAGGAGACGTGGGTTCCATCCCTGGGTCAGGAAGATCCCCTGCCGGAGGAAATGGCAACCCATCCCAGTGTTCTTGTCTGAAATATACTGTGGACAGAGGGTGGGCCACAGCCCATGGAGTTGCAAAGAGTCAGACATGACTGAGTGACTGAGCACAAGGCACAAGTTTAAGTATATATATTTTGAGGCAAAAGTGATAGCTTTATCACATTTACTCTTTAGTATTTTGCTTTGCATTTTGTAGGTCTTTGCACATAGGTATTCGGAGAAGGCAATGGCAAGCCACTCCAGTACTCTTGCCTAGAAAATCACATGGACAGAGGAGCCTGGTGGGCTGCAGTCCATGGGGTCACTACTAGTCCGACACGACTGAGCGACTTCACTTTCACTTTTCACTTTCACACATTGGAGAAGGAAATGGCAACCCACTCCAGTGTTCTTGCCTGGAGAATCCCAGGGACGGGGGAGCCTGGTGGGCTGCCGTCTATGGGGTCGCACAGAGTCGAACACGACTGAGGTGACTTAGCAGCAGCAGCAGCAGCACATAGGTATTAATATGTATAGACCTGCCTGTTTCTGGTTCCATTTTTCAGTGACTGCTTAGTATTGTGTGTAATGTGGATGCACCATAACTTATTTGCCTATTCATCTACAGTTGACTTTTTCTTTTTTGGTTTCTAATATTCTGTTATTCTTAATGAAGCTTCATGAACATTTCTAATATACATGAATTTATAGCTGGCGTGCTGTGATTCATGGGGTCGCGGAGAGTCAGACACGACTGAGCAACTGAACTGAACTGAACTGATAAGAAATCTATAAAAGAATTGTTGGGTCAAATGAATATCAATTTTAAAAATTGATAGCTATTGCTCCTTTTCTTTCTTTGGGGAAAGATGTATGGGGTTCTGTTTCCCCACTCCTGGATCTTTTTGATCTTTCTCTTTTCTGAAAGTTGAACAAGTGATTTACCGCAGATCTAATTTGTATTTCTCTTATAAGTGGGGTTGAGTACCTTTTATAGGTTTGTTGAAAAACTGTCTTAATTCCTTTGGACAGTTGTTCGTAGTTTTGTGCCTTCTTTTCTGTTAGGTTGTTGGTCTACTTACTTTCTATTTGTTGAAACTCTGAATATATTAAGGAGGTTGTTCGTTTTACCTGCAAACAGTTTATCCTAGTTTATCAGTTATTATCAGACTCCTTTGATAGTGTATTTTTGGATTTATTACTAAATACTCATTTTATAGGGTATTTTCCCCCTAGTGCTATTATGGGTTTGTTTTTCATCCCTGAATCATTATCTGCAAGTTTAGAGGCACTGAGGATATTATGTATTTTATTTTATTTATTTAAAAATATTTATTTATTTTTGTCTGTGCTGGGTTGTTGCTGGGCACAGGCTTTCTCTATTTGTGGCAAGAGGGGCTGCACTGTTGTTGCGGTGCATGGGCTTCTTATTGTGGTGGTTTCTCTTGTGGAGCATGGGCTCTAGGACACGCAGGCTCAATAGTTGTGGGCTTCATTGCTTTGTGGAATATGGGATTAATGAGTCTGATAATTCTCATATCAGTCACAGAGTCAGACACGACAGAGCCACTGAACTGATACTTAGGTCAGATGGGCAAGTGTCGTAAAATTTTTATGTTGCAGAAATCTTTGGGGGGGAGGTTGTTAAACATGTGGAGTCTTAAGCCCAGGAATGTGCATTTTTACTGCTTAAATAATTCTGAAGCAGACGGCCTGTGATCCACAATTCGAGAAACTCAAAACTAACTAAAACTTGGAAGTGGGTGAGTCAGGGAAAGCTGGTGGGGATGTGTTCCTAGGCTTCATCCTCCTTCCCTCCCCATCTCCTCATGGTGAATTTTTATCAAACCTACGTTTAGTTGTAAGAGCTCTTACTCAAGTCTCTAGACTCGAAGGATCATTTTATATATCAGTTCAGTCGCTCAGTCTTGTCCAACTCTGCGACCCCATGGATTGTAGCACTCCAGGCTTCCCTGTCCATTACCAATTCCCAGAGTTTGTTCAAAGTCATAACCATTGAGTCAGTGATGCCATCCAGCCATCTCATCCTCTGTCATCCCCTTCTCTTCCTGCCTTCAATCGTTCCCAGCATCAGGGTCTTTTCAAGAAGTCAGTTCTTCCCATCAGGTGGCCAAAGTATTGTAGTTTCAGCTTCAGCATCAGTCCTTCCAATGAATATTCAGGACTGATTTCCTTTAGGATGAGCTGCTTGGATCTCCTTGAAGTCCAAGGGACTCTCAAGAGTCTTCTCCAACACCACAGTTCAAAAGCATCTATTCTTTGGCGCTCAGCTTTCTTTATAGTCCAACTCTCACAGCCATACATGACTACTGGAAAAACCATAGCCTTGACTAGACGGACCGTTGTTGGCAACGTAATGTCTCTGCTTTTTAATATGCTGTCTTTTAGCTTAGATGGTAAAGCGTCTGCCTATAATGTGGGAGACCTGGGTTCGATCCCTGGGTCGGTTGGACAGATCCCTTGGAGAAGAAAATGGCAACCCACTCCAGTATTCTTGCCTGGAAAATCCTATGGACCAAGGAGCCTGGTAGGCTACAGTCCATGGGGTCGCAAAGAGTAGGACTTTCTTTCTTTATTTTCACTAGGTTGGTCATAGCTTTTCTTCCAAGGAGCAAGTGTCTTTTAATTTCATGGCTGCAGTCATATATATATATATATATATATAACATATAAAATGAGAGTGACAAATATACACTAAGATATGTATATATATGTATGTATATTTAGAGACAGAGATACATAGTAAGACTAGCTGACTTTCACTCTGAGAATAATAGTGTTTTTCTTCCTTACCTCATTAGTTATTTAACAGGGAACCATAATGCTGAGGTTAATGCCAGGAGGGCTTGCGGGTGTGCTCAGTCACTCAGTTGTGTCTGACTCTTTGCCACCCCATGTACTGTAGCCTGCCAGGCTCCTCTGTCCATGGAATTTTCCAAGCAAGAATATTGGATCAGGTTGCCATTTGATCTTCCTGACCCAGGGATCGAACCTGAGTCTCTTTCATCTCCTGCATTGGCAGGTAGATTATTTACCACTGCACTACTTGGGAAGCCCAGTAGGGCTTGAATTAGGGCAGTATTTATTTCTTTGTGGGTGTTTGCACCCAGACCTGTTAATATCAAACTTATAGACCATTATAAGCTTTAAGACATTGTAAGCATCCCTGGCATTCTGCCTGGAGAGAAAACTTGGTCTTTCTGTCCAGCAACCTATAGGGAGCTGTTAAGACCCCCTGCCCCAAGCCATGTGAATTACTATGAGTTTGTGATGTGACAAGTGACTTCAAGTCTCAGGTAAGTGACTGCTCTCCTCTTATGGAGTGAACTGAAGATGTTTGCCAGTTAACTTGCCTTTGGGATTATGTGTTCAATGTTTCCCAGATGTCAGTGTGGGTGTCAATCACCAAGGATTAAAATACACATTCTGATTTAGCAGGTCCAGGCTGGGACCAGGGAGTTTACATTTGCAATAATCTTCCAGGTGGGAGGTCCGGGGACCTCACTTTGCCTGGAAGGGATTAGGAGTTAGATCTAGATTTAAAGCGCGGAGCTGTCATTTCAGCTGTGCTACCTGTGTGTCTTTGTTTATTCGGGTTACCATGCCCAGCCTTGGTTTTCTTCTTTGCATGGTAGAGACAGTGTGATCGAGAGGGATAGTCTGTGTAAGCACCTAGCAGGACAAATGTTAGCAGTCTTCCAACCAGACATTTGTTTATGAGACAAGGAAGAAGCGAAGAGCACCAATAATTGGATTTTCATCTAAATGTGTCAGAACAATACATTTTGAAAAAATTGGGAGGCTTATCAGTTTACTAGATTTTTAACAGTATCTAAAGAAAGACTTTGAATATTAGCTTGTGGTCAGGATGCTTTTCCTTTTAACACGTGTCTCTTGTTCATCCTGTTCAGACACCTATGAGAAAAACTTACCTATGTAAACATGGCCTGTTGGCCGATGGAATCTGGCTATGCTGGTTTACTCAGTGAGTAGAGGTTTATGGGAACTAGATTTCTGATGCCCAGGTTTTCTAACTTGATATATAGAGACTGTCTTCTGGTTTCTTATTTGGCAGCCTCTCTTTGGGGAATTATATTTGTGATTTTTAGAGAGGCAGTTGCCTGTATTCTTAGTTGACAGAGGTTCTAAACCTGTCTCTGCTGCTAACTGGCTCTGTGACCCACAGCCCTGGGCCTTAGTTCCATCCATTGCTCCATAGAAGCTTCTAGAGGACAGAAGTTTTTCTTCTCTGTTCACTGCTAGATATAGTACCTAGGCCAGGTGCTCAGTAACTCTGCTGAATGAACGTGAGAATTGGTCAGCACCCATGCTTGTTAAACTTTAATATGCATCTGGATCACTGAGAATCCTGTTAAGACATTTTCTGAATCCACAGGTTTGGGATAGGGCCTAAGATGCTGCATTTCTAACCATTTCTAGGTGATGCCCATCCTGGTTTGCACAATGGTTTTTTAATTTTTAAAAATTGTATCTATCTTTGGCTGTGCTGGGTGTTTGTTGCTACGTGGGCTCTTTTTAGTTGTGATGGGCAGAGGCTACCCTTCATTTTGCATATGGGCTTCTCACTGTGGTGGCTTGATTGTTGTGGCGTGTGGGCTCTCGGATGCACGGGTTTCAGTAGCTGCGGCTCCAGGGCACTGGGGCATAGGCTCAGTAGTTGCGGTGCATGGGCTTAGTTGCTCTGTGGAATGTGGGGTCTTTCAGGTTCTGGGATTGAACCCGTGTCTCCTGCGTTGGCAGATGATCACATTGAGCCACCAGGGAAGTCCCTTGTCAGCACATTTTGAGGCAGTTGAGTACTGTACTAGTGAATATACAGCCCCGCTTTTACTTGGCTTATGGATCATGCCAGTGTCTTGAAACCTAATGAAAGTTGATAGAAAAGAAATTTTGGACACTTGAGTAGATGTTACTGGACTTCCCTGGATCAGTGGAAGGTAGGTGTAGGTGTGATCACTGGTTTGGAGCCACATTTCTATGGACCTGCGTTAAGATCACCTTTGCCTGTTTCCTTCCTCTGGGGAGTGAGGAGACATGGCTGCCCATTGGACCACCTGTGGAGTTTTTAAACCTATTGATACTTGGAGATGGATGTGATTGATGTGGGGCGTAGCCTGGGCAACAGGATTTGGGTGGTTCTTACTATTCAGGTAAGATTAAAAATTACTAGGTTAAATAAGTCCATCATTTGATTTTTTTTCCTCTCTCTGTTTTTTATTTTTAATTTCCACACAGTAACTCTTTGTGTGTACATGTGAGTTTTTAAAAATGTAGAATCATGAAGTCACTACTGCATTCAAGACTCCTCAGTTCAGTCACTCATTTGTGTTTGACTCTGTGACCTCGTGGACTGCAGCACACCAGGCCTCCCTGTCCATCACCAACTCCTGGAGCTTGCTCAAACTCATGTCCATTAAGTCAGTGATACCATCCAACCATCTTATCCTCTGTTGTCCCCTTCTCCTCCTGCCTTCAGTCTTTCCCAGCATTAGGGTCTTTTCCAGTGAGACAGTTCTTCACATCAGGTGGCCAAAGTATTGGATCTTCAGTTTCAGCATCAGTCCTTCAAGTGAATATTCAGGACTGATTTCCTTTAGGATTGACTGCTAGCGTTTGGTTGTCATAAACACACTTTGATTTCTCCTCCTTAATATGACAAACCGAAACACATGGCCTTCTCTTGATGTGTACTATTGCTGTTGTTGTGGGTTCAGTTTGGAGACCCTCTTCACCAGTGTGTTTCAGTGTTGGAGAGCAGCACCCCTGGTCACACCCCAGCTTGACAGAATGTCTAAGGGAGGCCCAGGCATTGGCCTTTTTGAGGCTGACCAGGTATCACTATTGGGCAGCCAGGCCTGAGGGCCGCTTCTGATTCTTCCATAATGTATCTACAGGTGAAAGGTCAGGGTTCTTAGCAAAGACACATGCTTCTGACATTTCATTTTTCCTTCTGTGGCACCAGTTTGGGTGCAACTTTGAAAAGGATTCAAGGAAAATGACTTCTTAGAGCTTACTGATGGTTTGTCAACTTGATATTTTCACCTGTTTGTGGTGAAATAGTGTCTGCTGGTACAGCACGTTGGTTTTGTCTTTCCTCTGTGGGTCCTGTGCACAGTGCTGGAATTGTGCCGATTGTAATCATGCAGCTGCGTTTGGGAGGCTGGCTGAGCGATGTCCCAGGCTCACCTGTGCTTTCATTGTGGGAGTGAGGGAAGTGATGGATGGATGCTGCCTACTAGGGCTATGTAAAGTCAGTGGAATGCTTTCCCAACTAACCTGTTTCCAAGAATAGATACTGTAGTTGTTGTTCTTGAAAGGAGTTTTCTAAATAAGTAGTATTCAGGGAAAGGCTGCTTCTCTGGGACTGATAGCTCCTTGGTATTCAGGGGCTAGGGGCTCATCTTCCAGCAGGGCTTATTTAGTTCAGAAGCTGAACCAGCGCTCCAGGGTTGCTAAGCTCCTGGGAGGTGAAGCAATGCCATGCTTTATATGAAGTTTCCAAAATTCTTTAAAGAAAATGATCTCATGGGATACTTACAATCAACTCTTTACATCTGAGGAAGCTGAGCCTCGTGGGCCAAGGGGGTTTTCTTGCTCAGTCCCTCGGCTGGTTCTTACTCTTAGACCACAGCGCCGGATGGTTTCCCTATTTTGTTAGATTCATTCAAGAGGCTAGACGATGGATGAGAAGGTTTAAAGAGGTACTTCTATCAAGTTCAAGCCTGATTGATTGCCCAGCTCTTTTACTGCAGAGACTGATCTTAAGAGTCCAGTTCATACATTTAATCAGGATACCTTTTTCCTTTTATGGAATTCAGAAAGACCTAGTTTTTTTTTTTTTTTTAATGGGAGTATCGTTGCTTTAGAATGTTGTGTTAGTGTCTGCTGTACAACAAAGTGAATTGGCTGTATGTATCCATATATCCCCTCCCTCTTAAGCTTCCCTCTCACCCACCCCATCTCACCCCTCTAGATCATCACAGAGCCTGAGCTGAGCTCTCTGTGTTATACAGCAGCTTCCCACTAGCTATCTGTTTTCCACATGGTAGTATATATATGTCAGTGCAGTTCTCCCTACCCATCCCTCCTTCCCCCCATAACCATGTCCATGTGGCTGTTTTCTGTGTCTGTGTCTCTATTCCTGCCCTGCAAATATTTCATCGGTACCATTTTTCTAGATTCCATGTATATGTTTAATATATGGTATTTGTTTTTCTCTTCTGACTTACTTCACTCTGTATGACAGACTCTAGGTTCATCCGCATCACTGCAGATAACCTAAGTGTTAACTGCTACCTCTTGTCACAACAATTGTCCTTCAAGGCCTTGAAGAACGCCAGGCTTTCTTTGTTTTTACCTCTGTTATTTTATCAAGAGTGTAAGGAATCACATTATAATGGCCATTGATGGGATGAGCTTGCCTGGTGGCTCATACCATAAAGAGTCTGCCTGCAATGCAGGAAACCTGGATTTGAACCCTGGGTCGGGAAGATCCCCTGGAGAAGGGAATGGCTACCCACTCCAGTGTTCTTGCCTGGAGAATCCCATGGGCAAAGGATCCTGGTGGGCTACAGTCGATAGAGTCGCAAAGAGTCTGACACAACTGAGCAACTAACACTTTCATATGAGTACTTCTGTCCCAATAGCTCTAATTCATACAGGATCACTGCAGAGTTTTCTCATCATCAGTACTCTGCTGTACTCTGCTTTAGATATAGCTTGTCCAAGGTCTCAGACCTCAGTGTTAGCTTGCAACTCAGCTATGCCAAATGAATAAATTCCCTCCAAATTGTGAAATGGAAAGGTCATTGCAGGGACACGTACTTATGGAAGCAAATTCTGTCCCTAATGTTTGGTCTTGGAGAGCTTTTTAGGTTGCCTCCTTGGTTTTATGTAGTCATTTTTTCCTCCTTGGTTTTAGATTTGGGGTCTTAGATTTCTGCGTCCACAGGGTTCAATGTACACAACCTAAGAGGCAAATGGAGGTGAGTTCTGCCTGTGAATCAGAAGGTTAAACTCTCCTCTCCAACTCCTTTCTACTTGAAGAGTAATATACCTACTTGACACGCATAGGCCATTTGTGAATCAATAAGCCTGGTACTGTCACTCTGAAAAATTATTGTAAGTTCTAAGAACAAATGGAATGGTTTAAAAAAAAATCTTGGGGAGAGATATATCTGATTTACTTTAGAGGAGAGTCAAATGCTTTATAATCTGCTGATTACCATAATAAAACATCTTTATTCTTTAGAGGAACATAAAATGACAATAGACCTTAAAGTACTATATCCAGTACCTTATTTCTGGTGGAGGCTGATTTAGGGTGATTCAGTTGTGATTGGCAAAGAGAAACTACTTGCGGAATCTAAATTTTAAGGCTAACCTTCAGACAGAAACCATAGCTTACCTGCATGGAAAGGTAGGGCTGATTTCCTCTCCCAATCGTACCCCCTCCCCCCAACTCAGATAAGAAGACAGATTCAAGGGCAGTTCTGATAGGAGATGCACTATCTCAGGAGCATTAGCAAATTCATTGAAATAGAGCTGACTTACTATATATATGTTCTTTTTCATATTCTTTTCAGTTATGGCTTATTACAAGATATTGAATATAGTTCCCTGTGCTATGCAACAGATCGTGTTGTTTATCCATTCTATATATAATATTTTGCATCTGCTAACCTCAAAGTTCCACTTCCTCCCTCCCTTATACCCTCCTCCTTGGCAACCACAGTCTGTTCTCTATATCCAAGTCTGTTTCTGTTTCACAGATATATGTTCATTTGTGTCATATTTTATTTTGTTATTTTTAAGGATTTTTACTTTTAAAAATTGTTGATTTATTTGGCTGCATGGATCTCAGTTGCAGCACATGTGATCTTTGTTGCCTCATGTGGGACCTTTTGCTGTGGTGCAGGGACAGTTTCACACATTGGAGAGGGAAATGGCAACCCACTCCAGTGTTCTTGCCTGGAGAATCCCAGAGATGGGGGAGCCTGGTGGGCTTCTGTCTACGGGGTCACACAGAGTCGGACACGACTGAAGCGACTTAGCAGCAGCAGCAGCAACAGCAGGGACTGTCTAGTTGTGGCTTGCAGACTCCAGAGTGCATCTCTCAGTAGCTGTGATGTGTGGGCTTAGTTGCTCCTCAGCATGTGGCATCTTAGTTCTCCCACCAGAGAGCGAACCTGTGTCCCCTGCATTGCAAGGCAGATTCTTAACCACTGGACCACTAGGGAAATCCCAATTTGTGTCTTGTTTTGTTTTGTATTTTAGATTCTAGCGTTTTTGTCTGTGTAGGATGTTGGGCACAGAGAGGGTTGTCCTGTTATGATATATGTGCCAAGCTTGGATGGTGGGTATGTTTGGTAGGTAAGACAACCCACTGTGCTTTGAGTAGTTTTGGTGGTGGTAATGGTGTCATTCCTAAGAAATTTGCTGCTGAGGGCCCAGGACCAGCTAAAGTGATCCAGATAATAGTGTACCTTCCATAGGAGTGGGATGCTCGAGAGACGAGGAGTTTGCAGTCAGTTTCACACAAGGGCCTGATGGACTTCTGATGAAAGTCAGCATCACAGTAAAAACTGTCAGCAGGGTGAGCACAAGCTTGTCTGTCAAATGACTGAGCACTAGGATTAGTGGGTACCCGAGGAGCTGAAGCAAGGGAGGCACTGTCTGTTGGGTGTTAACCCAAAAGGCTCGTTACCTTGGTGCATCAGATATATCTAGATCTGGCCATGAAGTGCTGTTGAGAAATTTTTAAATGTTTAAGGTGTGTTCCCTGCTATCCATCTGGCCATCATCTCATTCTTTCCTTGGCTTGTTTTATTCAAAAAACATTATTTGAAGACCTACTGTGTGCCTTCTTTAGGCACTGGAGACTAAAAAAGGAACAGAAGTATGTTTTGACATAACTACTAGACCTCTAGCTATTCATTGGATCCGTTCAGTTCAGTTCAGTCGCTCAGTCGTGTCCGACTCTTTGCGACCCCATGAACCACAGCACGCCAGGCCTGCCTGTCCATCACCAACTCCCAAAGTTAATCCAAACTCATGTTCATCGAGTCGGTGATGCCATCCAGCCATCTCATCCTCTGTTGTCCCCTTCTCCTCCTGCCCCCAATCCCTCCCAGCATCAGGGTCTTTTCCAATGAGTCAACTCTTTGCATGAGGTGGCCAAAGTATTGGAGTTTCAGCTTTAGCATCAGTCCTTCCAATGAACACCCAGGACTGATCTCCTTTAGAATGGACTGGTTGGATCTCCTTGCAGTCCGAGGGACTCTCAAGAGTCTTCTCCAGCACCACACTTCAAAAGCATCAATTCTTCGGCGATCAGCTTTCTTCACAGTCCAACTCTCACATCCATACATGACCACGGGAAAAACCATAGCCTTGACTAGATGGACCTTTGTTGGCAAAGTAATGTCTCTGCTTTTTAATATGCTATCTAGGTTGGTCATAACTTTCCTTCCAAGGAGTAAGCGTCTTTTAATTTCATGGCTGCAATCAGCATCTGCAGTGATTTTGGAGCCCCCCAAAATAAAGTCTGACACTGTTTCCACTGTTTCCCTATCTATTTCCCATGAAGTGATGGGACCGGATGTCATGATCTTCGTTTTCTGAATGTTGAGCTTTAAGCCAACTTTTTTACTCTCCTCTTTCTCTTTCATCAAGAGGCCTTTTAGTTCTTCTTCACTTTCTGCCATAAAGGTGGTGTCATCTGTGTACATGTAAATATTCTTCATCAAACTCAGTCCAGACAAAGTCATCATTATTTCTTAGATTTCCGTTAAACATAAAAAATAAAACCAAAAAATAGCTAAATCTCCCAGCCCTCAAAAAGCATTTAATAAAACTGGGAATCGCTATGAAATGATGTGGGTAGGTATGCAGAGAGTGAGAGATGGGTGCGGCTTTACAGGAATGTTCATTGGAAACGACTCTGATGCTAGGAAAGATTGAGGGCCAAAGGAGAAGGGGGCAGCAGAGGATGAGATGCTTAAATAACATCACTCAATGGACATGAATTTGAGCAAACTCCGGGAGATAGTGGAGGACAGAGGAGCCTGGCGTGCTGCAGTCCATGGGGTCGCAAAGAGTCAGACACAACTCAGTGACTGAACAACAACGAAAAGGTTATCCTAGAAAGCTTTCTGGAAGTGAGGAAGGAATGTCAGCCATAGCTGGTGATTTTGGGGAGGGATGACGTTTCAGCCAAAAGGTGAGAAAATCCTTGCAGAAGACTGGGAGCTGTACTTCGGAACTCCAAGATGTTCAGTGTTTCTGGAGTATTAGGGGTGATGACATGTGTGAGAGATGGGAGAAAGTGCCAGAGGTGGCGAACCTTTCTAGCTGAGGGCATCAGTTTGGATTTGATCCTGAAGCGGGTTTTAGCAGTAGAGTCCCAGGTCACAGTGCATGATCTAGTTGGAAAGACAAAATTAATATACTTGTGGGGAAAATCACCCAGGAGTTGAGGCAGTACCAGTACCCCTGTCCCTAATGGAATGGAAAATAAAGATTTGGATTTCCCTGATCTTTGACATGTGGCAGCTCAACCCTGTTGTTGATATTTGCTGTGGTCACAGTTCACTACAGAACAGAACTGGACTCTGTACCTGCCCAGGTGAATTGAGATTCGCAGGCTTGACAAAACAAGCCATGGTTTGTGATGTCAAAGTTAAGAGTTTCCAGTTTTCTCCTGGGCTTGCTGACATGACTTATTGGTGGTTTCCTGGCCCTCCTGGTGTGGGGCAGTGGTAAGCAGTGCGTCGTACACATCAAACAAGGGTCTCTCTGAGTAGATTTTTGTAGCTGTGTTGTGGTAATGAGGTTCATTGAAATTTTTTGTGAGTTTTGGTGTTTTGTGGGGATTTTTTGTATTTTATTTTTAACTAGAGGGTAATTATTTAACAATATTGTGATGTTTTCTGTGATAGTTCAACATGAAACAGCCACATGTATATACACATATCCCTCTCTCTCAAACCTCCCTCCCACCTCCCCCCCGATCCTACCCCTCTAGCTTTGGGGTTCCCTGCATCATACGGCAAATTCCCACTGGATATCTGTTTTACATATGGTAATGTATATGTTTCAATACTACTTTCTCAAGTCATCCTACCCTCTCCCTCCCCAACTGTGACCAAAATTCTGTTGTTTACATCTGCGTCTCCTTTTCTGCCCTGAAAATAGGATTCGGTAATAATCTTAAAGATAGGGAGAACAAGAGCTTCACAGGTTTTCGTGATACTGAGAAGAGATCTAACACTAAACATCTCACCCATCTTGGTGACAATTGACTATTGCTATTATTGACTACTATCTTGGCCAAATTTCGCCTTTCCTTCCCCCGTCTGTTAGTTTTTGCTGTCTTGTGTTTGTGGCCTGGAATTTGCCCTCTGGATTTTGGACAATCCAGCTTTTCTGGTTTTGACCCTGAGTGCTACTTGCAAGGACAAGCCTACGTGACTTCTTTCCTTGGCCTCATCTCACCTGAAAAACCACCTCTGCTGACACCCCCCACCCTCCAGTCACAGGGATCAGCCTGGAATCAGCCTATTTGATTGGAACTGTATTGGCCCAGGTACCCTTTATGTACTGTGTGTGTGTGTGTTGGAGTGTAGGGAGGGTGGGGAGGTTTGACAGGGGCTTGAAATGGGAAGAGAATGTGCTGCAGACAGCACAGTTGAAAACGTCCCCTTTTATAGAGGATAGCTTCTTGAAATGCTTTGCAATCATTAGATTTTCCTGGCATCTGTTTTTGTTCACACATGTGTATGTACAGTAGTGAAGTCTATCACCCCCTGAGCCTGTAGACATGATTGTATAGATGTTTATTATAACTTCAAGGATATTTGTTTCCATTTTGTATTGAGCCTTGATTGTCAGTGACTTTCAACCTTTTTGTGTCTTGTGGCCACTTTAGATGCTTTGCTAAGTTGTCGATTATTTGTCAACAATCTGTTTAATATGCCAGGTGAAAAGACTATTTAGAGGAACTCTGATGAATCCCTTCGTAAGAAGTAAAGAGTATTTAGGATTTGTTAAGTGCCAGATGTTGTCCCAGCAGTAAGTCCTTTCTTGCCTCCCATTGATTTGTAAGTTATCCTTTTCGAAGTAAACATTATCCTCCATTTTTGCTTTTCCAGTGTCACACACCTAGTATGTACTACTTTGGGTTGTAAGCAAAAGAAAATTTACCACAGATTGAAATGGTGAAGGGTATTCCGTGGTTTGGGGACTGAGAAATAAAGTGATGGGATATGCTAGAGATTCATGTTGGCATTAGGGATCTAGTTTCATGTCTACAGGGCTCTTTTTTTAAAAATTAGTTATTTATTTGACTGTGCCGGGTCTTGATCGTGGTGTGTGGGATCCTCGGTCTTCCTTGTGGCATGTCCGCTCTGGTTCCTCACCAGGCATTGAACCCAAGCTCCCTGCATTAGGAATGCAGAGTCTTAGCCATTAGACCCCCAGGGAAGCCCCTGTAGGACTCTCTCCGCTCTGCTCTTCTCTGCATGGGAGGCCTCGCCTTCATTCTATCTTCAGCTCATGGAAGCAACAATAGCCTCAGAGTTCTAGAGCATTCCATCAACCGAGGAAGAGCTAGCAGCTTTGAACCAGCACTGCAAGCAGAAGTCTTGAAATTCACAAGGGTTCGACTGGTTGAGTTCATGTGTTTGCCCTAAACGGATCACTGTGGCCAGGGGAAAGGATTCCATTGCTTGTACTGACTTTAGCACACGTGTCCTGCAGCTGAGGAGTGATGTCAACTTCTTGAGAAGCATAGATACAAGCAGAGGCTGTTTGTTAGAAGGAAATGAGAAGGAAATGAGCGTTGGGAGGCCATGCATTGGTGTTCACTACAGAGACAGGGCTGGGGTTTGTTTTCTTTTTCTTTTTTGGCTGCTCTGGGTCTTCACTGTTGCCCATGGGCTTTCTCTAATTGCAGAGAGTGGGGGCTATTCTCTAGCTGTGGGTTGCGGGCTTCTCATTGCGGTGGCTTCTCCTGTTGAGATCATGAGCTCTAGGTGGATGGCTCAGTAGTTGTCGAACACCAGCTTAGTTGCCCTGGGGCATGCAGAATCTTCCCGGAACAGATATTGAAACTGTGTCCTCTGCATTGGCAGGTGGATTCTTAACACTAGACCCCTAGGGAAGTCTGAGTGCTGGGGTTTGAACATAGTACTCCATTCAACCCCAGAACCTTGTCATCCAAATGATAACCTCCTTTGAAGTTGCTTCCCCTAGCATGATGATTAACTGATGGCTGATATCCCTCACTGGCAGTGTTGTTTCTCAGAAAGCCTCAGGCCATAGTCCCTTGTGTGTCACTCTCCAGGAGTCTGACTTGGGTTACATGTCTAATTGTTCAGAAACAGTATGCTCAACTCTTAAATAAGGGGGTTGGTCTAGATTAATTCACCCTGTATTTATTGAGTACCTGTGATGCCAGGTTCTATGTCAGGGACTACAGTTAAAAAAATATGCAATGTTCACATAGTCTCTGCCCTTATGGGTTTATTGGAAAAGATAAGCATTGACTAAATGGTTAGACAGAGGTAAGATGGAGTTCTGATACGTGCCTGGCCCTTAGCAAATAGTTAATGAAAATAATCACATAAATACATATTTTAAGGCATATTCAGTTCTATTATAGGGAGCCATAGGGCAGCTACAGGAGGACTTGAGTGAATAAGAACCCAGGATGAGGCCTTAGGGGAGTGACATTTAGAGCCTGTAGCTGTTGTGAAGGCCAGTGAGAACTTCGTGATCCATCTGGCCCTCGGGGAATCTGATGGCCTTCCGGTCCCCACAGTCTAAGAGGTAACTGAGAGGTCACATCAAGTCTTGTTTTTTCTTTTAACTTTTAATTTTATATTGGAGTATATTTGATTAATGATGTGTTAGTTTCAGTTGTACAGCAAAGTGATTCAGGTATACATAAACCTGGATCTATTCTTTTTCAAATTCTTTTCCCAGTTAGGTTGTTATATAATATTGAGCAGAGTTCCCTGTGCTGTATAGTAGGTCATCCTTCTCTCTCCAAGTTCCGTATGAAAAGTTATCTATAGTTTTCTTTATTGTAATTATATGTGTTCTTAGGGTTAATCTCTCCATGAATCTGTTCTTCAATATGTTCAGTGATCCAGATTTCAAATTCCTTCAGAATGTTCTTTAATGAATAGATAAAGAAGATGTGGTGTACATATACACAATAGAATATTGTTCAGCCATGAAAAGGAGAGAAATCCTGCCATTTGTGACAACCATGCAGGTGTGGACCTTGAGGGTATTATGCTAAGTGAAATATGTCAGAGAAATACTGTGTACTATCACTTCATGGAATCTAAAACAGCAAAACTCCCAGAAACAATAGAATGGTGGTTGCCCGGGGCTGGCAGGTGGGAGAAATGGGAAGATATCCATCAAAGAGTACAAAGTTCCAATTACAAGATAAATAAATATGCGGGATCTAACGTACTGTAAGGTGATTATAGTCAATATTGTATTATATACCTGAAAGTTGAAAAAATAATGTTCCTTATTTCTCCAGACCTTCAAAAGTATTGTGGAAGTTTCTTGCCTGTAACAGGTATGCTTTGAGTGGTCCCAGCCTAGTTCTGTGTCTCTTCCATAGTACTCTGCACCTCCTCGAGCTCAGGGCACCCCTTCTTCCAGACTCTCAGGACGCACGGTCCGTGCCTCCTGTGGGGCATCTGTATTCTCAGCCGTCTTTTCATGGGTCATTCCAAGAGATGATATGTAATGAAAGCTAGAAAGGAAGGTGTGAGGTTTATCATGTATTTCTAGAAAAACTTGTCTCCAGA
Source organism: Moschus berezovskii (assembly GCF_049115385.1). Classification (NCBI taxonomy): domain Eukaryota; kingdom Metazoa; phylum Chordata; class Mammalia; order Artiodactyla; family Moschidae; genus Moschus; species Moschus berezovskii. The sequence continues at coordinate 56,631,476 of NC_142468.1, forward strand.
CACCTGGGAAAAAACCTGCACACTGTGGACAGGAAGGGTCATATTTGCCTGAAAAGAGCAGACGTGAATTTCATAATCTTGCAAAGATTCTAGGTGCTGATCTGCTTTGGAACGTTTTTCATTTTCTGGAGCAGCTGTTCCTAACTTACCTGCCACCAAACCATCCTGCACTCTTTCCCTCTACCCTATGATCATCTGCTCTTCTCAGGAGAAAGACCTTTTAAAAGCAAGTTTGAGTCGAGTTACCAAAAAAAGTGACTGTGTGCTGTTTCCATGCTGAATTGTAATAGAAATAAAGAAACATTATCAGGATAAGTTAGCTTTATTATAGTTTTCCTTGTTCCCATATCAGAAGGAACAGCGTAGTTGTTGCATTAATAGCCTAAGTCGGTGGAGATTTGGGGGTGACCTCAGGGAACAGTTCACTATGTATATTACTTTTTTTTTCTTTTATTGACTGATGTGTATGGGAAAGTGGGGGATGGAAAACAATACATTTCTTTGCTCCTCCTTTCATAGATGACTTGTTGCAATAATGATGTGTGTGTGTGTGTGTGTGTTAGTTTCCAAGTTTTCTGGTGGGGTGTGGGTGTGTGTTAGTTTCCAAGTTTTCTGGTGGGGGGTGTGTGTGTATGTGTGTTAGTTTCCAAGTTTTCTGGTGGTGTTCCAGACATAGCATAGCCTGCAAATCTTCTGCAAATTTGCATATCCTTTTATGCTCAACTAAATCAATAAAGGACAATAGTTCCCTTTTCCTGGACATGGCCCTGAAATTCATGCCACTCAGGGTGTGCTGGTGAGCCCTTGTGCAAGCCTGACCTGGCTGGGCTGTACTGACAGTACCTTGTTCCAGCCAGGCACTCGATAAATATTGAATGGATACCCAGAATAGCAGCTTGAAGCTGACGGTATTTGTGTCCCAGAGTGATCCTGTCAGTTCTTGGAACATGATTTGGAAAGACTACCAGAGGCGGACTTGGCTATCTCTGTGCATCCCAGGTCTAAGGGATGTTGTTTCCATATTCTGTTGGTTCTGTGAAGCAGTAGAGCCGGCCATGCAGGACATTAGGTGAGGCTGGAACATTCTGAAAGACTGGAAGCTTGAGAGGGGAACAGCCATTTGTGCTTCTTACAGCAAGAGCAGGTCCTCTGATAGGAGATGTGGCTAGTCTGCTTGGCACACAGTGTGGGGAAGGAAGCAGGCATGGACTTCAGTCTCCCGCATCTCTGAGGGGGCGCTTTTCCTGACCTCTTGGTTATAAAGAAAAGCAGTTGCTGCAAACCACATGGCTTCATAGAAATAGATTCTGGACAGGGACTTCCCCTTTAACCCAGAGCTAGACCGTTGCACTGGGACATGGCTAATCTGCCTCTGTGGGATTCAGAGCAGGGATTTAAGTGTGGGCAGAGATTTTTATGGCAGTGGTTGGTTGGTTTCTTCCCCTGCTGAAACAGCAGCTGTTTGGAGTTACTCCTCTACTTTTGCCCTATTCTGGTTATTTCATTTCTTGACCCATAGTTGTGAGCTAGGGAGATTTTTTTTTTGAAAGAAGTAGAAAGACTGGTGTTCCAGACTGGCTTCTTAGGAGACAGGTTTTCTAACCTCACTTAGTTGTAAGGTTTGTTCTTCTGTCCGGTCTAGGGAATAGGAGAGAGGATCCTTCTTAGCATACAGATCCAGGGAGAGTCTGGGCCAGCGATAGCTCATGAAACCATCTTGGCACTGTGGACAATCTGGATAGAAAAGCAAAAACTAGGTTGGCCACTGGTCACAAAGCCAAGGCAGATCTCTTTAGAACAAAAAGCGCTGCTACTGTGTTTAAAATGGATAACCAACAAGGACCTGTGGTATAGCACATGGAACTTTGCTCAATGTTATATGGCAGCCTAGATGGGAGGAGAGTTTGGGGGAGACTGGATACATTTATATGTATCGCTGAGTGAGTCCCTTCAGTGTTCAACTGAAACTCTCACAACATTGTTAATCGGTTATATCCAATACAAAATAAAAATTTAAAAACAAACAGTGCTTTGAGACCCATCTCTAGTAGCCACCTGGCTAATAATAAAGGGCAATTTTGAGAGCATTTGCAAACTTGAGCCCCTAGTAGAACTGAATTCCTCACTGTAATTCTTGTGATATGCAGAGACTATGAGAAGGCATGGAATGTGTCAGTTGACAAGCCTTTGATCTATAACATTGTCTGCAGGGGCTGGTCCATGAAATGCAATCTGTGAACCGCTTCAGAACCCATTTAGGACCTAGGCCGAGAAGGCAGCGTTGAACAGGGAGGAAAAAGAGTGAAGCAGCAGTACTGACTGGATGACTCTGGCCATTGAGCCAAGAAACCAAAGAAACCACTAGTCTCTAGGAGGGGAGGATTAACTGTCACTAAGCTCTCAGTCATTATAGGTGTATACAGATAAGAAAGGTGTTGCTATAGATCATTTATAGTGGTGGTGTAAATTTTGTCAGGCAGCCCTTCCATTTCTATAACCTGTTGAGAAACATGGTCAGGTGATATTAATGTAGACCTTAACTGGAGCATCAAAATCTTTGTGCAGGGGACCTGTCACGCCACACACAAAAGGGTTGACTTTGAGTGGCCAGGACTATTTTGGTCCTTCGGCTGAATCAGCATCATTGCTGCTTGTGTGTGAACACACAATGCACATGTGTACTTCCCCTTTTCTCATTTTCTGTTGTCATCTTCAGTGGAAATAATCCTGGATTCTGATTTCATTGTTCATCGTACTCATAGTCTCCTAACTGTCACTGTGAAGGGGGATAAATCTCAGTCTCTGTTTACTGCATGGCTCTCATTTAAATCTTACAGATGCACTCTTGGGTGCTCTAAAGGACCTAAGACTTCAAGCATGAAAGAGGATGTGAAAGGTTTGGAGGTGATCAGAGCTGTTGTTCTGTGAACACCTTGGACTGTGCTTTCCTGTTTTCTAGTCTGGTGTTACCCTTAGGATGATTTTTATACAGGTGTTTGAAAGGTCTGGGACCTGACTTCTTAGAACTTGCAGTGTCAGTCTGCATCTTCACTGGAAGGCCTTCAGTGATCTGCACATGGGGAGGCAGCCTGATGAATTTCTCATCTTCATCCAGCTGTTACTGCCAGTCTGGTTGTGAAATGTGATGGGACGCTGGCCAACTGTGTAATGCCGAAATTCCTTGCTATCTTCTGTGTTGCTTTGTGAAATAAGAGGGTATGTTTGGCAGTCACTTAGAGGTTTAAATCACATTTTGAATTTGCCTGGAGAGATTTATTGGTTTTCTGCGAACCATAAGATGTTATGCAAGAGGCTGTTCAGAAAGGGTTGAAAAATATAGAGTACTTGAATCCCAGTTTGCGACTCTGTTTTTAAGATGGGTAAAATGTTAAAAGGATCATTAAAGGTGTCAGGTTGGATCTTCCTCCCACCTCCCACCCCATCGTACCCCTCTAGGTTGTCACAGAGCACCAGAGGTTCAGGAGGGAGGGACATATCTATACCTATGACTGATGCATGTTGGTGTATGGCAGAGACCAGCACAATATTGTAAAACAGTGATCCTCCAATTAAAAGTAAAAACTCTTTTAAAAAAGTGTAAGGTTGGGATACGGATGACAACTAATAAAGATGGTGTTCTCAAGGTCAGGAGTTCAGAGGCGATAAGAAAACTATGGTTCTGGATATCTGCCTTTAGAGGGATAAGGATGCCAGCCTGGGTTTAGAAGACCAGACCGAATTTGAATAAAAGAGAATGAGGAAAGCACATTTTAGGCATAAATGACATACAGAGGTGTGAAGGTGGGAATGAATGAGTTATGTTGGTGGATAATATACAGACTCTTGAAATAGCAGATCTATGTTTGTGCAAAGAGAAAAGGGAAAGAGCAACTTGAAAGGTAGGAGTGGGCATGCATCATGATGCTTTGGATAACAGTTAGCTTAAACACTGGATAACTCCTCGGTTTGATTATGGGGGAAAAGGCCCACTTTTCAAGTTGCAGAGCTGGTCCTCAAGATTTCCTTAGCTTTCCTTGTGTTCACAAGATGCTGCCAGCAGCATGGCTACATGGTACTTTGTTCACATGCATACCATCAAATGAAAGACCGGAGGTTTTTCTGACCGGAGCAGTCTTAACCATCGAGGCAGCCAGGGGAAGGCCTGAGTTTCTGCTCATCTCACAATTAGTCAGAATGGGGATGAGATGGTGCTGATTGGCTTATACTAATAAGGGTCTTCCGTGGTGGCTCAGAGGTTAAAGCGTCTGCCTCCAATGCGGGAGACCCGGGTTCGATCCCTGGGTCGGGAAGATCCCCTGGAGAAGGAAACGGTAACCCACTCCAGTATTCTTGCCTGGAGAATCCCATGGACGGAGAAGCCTGGTAGGCTACAGTCCACGGGGTTGCAAAGAGTCGGACACGACTGAGCGACTGAACAGAACAGAATAAGGGTCAACCTCTGGGACTCATTTTTTAGCACCACTAGCACCTAAATCCTGAGGCTGCTATATAGTGATTTTTTAAAGGAAAATCTAGAAAGGTGGAAGTGAATAGGAGGTTTGATCAATGGATTAATAATGGAGAAAAAAAAAGTCCATTCCACCTGTAAATTATGGACAGCTTTGAATCCAGGATAATTGACCTTGAATGAGTCTAGACTTTATCCTGTGGGCTGATCCATTTGGGCTAATTACAGATTTGTCTTCATCTTTGATAATAAGAATGTTTAACCTTGGCCTTAACTATAGTCTTCTCATGCCCAGAAAAGTGACCAGTTTTCCTTCTCATCTTCATTGTCTGCTTTTGCTCCTTGCTAGGAGTACACTTGCTCAGTCAACTAGCACAATTCTGACTTTCTGTGGTGGATATCATAAGTAGCATATTAAAGTTTAGAAAAGAGGTATTTATCTCAAATGGATGTATTAACAACAGATGACATTTCCTAGTTCCACTAGCATGCTAAAAGTGGGCTGAGGGGATAGAGTCAGGTGATAGAAATTGTGATCGATAAAGCAAAGATAAAATGATACATTTTCAAGAAGCCACAGGTGTTATTCTGTGGCTGGGCTACATCGTTCTTAAATAAGTGGGAAGTGGAATGGACATACAGATTCCCAACTCTTCCATCCAAGATTCAATTAGTAGGTCAGGAATGTGGGCTGAGAATCATATTTTAATCTCTAACTCCTTGGGTGGTTTTGATCCTGGTGGTCTCTTCAGAGTCCTGGCCTGGAGCGTGGTATGTGGGTGTGGGGCTGCAAATGTAGGCTGGAGCAGAAGAAGAGCAGGAGCCTGAGAGGGTGGCCAGCGAAGTTGCAGAAGGATAGAGGGTTTCTAGGTCTGAGTCGTCAGCAGGACCCTGTAGGAAGTTGAAAGCATTTGGCAGCAGAGCATATAATCTCCAGCAGAGCGTACTTAGGACAGGAAACAGTATCTTGGCCTTATTTTTACACAGTTGTGCTGAAACATCTTTCCAGAATAAAAGACTCTTAAATTAATCACTTGGCTCTAAACTCACACAGCCAAGAATTCAGGTTCCAAACTCCAAGTGCAATTCTTAATCTACTAGTCTGCCTGCCTCCCAGTTGGGAATTATTTATCCTTGTTAAGTTAGCTCAGTGGTTTTGAAATGCTCTTGAGTGACCTTGGAGGCCACTCTACAAATTGCTTGATTCACTATTTAAAAATATGATTGATTCAAGACTGAATAAATGTGTAATATTAAAGGTACATGGGTTCCATGTGCAGTAAGGATGTTTGGGGGCCACTTAACTGGGCCTTTTTTCATAGAATCATTAAGCCGTAAGACTGTTTCATTTTCTTCCTCAGACAGGGTAACTATAAGAACCTTCTCAAAGGCTTGTAACTTAATCTGACAGCTGCTAGGAGTAAGTGTACTTCTCTAGCTCATGAGCAGTATACTACAGATTATACTTTATTACCTATGCAACAATGAATTTTACTTTCGTAGTGTTGAAACAGAAATAAAATTTCAGGCTGGTGCCATGTTTTATGTTATCGTTGGAGTTTCCCCTTTCAAGTGGAAATGATGGGAAAAGTGGTCCTTCTCAATATAGCTTATAACTGTTTTGTGTTTTCAGTTGCATTTATTTATTACTAATTTTTGACTGCATTGGGTCTTCTTTGCTGGGTGAGTTTTTCTCTTGTGGGGAGTGGGGTCTACTGTAGTTGCGGTACACTGACTTCTCATTGCTGTGTCTTCTCGTTGCAGAACATGAGCTCTGGGGTGCACAGGCTTCAGTAGTTTCAGCATGTTGGCTCAGTAGTCGCAGCTCCCAGGCTCTAGAGTGTAGGCGCGATAGTTGTGATGTGTGGGCTTATTTGCTCTGCGGCATGTGGGGTCTTCCCAAATCAAAGATAGAACCCGTGTCTCCTGCGTTGGCAGGTGAATTCTTTACCATTGACCCATAAGGGACGCCCCTTCAGTTGCATGTAATTAAGCTTGAAAGTAAAGTAGGAGAACTGCTTTGTCCTTAACATTTAATTGTTTATTGTTTAGGCATTAGTGTGTATCTTGATAGGTATAAAGATAAAGGTCACTTAGCACAGGATTTCTTATTTTTGGCACTATTGATAATTTGGACCAGAATTTAATTGTTTATTGTTTAGGCATTAATGTGTACCTTGATAGGAGTAAAGATAAAGGTCACTTAGCACAGGATTTCTCATTCTTGGCACTATTGATAATTTGGGCCAGATAATCCTGTTGTTGGAAGGCTGTCTTGTACATTCCTAGTGTTTTGTAGCATCCTTGGCCCCCTACCCACTAGACCTAATCATGACAACCAACATTCGTCTCCAGACATTGCAAAATGCTCCCTGGGAGCAAAATCACACCTGGTTGAAAACCACTGAGCAGAGACAAGAAAGCTTTTTGTGGCTCTCTCTTGACTTTGCTGTTAATCTTTTGAGAATATTGTTCCATCTAATAAAGGGAAAGGCGTACAATTGATTATTATTTAAGATTACATATTCGCAAATTTGTCTACTTGCTAAAATTCATTTGTAAACCTAAAATTGATACTCCTGGCTCTTTTACAGTTAGTCTTGGATACACACATGTGGAGAGAGGCAAAAAAAATCTGAGTCACCTGATGCATCTGTTCCCAGCTGAGGTCAAACAAGGTGATGCTGTGCCTTGTTTCAGCTCTCAGTCTGTAAACAAGTATCCCTTTCATGGTCTATTTAGTGCCACGTTTTTCAGATTTTTGCGCTTCTTATTGGTGATTTTGCCCTTTCAAACAGCCCCTAAGTATAGTGCTGTGTAGTGTTTAAGCACGGGAAGGCTGTAACGTGCCTCATGGAGAAAATGGGGGTATTTTATATAAGCTTCGTTAGGCATGAATGATGGTGCTGTTGGCCATGAGTTCAATGTCAGTCATCTATCCATCTATCTGCTTGTCTGGAGACACACATAACACAGGGTTATGTATTGATGAGCTGATGAAACTGCTGTGACTGGAGGCTCACAGGAACCTAACCCTGGACTTCCCCTTTGAAGCAACAGTTAAGTATTGACTCGTTCAATGTTTGTGGCGACTGTAGAGCATAACTACAGCAAATAGCAAGAATCAACTCTCCTGTTACTTGTCTAGCTTACATTTCAGAAGCTGATATTTTAAAGATCTAATGCGATATATATGTTAACCTACATTGATTTCTTTATAAAAATTAAGATAGCCATGGTAATGGTAAAACAAATAATTGCAGAGTCAATGGACACAAACATATTTATAGCCATTATATACCTGGTGAAAATGTTGTACCAGTTTACTCTGTCATAGCAATTCACCACAGTGCCATTTCCAGTGGCATCTGTGCCAGCATTATTCTGCATTTTTCCTGTTTTTAAAATGACAAAATTGAACATGTTAGAGAATTCAAGTGATACAGACAGATACTTAGAAAATAAACTGTAAAAATCTCTCTTCTTCTCCCTTTTCCCCACCCTTTCCTAAAGAGTGTTAAGAATTTGGGATGTGTCATTTCAAGGCTTTTAATAAACACACATGAAAATAAATGCATTTTATACCCATAATTTAATACAGATGAAACTGAATATTTGCCTATTTTGTGTTATACTTTATTACTTCATATAATTTAGGTGCAAAACATGCTTCCCATTATTTATAAAATACTTAAGTTGTCAGGAAAAATTACATAAATAATGTTTCTGTTTAATAGTGATAGTTTAATTTTTGTGCTAAGCAATGAGCTTGTGATAAATGTCTTTTAATCAAATTTGTATTTATTTTTTTGCCAGTAGCCTAAGCTACAGAACACAACATAGATTCAGTCTTGGAATTTTATGATTTTTTTTTTTAAATCACTAGGCTTGATGGAGGATTTCAAAGAATTGAATTTCCTGATAGAAAAGTACTTAATCAGTGGATGGCAGTGGGTAAACATTGCCCAGGATCAGGCAAAATGCATAATATTAATTAGTACACAGATGTTTGTGGAATGATTACAATGTGAGGAACACTTTTGTGTCAAAGTGATTCTGTAACCCCTCCCCTCACCATGACTAGAGGAAAAAAGACATCTGATGCTCACTTACGAGTTTCGTGCCCACAGAGACTACTTGGAGTGATTGGGGATCCTGTAGATAAAAACTCCCTGATCTAGGGTGAGGAAGTGAGACCTCTTTGTACCAGCTGTTGATACGATATGAACATTTGATAAAATTTTAAGCCTTATTTCTATCGGAAAACTATAGTTTTCACCTAGGATGATTTAAAGTGAGATAATAAAAATGCTCCTGGGAAAGAAAGACTTAACACATTAGTAACATTGATTGATGGAAAAAACCAGAATTGCAGACCTTTGAAATAAATGATACATGCTGTTTCTAGGACAGGAAAATTGTACCCATTTAGGGTTCCCTGTGGGTCTTCCCCCATGACTCAGTGGTAAAGAATCCACCTGTAACGCAGGAGATGTGGGTTCGATCTCTGGGTTGGGAAGATCCCCTGGAGAAGGAAATGGCAATCCACTCCAGTATTCTTGCCTGAAAAAATCTCATGGACAGAGGAGGCTGGCAAGTATAGTCCATGGGGTTGCAAAGAGTCTGACATGACTGAGTGAGCACACAGGCAGGGTTACCAGTTGACTATTAGAAAATGGTAAAATAAAAAGTATGACTTTACCAAGAAGGCCTGGTTTCTGAAAAGAATGGAAAAGATAAGGTCATGCCACTGGCTGAGTGTGAATTTCCTCACCTCAAAGTGAAAAGGGCCTAGAACATTCTGTTTTGCAGGGCATAAGATTCTACTTTGCAATAAGGGAGTGTCTTTTACCCGGTAACTTTGCACCTTGATTCCAAATTCAGCACTGGAGCAAGACTCTTTGTAGATGTGGAGAAAACTTAAGGATTTGGCAGAGATGTGGATTAAAACAATTTTTATTTTTTACAATGCATTTGCTATGAAAAATTCACAGAACACTTTAGTTTTATAAAATCTATCCCTTTTGAAAAGAAAAGAGAACATCCCTTCCACAGGTTGGGAGTTACAGGGTCTCTTCCCTAGGAGATTCTTAGTTTACTTATGGGATGATTGTTTGTTTACTCGTAAAGTCATTCAGATAATCATAAAAAACCAAGAGGTACACCCAATTGAGTGCATAGTTTCTCTTCCAGAATATCTATGGGAGAGGCACTAAGGAAAATGTTTAAAGGAAAATATTTTAGATAATTGCCCACAGTCATCTTATTTTTATTCCTGACAAATAGCAAACAAATCTTTTTCTACTGTACTAATTTTTAATTTGTGAATATTTATGAAAGGGTTTACTTGAAGTGTTCCTTCATATTTTTTTGGTTAAAAAAAGTTTAAATATTTATTATTAACTATTTGCATTTTCAAATGTTAAGAAATACTTAAACATGATAAGTTTGAGAGAAAAAAGTAATAGATCAAGCTAATCATGTTGCCTTCCTCAAAATATCGTTTGTAAATAACGTCTCTTTTTTGCATATCTTTGGCTTTGTTTATACGATGTAGAAGGTTTAACTGTAGTGTTGCCACATCTGTGAGCTTTTCTTTGTTTCATGAGCTTTGTAAATATATAAATGATTGTCTTCACTTTTCTTTCTGGCTTTATAATTTTTTATATCTGTGTCTCTTACCTGCCTGGAATTTGTTTTTGTGTCTGATAGTTGTAGACTTGTAACTTCATTTTTGTTATGTGACTATTTCCTTTCCTAACATAATGTGTCAAATAGTTTGTTGCTTTTACTCTAAATGATAGGTTTATTGCCACCTTGATACCTATGTATTTGTTTCTTGTATCCTGTATCCTGTTTAGTTATTCGTGTGATGATATCACACCATTTTAGTTACTGTACCTTTACAGCATGTTTAGTTTTGTCAGGATATTTATCCCTTCTTTTTAGAAAACATAGTCATTCTTAAGCTTTTTCTATTCCAATTAAACTTTAGAATCAGCTTTAAATTCTGTAGAATATCCTGTTGCTATGTTGGTTGGGTCACACTGATGTTCATAAACTGGGAGAGAGATAATCGCTGTCTAACAATACTGAGTTATTTCATCTGGGAAACAGCCATTCTCCCCATTATTGTATCTTCTTTTACTGTCCTTCAAGAAAATTTAAGATAAGATTGATTTGTTATACTTATAGGCACGTTTATTTTTAGGTTTTTTCCCCCCTTTCCTTCCCTCCCTTTCTCCCCTTCTTGATAATGACTGGAATCTTTTAAAATGGCATTTTCTAAATGGTTACTGTATCTGGCCATCTATAATTGACTAGATTCTAGGCAGACAGGCATTTCATTAGGAAAAAAATGAAGAAAGCCTGCTTCCTTCCTAGTATTTTTATCTTACTTCATTTCTCTGCATTAGTTAGAGGGTAAAGTAAAATATTGAGTAGAAAGAGCATGCATCCTTGTCCCCTTCCTCATTTTAATGGGACATTACTTGTAATTCACCATTTCTTGGCTCACTTCCACATATTTCTGATTTATCTTTAGAGGAAAGTATTTATAAGAAAATATCAAATTGAGTATAATTGGAGGAAATATTTAAGTCACTGATGGTTCCCAAAGGACATGGCAGTGATGTGGGATATGCCACACACATGAAATGTTCCTGATGTGTTGAGGTGCTCCTTCTTGATTCTCCTGTAAGGAATTCACAGCGTATAGGAGCCTGCTGAAGCCTCTGAAGACTTTCTGGTCCACAGGACCTCTGCAGCAATCCTAGGAATATGCTTTGGGCCAGGCTGACTTACATGAGCCTGATGATCAGATTTTTTGGAGAACATAGGTTCAGTAGAGGGGGTCTAGCCAGAGGGAGCATAGACACAGGTTGGGGTGGAATCTTGGGATATAATAGTCAAATTCTCCTTAAGCAGACGGAGCTGAAACAGGAGGGAAGGGGCGGGGCACAACCTTTGAAGGAATGACATAGCCCGAGGACACAACTTAAACTGATTAGACTCAAGTGGGTCCAAGATGGCAGACAAGATACCGTCTTCTAGACCTTGATCCTTAATATGTGATCTTTGTAGCACATCAGCAAGCTAAACGATACAACCAGAGGTGCCATGACAGCTCCATGACCATCAAAGACCAAAAAGTGGGTGATGGCCCAGTTCCTGGAAATCTCTCCACCCCTTTCCCCAAATAGTTGAAATAAACCTCCCACTCTTTAGCCTATGAAATTACCCAGCCCATAAAAGCTAACCACACCACAATTCGAGGCTGCACTTTCCCTCTGTGAAGTGTATTTCTCTCTAAATAAATCCACTTCTTACATATCACATATCACTTTGTCTTTCACTGAATTCTTTCTGCCATGAGATAAAGAACCTGAGTTTCAGTTCAGTTCAGTCGCTCAGTTGTGTCCGACTGCGACCCTATGAATCACAGCATGCCAGGCCTCCATGGCCATCACCAACTCCCGGAGTTTACACAAATTCATGTCCATTGAGTCAGCGATGCCATCCAGCCATCTCATCCTCTGTGTCCCCTTCTCCTCATACCCCCAGTCCCTCCCATCATCAGGGTCTTTTCCAGTGAGTCAGCTCGTCGCATGAGGTGGCCAAAGTATTGGAGTTTCAGCTTCAGCATCAGTCCTTCCAATGAACATCCAGGATTGGTCTCCTTTAGGATGAACTGGTTGGATCTCCTTGCTGTCCAAGGGACTCTCAAGAGTGTTCACCAACACCACAGTTCAAAGCATCAATTCTTCGGTGATCAGCTTTCTTCACAGTCCAACTCTCACATCCATACATGACCACGGGAAAAACCATAGCCTTGACTAGACGGACCTTGGTTGGCAAAGTAATGTCTCTGCTTTTTAATATGCTATCTAGGTTGGTTATAACTTTCCTTCCAAGGAATAAGCGTCTTTTAATTTCATGGCTGCAATCAGCATCCGCAGTGGTTTTGGAGCCCAAAATTATAAAGTCTGACACTGTTTCCCCATCTATTTGCCATGAAGTGATGGGACCAGATGCCATGATCTTTCTTTTCTGAATGTTGAGCTTCAAGCCAACCTTTTCACTCTCCTCTTTCACTTTCATCAAGAGGCTTTTGAGTTCCTCTTCACTTTCTGCCATAAGGGTGGTGTCATCTGCATATCTGAGGTTATTGATATTTCTCCCAGCAACCTTGATTCCAGCTTGTGCTTCTTCCAGCCCAGTGTTTCTCGTGATGTACTCTACATATAAGTTAAATATGCAGGGTGACAATATACAGCCTTGACGTACTCCTTTTCCTATTTGGAACCAGTCTGTTGTTCCATGTCCAGTTCTAACTGTTGCTTCCTGACCTGCATATAGGTTTCTTAAGAGGCAGGTCGGGTGGTCTGGTATTCCCACCTCTTGAAAAATTTTCCACAGTTTATTGTGATCCACACAGTCAAAGGCTTTGGCATAGTCAGTAACGCAGAAATAGATGTTTTTCTGGAACTCTCTTGCTTTTTCCATGATCCAGCAGATGTTGGCAGTTTGATCTCTGGTTCCTTTGCCTTTTCTAAAAACAACTTGGAAGTTCACGGTTCACGTATTGCTGAAGCCTGGCTTGGAGAATTTTGAGCATGACTTTACTAGTGTGTGAGATGAGTGCAATCGTGTGATAGTTTGAGCATTCTTTGGCATTGCCTTTCTTTGGGATTGGAATGAAGATTGACCTTTTCCAGTCCTGTGGCCACTGCTGAGTTTTCCAAATTTGCTGAAATATTGAGTGCAGCACTTTCACGGCATCATCTTTCAGGATTTGAAATAGCTCAACGGGAATTCCATCACCTCCACTAGCTTTGTTTGTAGTGATGCTTTCTAAGGCCCACTTGACTTTACATTCCAGGATATCTGGCTCTAGTTGAGTGATCACACCATCATGATTATCTGGGATGTGAAGATCTTTTTTGTACAGTTCTTCTGTTTATTCTTGCCACCTCTTCTTAATATCTTCTGCTTCTGTTAGGTCCATACCATTTCTGTCCTTTATTGAGCCCATCTTTGCATGAAATGTTCCCTTGGTATCTCTAATTTTCCTGAAGAGATCTCTAGTCTTTTCCATTCTGTTGTTTTCCTGTATTTCCTTGCATTGATCACTGAGGAAGACTGTCTTATCTCTCCTTCCTATTCTTTGGAACTCTACGTTCAGATGCTTATATCTTTCCTTTTCTCCTCTGCTTTTCGCTTCTCTTCTTTTCATAGCTATTTGTAATGCCTCCTCAGACAGCCATTTTGCTTTTTTGCAAAGTCTAGTTTCACTAGGTCCTAAAACCAGGTGTGTGACTTCAGCTGGAAGACTATGGGTTTTGGCCAGGTTTGAGTCCCAGAGACTTGGGTTCAAGTCCCACGCAGGGTTTTGGCTGCGTTTGCGTCCCAGCACGTGAGTTCAAGTCTCAGACTAAGGGAAACGGTTTCAGAGCCACATTATCAGTGTGCCCTGAGAATAAACTGGAAGGGTTGAAATTCAGAAAATCCTTACTGAAGGTTAGATTCAGAGGGGCTTTGGAGGCTGTGCAGGAGCAGTGAGTTTAGACTTAAGAACCAGATGTGTAAGAGGCAGATATTGACATACAAAGTGTCTAATGTGTTAACTCAGGACTCTGGCCCTTCCCTGAGGTTGCGGGGTAAGTTTCTGGGTTGCCAGAGGTAGGCTGGCAGAGTTAAAATTAAAACCACAGGCTCAGTTAAAATAAAAATCTCAGTCCTTACCTGGTAAACAATCACCTTATTTTTTTGCAAGTATATTCAGCTGCATGGGTATACTTCCCCTGCTGCTGCTGCTGCTAAGTCACTTCAGTCGTGTCCGACTCTGTGTGACCCCATAGATGGAAGCCCACCAGGCTCCCCCATCCCTGGGATTCTCCAGGCAAGAACACTGGAGTGGGTTGCCATTTCCTTCTCTAATGTGTGAAAGTGAAAAGTGAAAGTCAAGTCGTTCAGTCGTGTCCAACCCATAGCGACCCCATGGACTGCAGCCTACCAGGCTCCTCCATCCATGGGATTTTCCAGGCAAGAGTACTGGAGTGGCTTGCCATTGCCTTCTCCAACACTTCCCCTAGGTGACTTTAAAATTACCACGTGTGCCTGAAAGACATCAGCTCCAGTATTTTACAGGAAGGGTTTTCCTACTATGGTGGCCCATGAGCAGCCTACAGAAAAGGAGCTCCTGGTCTTGTGCCTCCATTTTAACCAAAGCAACTCTGCTTTTATGAATCTACTTTGCTTATTGGCTTCTGAGTAAAGTTACATTTAAAGAAAACACTTGGCCACTTTAAAAAACAAACAAACTTGAAAGCCATCATTGTCATTCATTTTACTAATTTAAATCATGCTTCTACAGTAGTACTGATCTTGCCTATATAACTACAGTATTTTATATTCCAACTCAGTTGTACTTCTTAATGAAAATTTCCTTGAATTCAGGATTTAGAAATGATTTTCTCATCTATTTTATGAGGAGTTAGTGTGAGCAGTTAGTGTGTGCATGCTTGTGATTGGGTCAGCTGTGTACAAGTCATATTTCCTGATAAATGATAAGCTTCTTATGGACATGCTATGACATCTTTGTTTGTTTTCTATCTCCACTCCCATCCTCATCCCTGAATACCTCTCAAAAGTTCAGGATGTAGTTCCTGATTCCACTTGGACTGCTATGAATGAACATCCCTTTGCCCTTCTGCTCATGATGTGAACCAGAAGGCAGGTTGGGAGGAGTTTAGAGGCAGGATTCCCCAGCAGCCTGACCTGCCTCTTGCTTTTCAGCCTGTAGGCCAGTTGTTAACCAGAGAGCACTAAGTAGGCTACCCCGGGGGATTGCTGTATTTCACTAGGATCACCAAAAATCAGGGCAGGAGAGCTCGCCAGCAGAACCTCTCCCTGTTTTGCGTGGGCTACAGTCTTAAGTGACTGAGGCCAGCGGATGTGGTTGCAACCCAGAGGAATTAGAATGAAGTCCTGTTCACAGAGGGATTATCAACTTTGTCCTCCGTGTTCAGATATATCCTTCCTGTTCTTCCTGGGCAAGGTGGAGTCCTTTCTGTCTTAAGGAGTGCTCTCTGGCAAATCTGACCCAGAGTGAGCTGTGCTGCCCATTTTTGAGCCAGACTTTGTGTATTATCTCACTAGCATTTTCTTGCAGTTATGCTGCCACATTCTGCAGTTTTCCCAGTAAGAGGTTTTGTCTGCCACGCTAGCTCTGAAATAGCACTCGACACACATTGGGCAAATATTTCAAGCAAGGGCCTTTGGTTGTGGTAAAAACCCATTCACGTCAGTTTGGTCAACAGGGAAGATTTCCACATGTCGTCTTGGACTTCACAGGATGGGAAGAATAGGATGCTCAGGACTCAGGGGAGTTGGGCTGAGACACTCAAGGTGCTCTTCTGGGCTCCCTCATCTCTAAGCCTAGCTTGAGGTGTCCTTGATCCTCTTTTCATGCACTTGAACTTGCAAGGTCCTGTCCTGGCTTTTCTGACTTCTAATCTTCCAACCTCCCGGCTAGGATTCCATCAACTAGAAAGACTCAGAATGACTGGGGGACAGTCTCGGCCAAAATTGGCTTGTTAGAGCCAGGTCACCTAAATGTTAGGTCCCTGATCTGATGATGGATTAGCTGCCTTAGGTTCAGACCTCTACCCCTGCCCCAGAAGGCTTTGTCAGAGGGAAGGGCAGGAGGTTAGGTAGGTCCATGGTACTTGAGGTTGGACAGACCACAGAATAGGCCTCCCTACATTGCTTGAGTATTTACTAACTAGTGAAATGATTTATTCTTTTTGCCAATTCTAATATTTGCTGCTTTGAAATGAAATTTACCTATAAATTCTGTCTTTCTTTGTAAGAAATGTCAATCATTCTGGAATCTATCTTTCAACTGGCCCTTGACCCCACCGTGCTCTTCAGCCTGCCCTTGGGCTTGGATCCCAGCTGAACTGCATAAGGAAGGCGGTTAGGTAGCACTGCAGTGCAGCTCTGCCATTCCTGCCAGGAGGAAGACTTTGCAGACTTTGCAAAGATATGGTGCACAGATAGGGCTTGACCTCCTTCATCCCCTCTCACTAGCTGAATGCAGAGATGTACCAGGCCTCCAGGTCAGGAGGCAGTGAGAGGCTGTGCATGCAGCCCGGGAGTGTCCCCTGGACTCGCGTGGTTCTAACCGAGAGTAAAAACGATTTGCCTTCCCAGTTGCACAGAATGTCCCTGCTTCCCCCACCTTCCTCTCCTAAGTAGGGAATGAAAAAGAAATCATCATTCTAAAATGACCGAGAAGAAAAGAGCACGCTTGCCTGATTCACCGAAGTGGGTTTCTGCCTGCGCTGTGCATTGCGGCTCCATCAGACCCCTGAGCTACTTTGGAGTGGCGGGAGTAACAGGGCTTACACCTAATCAAGGAACAAGAATTCTAAACAAAAGCCCGGGTGGGGTTTCCTGGGCAGGATCGAGATATTGTAGTAAATGGGAGGCCAAGCTGGGCCGTCCAATCTCTGGTCTGATTGCACAAATTACAGCAGGGCCCTGTTTTCAAAGGAATGTGACCCGCCCCACCGGGCCCCTCCTGAGCGGGTGTGTCTGCATTTCCTTAAGCCCTCTCCTGAACAGCTAATGAGTTCACCAGAGGAGCCAGAGAGAGCATTGTGCGGAGTCATTCAGAGGCCCTCCTTAGGGTCTCTGCCAGGGGACCATTTTCCAGGTGAGTTTACCTTACGTCACAGTCCTCCAGGGAGTCCTGTGGCTGAATGCCCCACCCTCTCCTGCGGAAAGTGCACACAGGCTTCTGATATTCCAGGGACAACTGCCTCCATCCCCAAGCACCAGTGAGCCAAACTATTTGTATGGGGTGGAGGAACATGTTTATATAAAAGTCTCTTTTCTTGCAAAAGGGTGCCATTCTCTGTGCTTAGGTCCAGTGGCCTGCTGCTGTCCTCAGTCTGCAGATCAGCTGCCTCGTGTTCTTCTAGAATATTCCCAACCCTCTGGCTTATGGTTTTCCTATTGTGCCAGGTTCCTATCCCCTCTCAAGAACTTTCCTGTTTGCAGTATCCCACCACCCCTTCCCTCTTTCTTCACCTGTCTTCTCAATCTGCAGATTTAAACATCCTCTCCCTTGAGAAGCCTCCCCCTACTCCTCCTTCCTGTGCTGACCCCCCACTCCCCACCCCTCTGTTAGATGCCAAGGATGGTGTCTTATGAATCTTCAAATTGCTGATACCTGCTGCATCCTACTTGTTTGGATGCATTTGGTCTCCTTTTAAACTAATGATACGTTCTAATTTTATTTTTCTCTAGAGCCAGTTTAAGACCCGTATTACATAAATATGTTTCTATGATAGCCTTGACAACTTCCCATCTTAAAAAAGTGTTTTTATTTAAACCACTTTGTTTTTACCCATCTTAATCTCTTACATAACTTCCATGTGCCAGGAGTGTGGTAACTATGCTGCAAGGGGTTGCTGAGACAGTTGCCTGAGTCCCAGTGTTTGGGTTGCAGTGCTTTTTTTTTTTTTTTAAACTTTTTATTTTGTACTGGGGTATAGCTGATAGACAGGGAGGCCTGGCATGCTGTGATTCCTGGGGTCACAAAGAGTCGGACACGACTAAGCGACTGAACTGAACTGAATTGAACTGATAGCTGATTAATAATGTTATGATGGTTTCAGGTGGATAACAGATGGACTTCGCCATCCATATACATGGATCCATTCTCCCCCAAACTCCTATCCAGGCTGGCACATAACAATGATCAGGGTTCCTTGTGTTATACAGTAGGTGCTTGTTGGTTATCCAGCTTAAATATAGCAGTGTGTACATATTGATCCCAAACTCCCTAACTATCCCTTCTTCTCATCCTTCCCCCACCCGGCAACTGTCAGTTCTTTCTCTTAGTCTGTGAGTCTCTTTCTGTTTTGTAAGTTCATTTATATTATTTCTTTTTAGATTCTGCATGTAAGAAATATTATATGTTATTTCGCTTTCTCTGTCTTACTTCTCAGTATGACAGTCTCTGGGTCCATCCCTGTGTGAGTCGTCAGTTGCTCAGTTGTGTCTGATTCTTTGCGACCCCACGGATTGTAGCCCACCCACCAAGCTTCTCTGTCCATGAGATTTTCCAGGCAAGAACCCTGGAGTGGGTTGCCATTTCTTACTCCAGGGGATCTTCCTGACCCAGGGATCGAATCTGCATCTCCTGCACTGAGAGGTGGATTCTTTACCACTGAGCCACCTGAGACTCCCTCTAGGCCCATCCATGTCGCTGCACATGGCATTATTTCTCTGTTTTCTAATGGCTGACTAATCCTCCATTGTATGTATGTGCCACATCTTTCTCAATTCTTCAGTCAATGGACATTTAGGTTGCTTCCATGTCTTGGTTATTGTGAATAGTGCTGCTATGAACATTGAGGTGCATGTATTCTATATATACCACATCGTTATCCATTCTTCTGTCGATGGACATTTAGGTTGCTTCTGTGTCTTGGCTTTTATGAATAGTGCTGCTGTGAACTTTGAGGTGTGTGTATCCTTTAGAGGAGTCCTCATTTTTAATTTGCGGTTTGTGATGATCACTGCACAACAGTGAGGGTGAAATGCAGTCACAGAGATGGTGGTGCCCAGTTCTGTGACCGCTCCTCCCTCTGTCCGCCCCTTGGCTGCTGCTGCTGCTGCTGCTGCTAAGTCACTTCAGTCGTGTCCGACTCTGTGTGACCCCATAGACGGAAGCCCACCAGGCTCCCCCGTCCCTGGGATTCTCCAGGCAAGAACACTGGAGTGGGTTGCCATTTCCTTCTCCAATGTGTGGAAGTGGAAAGTGAAAAGTGAAAGTGAAGTCGCTCAGTCGTGTCCGACCCTTAGCGACCCCACGGACTGCAGCCTACCAGGCTCCTCCATCCATGGGATTTTCTAGGCAATAGTACTGGAGTGGCTTGCCATTGCCTTCTCCGGCCCCTTGGCTAGCCTTCCTGAAATGTCCCTTTCTTCTGAAACATCATGGCTTTCCTGCCCCCTCTTGCACGTGATGCCCAATTGCCGTGGCCCCTGTTGTTTTCCAGAGTCAGCTCCACCTAGCTCCCATGGGAAGCTCCTTATGAAGAGGTTCCTTCTGGTTCCCCCACCAGTCTACCCCCAGAACACTCTGGATGAACCCCCCAGCCCTGCCACTGTGTACCTCATTATATCCTAGTCCTTTGTGTTTGGGTCTTTCCTCCCCTGGATTGGGAGGACAGCTCTATGGCAGAGGCCTGGCGGGACCTCTCCTGGGTTCCTATCACCTAACCAAGTGCCTTGTGGGCAATTCCTACTTCTTGAGCCAATAAGTTAGTTCATAGGGAACATTAATTTTTTTTTTTTTTAAATAACAACATCACATCCTCAGTGATGGTGTTTGAATTTTTTAAATGATTGCACACACCCTAATACTGTCAGAGGTTGAGGCTGTAAACAGGTCTAGTCCTATTTCACCAGTGAAGAAGGGAGTCTGAGAGGCTCAGAACTGTAGCCACTTGACCTGTGGGCGGCATGGTCGTGACAGAGACATGGGTCTTAAGAGATTTGCTCAGTGGACTCTTCCCCATGAGGGGAAAGTCCTGTAGACTCGGTGGAAGTCACATTCTGGTAGGAATCAGGCAGCCCAGCTTCCTGGCTTTATTGTGGGGTTGAGAGTCTGGTCTCACAGTAAAAGCAAAGACGATCGGATTGGCTTTTTCCCATGATGGCAAACTACTCCCACCCCCACCCCCCACCCACTTTAATCTCTGAAGATTTCAGACCTAGATGAGAAACTTCCATGACCACTTCAGGTTTTGCCTATGTTGGCCCCATCCTGGATTACATGCCTTATTATTTTTCTTACAAATCACACTTTGGTGTTGTTCTTCCTGAGCATGTTAATTTATCAAACTATATAAGATGCTGCATTTTCCCCATTGACACATATGTGCTCAGAATTGCTTATAAACATCCCCTAGCCACCTGTGCAGTTAGCCTCATAGAGCAGAGGTGCATGTCTGACCTGCTAATTTGTGTGTGTCTGCTTACTAGAGCTTCAGCAGCAACCGCAGACAGGCTGCTAATAAGTGTTAAAACACTGCGGGTGTGCATGCTAGGTGGTCCCTGCTAACACTCAGGGCACAAACTTCCCCTTGACTTGCCATGGTGAAGAAAGTTCATAAATATCATTTTGAGACATGTTCATAATATTGTTTTGGTGCAGTAAAAATTTTCATTAGTCTGGAATAGCAAGAAGTCGTCTAACTTAGAATTCTCAGGAAAATTTGAAAACATTAAAGTATCTTCACAATAAATTGCTTTAGGCTGACAGATGACGTGGCTGAAAGAGCTTTTTGAAATATGATCAGCCCCAAATTTAAGACATGATTGCTCAGTAGAGAATTTCAGGGGAATCTGTGCCCAGGGGGATGTGAGCAACAATTAACATACCACTTGTTAATGAAGTGCTTCTGGGTTGCTGGAGGGGCACTTTCTGGCAACAGTTGCACCCTTAAATTCCTTACATAGCTGTATATTAATCCTGAATGAACTTGGACCTGTTTTGATTACCCTTGCTTTGCTAGTTTTGTTGTTCAGTTACTAAATTGTGTCCAACTCGTTAACAACCCCGTGGGCTGTAGGACGCCAGGCTCCCCTGTTCTTCACCATCTCCCAGAGCTTGCTCACATTCATTTATGTTGAGTTGGTGACGTCATCCAACCATCTCATCCTCTGTCTCTCCCTCTCCTTTTGCCTTCCATCCTTCCCAGCATCACGGTCTTTTCCAGTGAGTCGATTCTTTGCATCAGGTGCCGAAGTATTTTGGAGCCTCAGCTTTAGCATCAGTTCTTCAGTGAATATTCATGGTTGATTTCTTTTAGGATTGACTGGTTTGATCTCCTTGCAGTCCAAGGGACTCTCAAGAGTCTTCTCCAGTGCCATGATTTGAAAGCATCAATTCTTCTGTGCTCAGCCTTCTTTATGGTCCAGCTCTCAGAGTAATAAACACATGCCCTCTTGGAACCTGCATCCCAGTGGGAGACAGGAAGACCACACCAAAAAAAAAAAAGAGGATTCTTGCAAGAGGGAGAGCACTTTGACCAAATCTGTAAGCATCTTAATAGACAGAAAAAGGCCCTTCTTTTGTTGGGGGAGTTAGTTTCTCCTTAAGAAACGGGGGGAATGTCTTTGCATTTAAAAAGTTACAGTGTAAGTGGCTGATAATAGGTTTCAATTGCTGAGGCATCTGTTTCAAAGACATCCATCTCAGCATCTCAGATGAATCCGTTTAACAGTTACCAGCTAAACAGTCAGACCAAAACTAGGTTGCTCCTTCCACTAATGCCCCCTTTTAGAGAGTCCTGGGTAACCTCGATAACTGACTGCTTGAGTGACCCCATTTTTCTCTTCCTGCACACTAGTTCCTGCTCCTGTGTGTTAAATGCACCAGTACAGAGTGAACTCTTCAAGTACTAGTCACCTTATCCCTCCACCCCTTTAAAGACAGAACCCACATCTGTACTTCCTCCCTCTTATCTTAGGCATGCCCCTGTATCTTTTAGGACCTGTGACTAATAAACCTTGTATTTTCAGTTTCCCTGGGGGAAAAAAAAAAAAAAAGGACACACCAGCATGTGGAGCTCTGAGGTGGAGGGTGTCAGGGTGCTTCTAGGAATGTGAAGTAATGAGCTGTGCCTGGAAGAGGGGGTGCACAGGGCCGGGGTAGGGTAGGGGCTGTGGAAGCCGAGGGCCAAAGGCAGCACTCACTTGTGGAGGGTCCTCTGTCCTTCTGAACAACTGCGGCAGCAGTGGGGAGCTGTGGGAGCCTTATCTTTTGTCTTACCTAGGAAGTTCATTTTTCCTGTGCTCTTAACATTGTCATTATAGAAAATGTGTGGCAAAATTAAAAAGTAAAAGAGAAATCCCTCGAGCCCCACCACTCAGGAAACACTTGTATTTTGACTAACTTCCTCTCAGATTTCTCTTCCATGGGGTGGGTCAGTTGTGGTCATGCCATAAGTACAGTTTAACTTTCTGGTTTTTCTATTTATTAGAGAGTAAGCATTTTCTCTAAATCTGATAGACAACATTTTTTTTTTCCTAGCTAGGTAATTAATAGCCAATCAAGAGAATCAAACCCTGTTAATAACTTAGCCCCTTCTTTTGGATCGTAAGGTTGTTTTCAAATTCTTATTAGGGTGAAGAAGGAAGGTTTAGTGTCTTCATATATGAAGGCATTTCTGCGTGTAAGATTATTCCGTGATGATAGGTTGCCATCATTGTGATTGCTGGCTCAAGGGACCAGGTATTTCAAAGGTGTCTGAAGTGCAGTCAGAATGCTTGGCCAAAAGAAAGCACTGACTGAAAAGGTAGTAAACCTTTATGTGTCCTCAAGATTCCTGGAACTTTGGCAGAGGGTAGATTTGAGCATAGAGAGGCTGGAGTCAGAGCAGTTAGGCCGTGTGGGCTCTCGGAGGGCGGTGGCACTGCTGACGGTGTGACAGGACCTTGCTTGAGTGTGAGGTGCCTGCCTTTATGGGGATCATTAACTTTAGCCAGGGCTGATGTCATTTTGTAGGTGAAGATGACACGCGTGAGTTAGGACCTCAGGAATTCCCTCTTCTCTGGTTCCCTGTAGTTCTTGAGACATAACCGTTCATTTAAACTTCCCTATTCTTGTCTGGATTTTCTCTGAACCCCTGATAACCAGACATGGGCGTTTTTATGTACCTCTTATTGTTGAACACCATTAGGTACTGGGGTCAAGGGAAGGGGCCTGGGCCATGGCTGAGGCTCAGGCTGGGAAGAACGGGGACCTTGCCATAGTGGGGCTTAGGCAGGGGGCTCTGGCAGGGAGCATGCTGGAATGGGGTGGGGGTGGGCTTAGTACAAGCCTCTTGGACCCAAGGGAGGCAAAGCAGAGTGGCCCAAGGCTGAAGACATGCGCTCCGGAGTCTGCTCCAAGTCACAGTTCTGGCTTCTCCATCAGCTAACCCACAATATGGGGGCGAACTGCTCAAATCCCCTCAGCTTCAGTTCAGCTTCAGTGTTCTCAGGAGGCATACCAATAGGGCCAATGTCTTTTTAGGTGCAACACTAAACGAAAAATTTCAGTCTTCTCAAGTGGCTCAGTGGTAAAGAATCTGCCTGCAATGCAAGAGACTGGAGTTTGATCCCTGGGTTGGGAAGATCCCCTGGAGAAGGAAATGGCAACCCATTCCAGTATTCTTGCCTGGGAAATCCCATGGACAGAGGGCCTGTTGAGTTACAGTCCATAGGGTCGCAAATACAGCTTAGCAATTAAACAACAGCAGCATATGTAAGAGGTACCAATTTAAAGAAAAGGCAGAAAATGATGAAATAAAACCCCAAAATAAGTAGTAACCTGGGTGGTGTGGCCAGTGGGAAGTTCTCAGGAAGTGTCAGGAAAGGTGGTTGATGATGAACAACCCTTGATCTGAGGACCTTCAAGGTGGTGGGTGTTCCCCCACTGCCCCCCAGCCCCTTTGGGAGGTGTTGTTTCTTGGGAGTGGTGCTCTGCCTATGACAGATGGAATCACTTTCTTGACTGTTTCCGCAGAGCTCATCCTTTGGAAAACATCCTTGGCCTGGGCTTTCAGGGCTGAAGGCATATCCTCAGCCCTGCCTACCTGAGCTTTTCACAAGTTTCAGGCAGAAGCTTCTGGAAGATGCCCAGGTGTACCCTGACCTGGCCACTCTGAGATGCTAAGGCTGGCCAGGCCCAGTGTTGGGCCATGGAGTAGCTTCCCAGGACCATGTTAACCAGTTACCACAAGTTGAGTGGCTTATGTTTGAAGGAAATATATTTTTTCTCCGCCCTTCTGAGTTCTCAGCTGAGACCTCCTACAATAGAAGATTGACAGGAGAAAAACAAGTTTATTGACATGCGTGCCTCATGTATAATGGGAGATACACATGGAGTATAATAAACTCTAAGCGGCAGAGGTAGAATTCTGGCTTAAATACCACTTTGTGGGGTTCTCTAGGGAAGGATACTGGAGTGGGTTACCGTTTTCTCCTCCAGTGAACCACATTTTGTCAGAACTCTTCACTAGGGCCTGTCCATCTTGGGTGGCCCTGCATGGCATGACTCATAGCTTCATTGAGTTACACAAACCTCTTTGCCACTACAAGCTGTGATCCATGAACGGGATCACTGACTCAATGGACATGAATTTGAGCAAACTCTGGGAGATAGTGAAGAATGGAGGAGAGTGGCGTGCTATAATCCGTGGGGTAGCAGAGAATCGGACACAACTAGTGACTAAACAACGTCATCTTAATAGGGAAGGGGGCTGCGCATATGTTTAATACATGTACTTAATAGGGAAAGAAGGGGAGGGGTGTATTTCCTCTCCTCGGTGCTGAAACTCCAGGGGTAGGGATTTACAGTTGAGTTGCTTTTGGAGGTTTATCTTGAGGCAGATAAGGGCAGATCACAGAAAGTTTCTCCCTGCATTTGCTGTTTCTGCCTTGCCTACAGCTGAAAATAATCATTATACCAAAGCGGCATATTTTGTCACCTTTCATTCACTACATCAGAAATGTATTCTTTAATAGTTTTGGAGGCCCGAAGTAAAAATCAAGGTGTTGGCAGAGCCATGCTCCCTTGGAAGGCTCTGGGGGAGAATCATTCCTGACCTCTTCTCATTTCTGGTGGCCCCAGGCATTCCTTGCCTTGTGGCTACCGCACTCTACACATAGACCTCTGTCTTCTGTGTCTTCCCTTTTGGCTCCTATAAGAACACCTCTTATTGGATTTAGGACTTCCCTGTGTAGTCCAAGGGTCATCTTAACTCAGTATCGTCAGTATCTATCCAGATGTGTATCTGTAATCTTTTTCCAAATCAGGCCACATTCACAGGTTCCCACAATTAAGTCACAGACTTATCTTTTGAGAGGCCAATATTCGACCCTTTCATGCAGAGGTTGGGTGTGAGTTCTCTTGAAATGACCAAAGGGTCTGCTCTGACCTTGCCTCTGTACCCTAAAGTCATGGACTCTTGGGGCAGGGACCTCTGGTCTGACCTTCTGGGTCTAGCGCCTCAGCTCCTTCCCAGAGGTGGGGAGATTGAGAAAGAATCCATCAGCAGGCATGGGTGGTCGCCATTGCCAGGATGTCAGAATTGCCATCTCAGGCGTTACTTCTGCCCAGACGTTCTTGAATTGGATAGCAGTTGGAATTCATGTGTGGCGTTGGTGCAGTCTTTAGTCCAAAATCTCTTGGCTTCTCATGTTGGCTGGTGAACTTGGTTGGTAGTAATTGTAGCCACAGTTTAATTTTTTAAAAATATTTATTTATGTATGTATGTATTTATGACTGTGTTGGGTCTTAGTTGCGGCGTGCAAGCGCTCTTCGAGGTGTGTCTCTAGTTGTGGTGCTTGGGCTTTGTTGCCCTGCAGCATGTGGGATTTTCCCCGACCAGGGATTGAACCTGCGTCCCTTTCATTGGAAGGTGGATTCTTAACCACTGGACCACCACGGAAGTTACCACAGTTTAATTTTTGTGCTAAAGGGGCATGAATGGCTGTGATAAATGAAGCTCTGTGGCCCATGAGAGAAAGCCTGATTGTGCAGTTCAGGTGCAGCTGAATTTTAGTTACCAGAAGTATCTCTTATATAAACAGGCCACTTATGCAAATGTAAATAATAAAAATCAAACAAGAAGAGACTCTTTGACTGGTCACCATGGAGGTCAGTGGTGGGTTGTATTTCTGGGTTTACAGTCAAGATATATATATAGTCTCAACTGGCTATAAAACTGCAGTTGATGGAGCAGTAATTAGGTGTGAGTTCTCCTTCTGTCTCCTTCAGATCAAAGTGCCGTTAAATTATTTGATAACTGTACTCCCTCTCCCTTCCCTCTCTGTGTAGTTTTCCTAATTTCACTGCCATTCTTTTTCTGCTTCTCAAAGGTCTCCTGTGCTGTTGAGAATGTTAACAGGATTGCCCTGTTGATGGGAACTTGTTTCCCAATGGTTTCAAAGGGGTTGCATCCAAAAGCTGAGGTGGTTTTTAGAGACGGCTCATCTGTTAACCATATTCTCTCTTCACCACCCATGAGAAAGGATGTAAGACTATTCCTTGGCTCTATTCCAAGTGTGTCAACAACCGATTGCTTTCCAGTTCACCAAGGGCAGAGTAATCTTGAGTAAACATGGCCGTTGGAAAAGAGCAAATATTGGTCTTGGCCGTTGTAGTCTCTCGAGTGTCTGGTCCCTCTCGTGTTAGTGGACAAAAGAAGAAGAGCTGAAGCAGAGGGCATGGCATCAAATATCGCATCTGGTTGAAGAATAGTGGTAGAAATATATAAATACAGAACTTGCAGAAGACAGTAGCATTCTCCTGCCCTCCCTCCCTCCCTCCCTCCTTCTCTGAACAAGTCTGAATCTTGCTTTCACTTTTCATTTTACTTGTTTCAGCCTGGTCTTCTTAACTTGAGCCCATCGACATTTAGGCCAGATAATTCTTTGTCATGTGGAGAGGTCCCATACATGGGAGCATGTTGAGAGTGTCCTTGGCCTCTACCCATCAAATGCTGGTAGTACCTCTCCCTAGTTACGTGTGGCAGCTAAAAGTGTCTCCAAACAATGCCAAATGTCCCGTTACCTGGGGAAGGGGGGACAAAATCGCCCGAGGCTGAGAAACACCAGCTTAAGCCAACCCTTTGCAAAGTGATAGCACAAAAGGAGGCTTTCCAGGTGACGCTAGTGGTTAAGAATCTGCTTGCCAGCGCAGAAGACACAAAAGATGCAAGTTCAACCCCTGGATAGGGTCCTGAATTTGATGATGGAAAGGATAAGGGTATGTGTGTGCTGGGTATGGAGAAGTGGTGGTTTAATTCCTCAACCTTGACTCCTGTTTCTTGCGAGTCCTCTTTCAGCCTAGTTGTGCTCAGTCTGGTCATGACGTGGGTCTCTCACAAGTGAGGCCAGTAGGTCGTTGATCAAATCGACGTTATCGGCTGTTAGCTTTTAGAGAAGGCTTATTCCCTGACTTGTTGCCATTCCTCTGGTGGCTTTAAGACGGGGATGCCAGTCACATCGAGGATGCCTGACACTTGGCACCTTTCCATTGCTTGATTCCTCACCTGGGCAGCAAAGCATGACAGGAGTCTATTGCCTATCACGCCTGTGAATCAGTCAAACTTACTTCATGTCATTGGAGGGGAAGGTGCCGAACTTGGATGTCAAGGGGACACATTGTTTGGGCAGATGTATTTCCTGGATTTTCTCAAGCATGACTGCCTGTATGTACAGCTGGCTGGTTGTGCTTCCTTAGAAAACTTACAGAAAAGACTGCATCCCTATGGAACTCTTGATCTGCCTCTAAAGCCAGAGGCAGTTTTATCATTTAAACATACTTTCAGAATTTTGAGTGTGTTGCAGTATTGTTATCAAAGTAACACAGTTAGGTTACAAACAATGTACTGTGCCTTCATGTAGTGCCTCTCGTTTATTTGTTTTTGTTGTTTAATTGGAAATTGGAAACATCTGCAGAAGCAGAAAGCACAGTAGGAGCTCCACTGTACCCATCCCCCCCTTCAGTGATTATTAACTTACAATCCGTTTTGTTTCATCAAGATCTCCTCCTTCTCCACTCACTTGATTAGTTTAAATCCTCTACATTGCATTTCATCTATATATATTTCAGTACGTAACTCTAAAAGAGTGAAGCTTTTTCTTTTCTTAAACATAATTATCATCTCTAAAAATAAATGAATCAGTGTGAAACCTAAAAGTGCCTTGGTACTAAATATCTGTTTCCTTTTGGTTGATATGTTTCCTCGGTCCCTTTTGCTCTGCTCTGGGCTCTTCTTCATCTAATCATGATATTCAAGGGCAGAACAGCTATTGGAAACCATCTTTCATTCTCTTTGTTTCCAGTGTATTGATACATGAAGGTGTTAGGCCTAGTGCCTGGCCCGGCAGAAACATAGTAGGTACCTGCTTGTCTTCAAATTCTGTGAGTTCTTCCTTTCAGGTTCTTTGGCTTATGGGGCACAGTCATTTTCTCAAAGAAGATACTCATCTGTGAGGAACCTTAAATTGCTTTGTAGCTTCTCCTCAGCACACATGTGCTCTTGGGTGGTCCTGTAAGCCTCCCCCTCCTCCCCTACACTTAAATGAAGCCTTTCAGTCTACTCACTGTCCCAAATTTTAAAAAAAATTTTTTATTTATTTATTGGGCTGTACTGTGTCTTTGTTGTTTTGCTTGGGCTTTCAAGCAAAAGTTGCAGCGAGCAGGGGCCACTCTCTGGTTGTGGTGTGAGGGCTTATTGCAGTAGCTTCTCTTGTTGCAGAGCATGGGCTCAGTAGTTGTGACAGATGGGCTTAGTTGCTCTGTGGCATGCAGGATCTTCCCAGACCTGGGATCGAACCTGTGTCCCCTGCATTAGCAGGCGGATTCTCAACTACAGGACCACCATGGAAGTCCTCTGCCAAACTTTTCTGTGCCAGAATGTGTGGTCGTAGCCAGAGATCTGGAAGTCCATGAGAGTGGAGTACCTAGTGACCGAGCAGTTTCTATGAGTGACAACACTGAGCCTGGAATGCTGCTTGCTGACACTTTGATTCCAGGCTCTTTCATAACCCCTGCCTTTCCTTAGTCACTGTTGCTCTGGCAGGACATTGCCAGGACCTCGGGGTCTGGAGGAGGGGTCGACTCCCTGCTACCACCTCCCAGTTGCCCTTCCTGCAAGTCCATCACCTCTTGCTACCACGCCCCTCCTTGCCCAGTGGCTGCTTCCCCACCATGCGCTGTCCCTGGGACTCAATGCCAGGCATCCCCCAGGAGCTGGGCCTTCCCACCTTCCCAGGCTCCTGGATGGTTGGCAGCTCCAGCCCCCACTGCCCTTTAACAACCCAGCTGATCCTTAACTGGCTCTCTGTCGAGGCCTTGCCTTCCAGTTTCCATAACCATACCCTAAGGCAGGTGTTGGTTTACCAGGAGTAGCAGCTCTTTGAGAATTTCCTTGCACCCTGGTGACACTATGAATCTCTGCTCTTTGACCTCACTGAAACCTCCCTATGGAAACTCCTCATTTCCTCCCACTCGATTTGAATCCCCTGCTCACACTTCCTCCTGGACCGAGGACCTGAGCTTGGACTCCCATGCCCTTGCCCTGGGCCTTGGAGAATATAGGCTTCCTCTGGGGACACCACCTGAGGCTGGTGCCTGCACACCCTGGGATCCACAGCCACTTCTCAGCTTCTTCCCACATGGTGTCCTTTTAGGGGCCTCTGGTCCGCACATACTCAGGTTCCTCCAGGAAGCACGCAGACGTCTCACCTTGCTTGAGTCCCCTTACTCCAGCTCCTCTTTGGCACCCACTTTTCATAGAGAACACCCCTCCTATTTCACATAGAGAACGGAGCTCCCTGAGGTGCCCCCTGACCCACTTCCCACCTCTCCCGACCGGTATCCAGTGTGAGGAAAGAGCTCTGGGGCAGAAGAAGCTTCCTCAGCCCCCTCCCCCCAAATTCCCTTTCTCCAGGAGTTCCCCTCCTCCTCTTGGCTGTGGCTTCTTTCCTTCAGTCTACAAATTCAAATCCCTGAGAGTTTTTAGCATCAGAACCCAGCATCCCCATAATCCTGAGGGATATGTGTTATTAACCCTTTTTACAGATGAGGACACTGAGGCTTAGAGGGGAAGTAACTGGCTGGGCATGAACAGCTGGTGACTACTGGCCATGGGGTGGGTGTGTGGATGCTGACTCCTTGCTCAGCCCTTGACCTTGGGCCACAGACCTGGGGAGGACTCAGCCTTCTTAGTAGCCTCTCTGTGGGATGACCCAGTGCTTAGGAAATGGAGTCTGAGATTGATTGTAATTGAAGTGACAGTCAGTGTGAGTCATTTGATGCTTAAGCTGCTTAACTCTATGCTCCTTGATATTTTGGGTACCATCTGTCTTGTCTCAATTGTGAATTCTTTAGAGGCTGCCTCTTCAGTTTTCTGCCCCTCAGAACCTTTTGTATGTGGTCGATGCTTACTAATGAGCTCCTTACTCACCTAAAAATTTTTGGCTTTTAATTTGAACCTAGAAGGCTTTTTGAAAACAGCATTACTTGATTTCTGTGCATGTTTAATGAACACTTGACATTTTTGTTTAGTTGAGTTGTAATCATTCCACATATGAACTTTAGTTTGTTTATACTTTAATAGTCAATCAGGACCCATCACTTGCATATCATATCACAAAGTGATTTATAATCCATGGCATTTTATTTTTTAAATACATAAATAGTTTTAAAATGCAAACTAAGCTTTAAAATGTATAAAGGTATAATTTATAAGCTATAAAATGTGACTTTCAAAAATTTAAATAACAGGCTGTGAACTGAAAAGGCTCAGAGTGAGAGACAAGAAAAAATACTGCAAATACATATAGTGACTTTTAGACTAACGAAAGCAATGATGCTACTTTAAATGCTTCCAGATAGAAGTAGCAGATCTTTTACAAAGAAAGAAGCTTGCCATCAGACTTTACTGTTTGCAGAAACACAGTTGAAAAATAAATTTTTAAATGCTAAAAGAACTTTAAACCTACAGTTTTCCTATCTAGCACAATATCATTTAAATCTTAAAGTGGAAAACAATACAAGGGCAAAATAAAAATAAGTTCAGGTATATGCCCTCAAAAATGTACTACCAAAAGCCAGCATTGAAAATATTTTTGCAGTAAGTATTCAAATAAAAAGAGAAATAATCCAGGAAATTGCAGGAGAGGTAGAAATTAGGGCTTATCAATACCTTAGTAAAGTGACTGTTGTTTTAAAACTAAGATAAAAAAACAGGAAAAAATATATAAAAAACTCAACATTGTGATAGGATAGGAGAATAATTGGGAAAATAGAAGGCCGACTGAGCACTGAAAAATTGATGCTTTTGAATTGTGGTGCTGGAGAAGACTCTTGAGAGTTCCTTGGACAACAAGGAGATCAAACCAGTCAATCTGAAAGGAAATCAACCCTGAATACTTACTGGAAGGACTGATGTTGAAGCTGAAGCTCCAATATTTTGACCACCCGATGCGAAGAGCCGACTCACTGCAAAAGATGCTGATGCTGGGAAAGATTGAAGGCAGAAGGAGAAGAAGGTGACAGAGGATGAGAACGTTGAATGGCATCACTGATTCAATGGACATGAACTTGGGCAACCTCCAGGAGATGGTGAGGGAGACCTGGCATGCTGCAGTCCACGGGATCACAAAGAGTTGGACTCTGCGCTTTCACTGATTGGGTTTGATTCCTGGTTGGGGAACTAAGATTCTGTAAGCTGCGTGGTATAGCAAAAAAAAAAAAGCAGCTATAATTGAAGAAAAATGGCACTGTATTGTAGAGGTAGAAATATTATAGTGTTGTTGCAGGAAGAAGGACCCCTTCTGGGGCCCGAAACTGGGCTCTTGTCTAACACTTGGAAATGAATTGTCCGAGGAGACACATGTGCTGACAAAGCATGAGATTTTATTGGGAAAGGGCACCCCGGTGGAGAGCAGTAGGGTAAGGGAACCCAGGAGAACAGCTCTGCCACGTGGCTCGCAGTCTTGGGTTTTATGGTGATGGGATTAGTTTCCAGGTTGTCTTTAGCCAATCATTCTGACTCACAGTCCTTCCTGGTGGTGCACGCTTTGTTCAGCCAAGATGGATGCCAGAGAGGAGGATTCTGGGAGGTGGTCGGACATGTGGTGTTGCCTTTTGATCTTTCCTGAACTCGTTCGGTTGGTGGTGCCTTGTTAGTTCCGTATTCCTTACCAGGACCTCCTGTGGTAAAACAACTCATACAAATGGTTACTATGGTGCCTGGCCAGGATGGGCGGTTTCAGTCAATGTGCTTCCCCTAACAGTGTTATAGACCCTAATCCTAGCTGTGTCTTGGACGTAGTCCTGCCTTACTCACCCTCTTGTAAGTGGTGGTTTTTCCTTCCTAAAAATGTAGTTTCTGCTTCCTTTCCCCTTTATTACCTTATGCCTCTCAAGTCCTACACATGAAGAAGGAGATGATCAGAAAATGAAGGGTTCTGGTGGGTTGGTTTAGATTAGTGTTTCTGAAAGGAACCATCAGTAATTTAATTTATAATTTGTTTTGGGCTGACCTACTTTTGTGTGTCAATAAAAAATACAATAAAGATGAAATATTTAAAACAGACATAAACTATAAGCACTTTTATTTTTATTACTTTCAACCAACATAAATACTTTGTCAAATTACTATAAAACTTTCCAAATGTTTACTCTGAATTTCTGTACTTGCCTTATTGCAGACCAGTCACAAACTAGTTGTGGGCAGACCACCCTGTGGATAGTGCTGGCTGGGCTAGACGGTGGAGGTTTTACTTCGTTCATCAATTTCCATGGAGTCCAATTTTTTTTGTTAAACTTTTTTGAAATTGCTCCAACTTATTCTGATCTCTGCTGATAACAAAGAAACACAGCTAGGAAAAGCTGTAAAGTCTACTGACCTTCAGAAGTCAGTAAAAAAAAGTCACTGTTCAACGCTATGTTTAATCAGATGTTCATTATTTCATCCATTGAAAACCAGTAGAAGGCAGGTAAGTGGCTTTCCTCCTTCTCATTTATGGAATATACTTAGCTCTCCTTTGTCTTATAGTAGAAATGTGAGTTTGAGTATTTTCTCAGCTGCATACAGTGAAATTCTAATACTCAAGGTCATAACAGCCAGAAGAAATGTTATATTCTGATTGCGAGATAAAAAATAGGGATTGGGAATTGCTTTTTAAATAGCACAGCCTTTAAATGTTTTGACTTGAAGTCTGATGGGGTCTATCTGGTGATTACGTGATATTTTATGCTCAAGGTAGCTATGATTGTCTTACTGGAACACTTAAATTAAATATTTAAATGTTAATGGGAATTGGCAGGAACCATTAGGGGAAGTATACAAAATAATTTGAAAGAGAAGTTTAAGTAAATTAATTCTAGCTTTAGGCTTGTATTCAAATAACACCAGTTATGGTGGGTTAACATGAAACCTATTTTTGCTGTTGTGAAAAGGAATTAGAATCTAGAGAAACACTGTACTAGAAATATTGTATATGTATGTAATTTAAAATTCTCTAGTAGCCACACTGAAAAAGGTGAAATTAATTCTAATGTTTTATTTCACCGAGTACATATGAAGTGTTAACATTTCAAAATGTAATATGGAATTTACTTGTTTATTTTCAAAAGCGTCTTTGCTATAGTTGATTTTTTTTTTAATGCTATCCATAAGTAACCCACGTTATTCTTTAATATTTATTTATTTATTTGGCTGTGCTGGATCCTAGTTATGACATGTGAGCTTTTATTTGTGGCATTCAGGATCTAGTTCCCTGACCAGGGATTTAAGTTGGGCCCCTTCCACTGGGAACACGGAGTCTTAGCCACTGGACCACCAGGGAAGTCCCAGTACAGAATGTATTAATGAGGTATTTTACATTCTGTTTTCAGTTCAGTTCAGTTCAGTCGCTCAGTCGTGACCGACTCTTTGCGACCGCATGAATCACAGCACGCCAGGCCTCCCTGTCCATCACCAACTCCCGGAGTTCACTCAAACTCATGTCCATCGAGTCAGTGATATTCTGTTTTACTAATTTCAAAATTGATAGACTTTATACACATTGCACGTCTTGATTTGGATTAGCCACCAGGGTTCATTAGCCACGAATGACTAGTAGTCATGTTACTGGGTCGTGTAGATTGAAAACCGAAGTCCACATTGAGGTAGGTAATTTGCGCAATTATCTGAGTAGTTTTATTTTTGAATTAGGATTTGGTCCAAAAGAATTTCAAGGGAATTCATAGTTACCTTAGAGGGGATAGTAGGGGAATCTGGGGAGTCACCCCTCCTCCCCAAAGGCATCTGGCTATTTCTGTCAGTGATTTTTAGCAGGTCATTTCTGTGGACTAGCTGCTTAGTCTCACCCAGGGGCAGGGAGGGAACTCAAGAATTGCTTTTGGTTATTCCATAAGGGCAGAGACCAGGGGAAAGAGTCAAGCAGGACACTGCTTTATAGTTTCTGTTTTTTATTTGAGAGATTTAATTAATATATAAGGAATGATTTTTTTTTTTTTTTTTAATGCAAGGGTGTTATGTAGGAAACTTTTTCCTAGAAGAGACTTTGCTATTTAAATACTATATACTTGCTAATTCTGTTTTTCGCAAAGAGTAGGTAGAGACTAGGTTACTCTGGGTAGTGAAGCTGGTGCTGGGAATGACAAAGAAACAGAAAAGAGGAAGTTCTAGCTGTGCCCAAGGTCAGAGCCCTCCTGTTCTGATTTCCTCCTTGGGAGCAGAGGCCTACAGGGAGGGGCCGTGTGACTGTCCTGCCTATAGTCACCCAGATAGCTCCTGTGCTGCCAGGAATCAGAACTCAGGCCTGCTGGGTCTGTCTGGAGTCATCTGTGTCTTGCATTATGCAACAGGGACAGAGAAGACGAGATGGCAATAACGTTATTGGATAAGCATAGCCTTTTTCTTTTTTCTAAGTGAACGTGGCTTTTTGTGCATTTTTCAGATTTAAAAATTGTAGTTTTAGAAAATAGTTATATTGAAGTGGGATAATAGCTGGTATCGCTTCAAAATAATCTCCAGTGAGGGAGATTTGCATAAGGAAATAGGAGAGAGTTTGGATGAAATGAGAGTGACTATGAGTTGATAATTGCTGGAGTTGAGTGAAAAGTACTTTTGTTGTTGTTATTCAGTTGCTAATTTGTGTCTGACTCTTTGCAACTCCATGAACTTCCCTGTCCTTCACGACCTTCCGGAGTTTGCTCAGGGATGCCATCCAACCACCTCATCCTCTGTCGCTCCCTTCTCTTCTTGTTTCAATCTTTTGCAGCATCAAGGTCTTTTCCATTGAGTTGGCTCTTAGCATCAGGTGACCAAAGTATTGGAGCTTCAGCATTAGTTCTTCCAATGAATATTCAGAATTCGTTTCCTTTAGGATTGAGGGTTTGGTCCGCTTGCTGTCCAAGGGACTCTCAAGCCTTCTCCAGCACTGCAGGTCAAAAGCGTCAGTTCTTCAGCAGGCGCTCAGCCTTTTCTTTGTATGGTCCAACTCTTACATTCATACAGGACTACTGATGATTGCCTTGGGATTCATTATTCTCTTTATTAGCTATTTGAAATTGTTAATAGAAAGCTTTAGGTATTTAAATGGTACATGAAGTTGTAAAAAAAAAAAAAGCTCTGAAATCCATTATCCAACAGTAACTGCCATTAGCTTGAAAATCATCTATTGAACATTCCTTTATGTGAAGATGCCTTGAAGAAATACAGGAAGGATATGAGTCTTGATATTACTCTTGCTGCTGCTGCTGCTGCTAAGTCACGTCAGTCGTGTCCGACTCTGTGCGACCCCATAGACGGGCAGCCCACCAGACTCCCCCATCCCTGGGACTCTCCAGGCAAGAAAGAACACTGGCGTGGGTTGCCATTTCCTTCTCCAATGCAGGAAAGTGAAAGTGAAGTCGCTCAGTCGTGTCCGACTCTTCGCGACCCCATGGACTGCAGCCCACCAGGCTCCTCCGTCCATGGGATTTTCCAGGCAAGAGTACTGGAGTGGGGTGCCATTGCCTTCTCTTAGAAACATTTTATTCCAGTTCCAGAGCCCAGAGATAACACTTTCAGAGAAAAAAGTCAGTGTTGGTTACAGGTGTTTTTTACCCCAGGCTTTATACCAAGGTCTGTCTAGTCAAGGCAATGGTTTTTCCCGTGGTCATGTATGGATGTGAGAGTTGGACTGTGAAGAAGGCTGATCGCCGAAGAATCGATGCTTTTGAACTGTGGTGTTGGAGAAGACTCTTGAGAGTCCCTTATACTGCAAGGAGATCCAACCAGTCCATTCTAAAGGAGATCAATCCTGGGTGTTCATTGGAAGGACTGATGCTAAAGCTGAAACTGCAATACTTTGGCCACCTCATGCGACGAGTTGACTCACTGGAAAAGACTCTGATGCTGGGAAGGGTTGGGGGCTGGAGGAGAAGGGGACGACAGAGAATGAGATGGCTGGATGGCATCACCGACTCTGTGGACATGAGTCTGAGTGTACTCCGGGAGTTGGTGATGGACAGGGAGGCCTGGCGTGCTGTGATTCATGGGGTCGCGGAGAGTCGGACACGACTGAGCGACTGATCTGATCTGATCTTATGCTTATGTGGCCCTTAGGTTGGCTTGTGAAGGAGGTTCTCCTTCTGCCTTTTATAGAGGAGTGGAGTGAGGCTCGGAGGACCCACATGCTCAGTGCACTCACATGGGTGTAAGGAACCAGGATGCCACTGGCTGTGGGTGACTGGGCACCAGGCTTTGTGTTGGGCACTTGGGCACCTTACCTGTTGGAATAGTTGGACACCTTTTCTATTGGAATTATAGAATCTTGTGGAACCAGAATTGGAAGGAATACAATATGATATAATGAATGGCCAAATTATGCAGAGAATCTACCAAGACCCGTGAAAACAGAGAGAACAGCAAGAGTAGGGAAAACCACATGGAAGGAAGGCTCCTGGGAAAAGGAGGAGCCTGGAATAACAGGTCAGGGAAAGAAGGAGGACACATATGGCTCAGGAGGATTAACATTCGAAATGTTGTAACAAGAAGAGGAAATTTCAGTGGCAAAAGAACTATTTCTTGTGGAGTATTTTGGTTTTGAATGAAATGTACCAGAATGAATATGTATAGGAGAACCATTGGCCAGTGGAACGAGGATCAGAGGGATTCAGTCTTTTGGAAAATGTATCAGGTGGCCATTCATGAAGACCAGATTGCACATAGTAAGAGATATAAGGGCAGCAAAATTACCTTTGAATGATGAGTTATGAGGGATACAATAGCTACTGATCAGTCAAGTGATGACATTATTTATTAAAAAAAAAAAAGTGTCCCTGATTTCACATTATGTATACCTGAGTACTGATTTGTTCTTGATTAGCCAAGCCATCCTCCCAAAAGGCCCCGTGTTCTTGTCTGTAATGCCTATTTTAAGTTGCCCAGAAGCTAATGAATTTCCACAATGCACCTTGATTCTTCCTGTTGCTTTTATGGTGCTCACAACACCTGGGCAGACAGGTTTTGAGGGCTGGAAGAATAAGTGTTTAAACAGTTCATAGGAGTTTCTCCTCTATGGGAAGGCCACCCCTTTCCCTAGCCCTGAGATATTCCATCGTTATTGATGTGTTTTTCATTGGCATGGAATTTTAGATAGTTTACCACTTGAAAAAGTAGTATTCTCTCTGTGTGTTCTTCAGTTGAATGATTTTGGTACAGAAGAAGAAGTTCTTGAGGAGCTAGTACGGAGGAGTAGCCCACAAGTTAAAGATTGAGGTGGCAGTGAGAATAGATGTGGGCGATGAGACTTTCTCAGGGTCACTTCTAGCCAGCTGGATCTCTGCATGGGACAGCCCACGTTGAGCCTCACTACTCTGTGTGCAACTGCTAGCCAGTTGGCCAGGGGAGCCCCGGTCCTCCATCACTGCTTCTGCAGGCCAAGCCCACTTTGGCTCACTCTGAACCTCTCCCCAGGCTCTGATAGGAGTTTCCCTGGCATCAGTGCCGGGGGAGGGGAGGGGCGTCCTTGACAAGACACCTTCTTCTTGCTCATTTTATTTATACTGTCATGGACTTTATTTTTCGAGTACTTGTTGGTTCATAGCAAAATTGGCCAAAAAGTGAGCACAGTTCCTACACACCCGCTCTCCACACACATACACAGCACCTCCCCCCCATTATCAGCGTTCCTCCCCAGAAAGTAGTTGGTTACAATTGATGAACCTCCACTGACAAATCATAACCACCCAAGGTTCATTCTTGGCATAAGGGTCCACTCTTGGTGTTGTATGTTCTATCAACTTTGACAAATGTATATTGAGTTGTATCCACCACAAGCTTAACATAGAATAGTTTCACTACCCTAAAAGTCCTCTGTACTCTGCCCATGCATCCCTTCTGAGCCCACAACCTCTGGGGACCGCTGATCTTTTCGCTATCTCCATAGTGTTGCCTTTTCTGTTGTTGAATGCCATTTGGTGGGAATCGTGCAGTATATAGCCTTTTTAGATTGGCTTTTCACTTATGATACACATTTAATGCAAAGAATATAATCAATCTGATTTCGGTGTTGACCATCTGGTGATGTCCATGTGTAAAGTCTTCTCTGGTGTTGTTGGAAGAGGGTGTTTGCTATGACCAGTGCGTTCTCTTGGCAAAACTCTATTAGCCTTTGCCCTGCTACATTCCGTACTCCAAAGCCAAATTTGCCTGTTACTCCAGGTGTCTCTTGACTTCCTACTTTTGCATTCCAGTCCCCTATAATGAAAAGGACATCTTTTTTCGGTGTTAGTTCTAAAAGGTCCTGTAGGTCTTCATAGAACCGTTCAACTTCAGCTTCTTCAGCGTTACTGGTTGAAACATAGGCTTGGATTACTATAATATTGAATGGTTTGCCTTGGAGACGAACAGAGATCATTCTGTTGTTTTTGAGATTGCATCCAAGTACTGCATTTCGGAATCTTTTGTTGACCATGATGGCTACTCCATTGTTTCTAAGGGATTCCTGCCCACAGCAGTAGATATAATGGTCATCTGAGTTAAATTCACCCATTCCAGTCCACTTTAGTTCCTAGAATGTCAGCGTTCACTCTTGCCATCTTCTCTTTGACCACTTCCAATTTGCCTTGATTCATGGACCTAACATTCCAGGTTCCTATGCAATATTGCTCTTTACCACATCAGACCTTGCTTCTATCACCAGCCACATCCACAGCTGGGTATTGTTTTTGTTTTGGCTCCATCCCTTCATTCTTTCTGGAGTTATTTCTCCACTGATCTCCAGTAGCATATTGGGCACCTACTGACCCGGGGAGTTTCTCTTTCGGTATCCTATCATTTTGCTTTTTCATACTGTTCATAGGGTTCTCAAGGCAAGAATACTGAAGTGGTTTGCCATTCCCTTCTCCAGTGGACCACATTCTGTCAGACCTCTCCACCATGACCCGCCCATCTTGGGTGACCCCACATGGCGTGGCTTAGTTTCATTGAGTTAGACAAGGCTGCGGTCCATGTGATCAGATTGGCTAGTTTTCTGTGATTATGGTTTCAGTGTGTCTGCCCTCTAATACCCTCTCGCAACACCTACTGTCTTACTTGGGTTTCTCTTACCTTGTACGTGATTATATTCTTTGCAGCCAAAGATGGAGAAGCTCTATACAGTCAGTAAAAATAAGACCAGGCACTGACTATGGCTCACATCATGAGCTCCTTATTGCCAAATTCAGACTTAAATTGAAGAAAGTAGGGAAAACCACTACACCATTAGGTATGACCTAAGTCAAATCCCTTATGATTATACAGTGGAAGTGAGAAATAGATTTAAGAATCTAGATCTGATAGACAGAGTGCTTGATGAAGTATGGACGGAGGTTAATGACACTGTACAGGAGACAGGGATCAAGACCATCCCCATGGAAAAGAAATGCAAAAAAGCAAAATGGCTGTCTGGGGAGGCCTTACAAATAGCTGTGAAAAGAAGAGAAGCGAAAAGCAAAGGAGAAAAGGAAAGACATAAGCATCTGAATGCAGAGTTCCAAAGAATAGCAAGGAGAGATAAGAAAGCCTTCCTCAGCGATCAATGCAAAGAAATAGAGGAAAACAACAGAATGGGAAAGACTAGAGATCTCTTCAGGAAAATTAGAGATACCAAGGGAACATTTCGTGCAAAGATAGGCTCGATAAAGGACAGAAATGGTATGGACCTAACAGAAGCAGAAGATATTAAGAAGAGGTGGCAAGAATACACAGAAGAACTGTACAAAAAAGATCTTCACGACCCAGATAATCACGATGGTGTGGTCACACACCTAGAGCCAGACGTCCTGGAATGTGAAGTCAAGTGGGCCTTAGGAAGCTTCACTACAAACAAAGCTAGTGGAGGTGATGGAATTCCAGTTGAGCTATTTCAAATCCTGAAAGATGATGCTGTGAAAGTGCTGCACACAATATGCCAGCAGATTTGGAAAACTCAGCAGTGGCCACAGGACTGGAAAAGGTCAGTTTTCATTCCAATCCCAAAGAAAGGCAGTGCCAAAGAATGCTCAAACTACTGCACAATTGCACTCATCTCACACGCTAGTAAAGTAATGCTCAATATTCTCCAAGCCAGGCTTCAGCAATACGTGAACTGTGAACTTCCAGATGTTCAAGTTGGTTTTAGAAAAGACAGAGGAATGAGAGATCAAATTGCCAACATCCGCTGGATCATAGAAAAAGCAAGAGAGTTCC
Organism: Moschus berezovskii; assembly: GCF_049115385.1. NCBI lineage: Eukaryota > Metazoa > Chordata > Mammalia > Artiodactyla > Moschidae > Moschus > Moschus berezovskii. The sequence continues at coordinate 56,672,258 of NC_142468.1, forward strand.
ACAGAAACATCTATTTCTACTTTATTGACTATGCCAAAGCTTTTGACTGTGTGGATCACAATAAACTGTGGAAAATTATGAAAGAGATGGAAATACCAGACCACCTGACTTGCCTTTTGAGAAACCTATATACAGTTCAGGAAGCAACAGTTACAACTGGACATGGAACAACAGACTGGTTCCAAATAGGAAAAGGAGTATGTCAAGGCTGTATATTGTCACCCTGCTTATTTAACTTATATGCAGAGTACATCATGAGAAACCCTGGGCTGGAAGAAGCACAAGCTGGAATCAAGATTGCTGGGGGAAATATCAATAACCTCAGATCTGCAGATGACACCACCCTTATAGCAGAAAGTGAAGAGGAACTAAAAAGCCTCTTGATGAAAGTGAAAGAGAGAGAAAAAGTTGGCTTGAAGCTCAACATTCAGAAAACTAAGATCATGGCATCTGGTCCCATCACTTCATGGGAAATAGATGGAGAAACAGTGGAAACAGTGTCAGACTTTATTTTTTGGGGCTCCAAAATCACTGCAAATGGTGACTGCAGCCAAGAAATTAAAAAGAACTCAAAGGCCTCTTGATGAAAGTGAAAGAGGAGAGTGAAAAGGTTGGCTTGAAGCTCAACATTCAGAAAACAAAGATCATGGCATCTGGTCCCATCACTTCATGGGAAATAGATGGAAAAACAGTGGAAACAGTGTCAGACTTAATTTTTTTGGGCTCCAAAATCACTGCAGATGCTGATTGCAGCCATGAAATTAAAAGACGCTTGCTCCTTGGAAGTAAAGTTATGACCAACCTTGATAGTATATTAAAAAGCAGAGACATTACTTTGCCAACCAAGGTCCGTCTAGTCAAGGCAATGGTTTTTCCCGTGGTCATGTATGGATGTGAGAGTTGGACTGTGAAGAAAGCTGATCGCCGAAGAATCGATGCTTTTGAACTGTGGTGTTGGAGAAGACTCTTGAGAGTCCCTTATACTGCAAGGAGATCCAACCAGTCCATTTTAAAGGAGATCAATCCTGGATGTTCAATTGGAGGGATTGATGCTAAAGCTGAAACTGCAATATTTTGGCCACCTCATGGGACGAGTTGACTCACTGGAAAAGACTCTGATGCTGGGAAAGGTTGGGGGCAGGAGGAGAAGGGGACGACGGAGAATGAGATGGCTGGATGGCATCACTGACTCTGTGGACATGAGTTTGGGTGAACTCTGGGAGTTGGTGATGGACAGGGAGGCCTGGCGTGCTGTGATTCATGGGGTCGCAGAGAGTCAGACACGACTGAGTGACTGAACTGAACTGAACTGAACTCCTTGGAAGGAAAGTTATGACCAACCTAGATAGCATATTTAAAAGCAGAGATATTACTTGGCCAACAAAGGTCCATCTAGTCAAAGGCTATGGTTTTTCCAGTGGTCATGTATGGATGTGAGAGTTGGACTGTGAAGAAAGCTGAGCACCGAAGAATTGATGCTTTTGAACTGTGGTTTTGGAGAAGACTCTTGAGAGTCCCTTGGACTGCATGGAGGTCCAACCAGTCCATCCTAAAGGATTTCAGTCCTGGGTGTTCATTGGAAGGACTGATGCTGAAGCTGAAACTGCAATACTTTGGCCACCTCATGCGACGAGTTGACTCATTGGAAAAGACCCTGATGCTGGGAGGGATTGGGGGCAGGAGGGGAAGGGGACGACAGAGGATGAAATGGCTGGATGGCATCACCGACTCAATGCACATGAGTTTGGGTGAACCCCGGGAGTTGGTGATGGACAGGGAGGCCTGGCGTGCTGCGATTCATGGGGTCGTAAAGAGTCGGACACGACTGAGCGAGTGAACTGAACTGAACTGATATATTTAATATTTCTCAGTGTCCTTTCATGACTTGAGAGCTCACTTCTTTTTAGTGTTGGACAGTATTCCACTGTACAGGTGAACCTTTTTGTTCACTTTGGTGTAGTCTCTCACCTTGCCTTCCTAAAAGAAATGCTCTGCTGGTTGATCACTAACACATGCCTCTCCACGTGCATCAGGTTGCACTGTGGGTCCCTGTGTGACTCTGTGCTCTCCCACAGGATGAAAGCTGGAGTGAGCCAACAGACGTTCTTTAGGAGTTAGGATTGGGAATAGCTTAAAGGGGGACATCTTATACCATCCTGTAACCGTTAAATCTCAAAGCCTTTCTTTGCTTTGAGATGGGGGAAAAGGTATAGTTATGAAAAGGTGTAGTTCTCTTATTGACAGCAGGCCAAACAGGAGAGACGCTTACTCAAAGACACTTAGGTTTGTGGCAGGAGAGCGAGTCATCAACCAAAACCCCTGGGACTAAAAAAGGAAAGCGGGGCGGCAGGAGTGGAGGTTTGTTAACTGGAACCTTGACCTTGAAGAAGCAGGAAGGAGGTTCATGGAATGAGGCAGCCCTTCTCTTCAGTGTGTGTGTGCATGTACACATTTACACACACCCCTGACCCCATCCTGACCCTGCTGTTGTAGTACTCCAGTCTCTTAAGGTTTCCTACCCTCATCCCTGTGTCTCAAAGTTATTAATCATACTACACATGTTCATTCATTCCTCAGATACCTCCTGAGCACATAGTGGCTGTTAGGAACAGTGCTGTGTGCTGAGGCGGGAGCTCTAGGAGGAGCCATAGCTCCTGTCCTCTGGCAGCTCACTGTCTTGTGTGGACTACAGACACTTAAGCAGATTATTTCAACATGATGTGGTAAATGTAGAAACACAGATGTGGTCCACAACGTCTCCCTGAAGTAGGTGGAACTTGGTGGGGTGCTGGGTGGATAGGGGTGTGCAGAGGCCATATTAGGCGTGGACGATGGGAGGTCAGAGGGCACCGCGGGGAAGCAGTACAGAGAATGCAGTGTTCCAAGTGGAGTGTGGGCTCACTGGTGCTGAGGCACTGACTGCCAGGTCGGATCAGGCAGGGGGTTGCAGAAAGGGGACCCGGAGATTCGTGAAGTTGGGAAGCTGAGGATAGACTCAAATGAGTTTCTCAGATGATTTACTCTGGGCTGGAGAAGGGCTGGCATGCTGGTGGCACAGGGCCCGGCTGCTGCAAGAGATGGGACTTCAATCCAGCAATCCCACTCTTGGGCATATACCCATAGAAAACCAGAATTCCAAGAGATACATGCACTCCAGTGTTCACTGTAGCACTGTTTACAATAGCCAGGACATGGAAGCAACCTGAACGTCCATCAGCAGAGGAATGGATAAAGATGTGCTGCATATATACAATGGAATATCGCTCAGCCATAAAAGGGATGAAATTGTACCATTTGCAGAGACATGAATGGACCTAGAGACCGTCGTACAGAGTGAAATGGGTCAGAAAGAGAAAAATAGGTATCGTATGTTAATGCATTTATGTGGAATCTAGAAAAAATGGTATAGATAATCTTATTTGCAAAGCAGAATAGAGACACATGTAGAGAACGAGTGTATGGATAACAAGGTGGCAATGGGAGGGTGGAATGAATTAGATTAGGATATGCTTATATATATACCATTGATACTATGCATGAAACATAATTATTGAGAACCTTCTGCATATAGCACTGGGAACTCTATTCAATGCTCTGTGGTGACCTAAATGAGAAGGAAATTCAAAAAAGAGAGGATATATCTAAACATATAGTTGATTCACCTTGCTGTACAGTAGAAATGAATGGAACATTGTAAAGCAATGATATTCTAATAACATTAATTTTAAAAAAGTAAAGAAAAAAGGGACTATAGCCTAACCAAAAGTTGAAAACTGCCAAATAGAAACACACTGGCATTAATAGTTTTGTCAGAGGAATGGGCGTGGGAAAGATCTAGTCAATTTTTTGAATGACCAAGGAAGAACTAAAACAATTTTTTCCTGCTCATCCCCTTAAGAAAAAATACTTGTGAAAAAATTTTAATGCATTATCCTATTTTGTTGCAGTGAATTGAGTTTAGCAAACATTTTTTAAATTTATTCTTTTGAATGTGTTGCAAAGGTTATTTTATACATTAAGTTCAGAGTATTGAAATTCTTTCTAATCCAAAAGTCAAAGGAAAAATATCCTTTATTTTAGAGGGGTGGTTTTGTGGGAGGGAATTACAAAGGATGGGAGATATTAGTAGGAATGAAACAGGCAAAGCAAACTACTTTTGAGAAAAAAGAAATACGAAATTGTTTTAGAGTAAGCATTTCAAAATCAATTTAAAGCTGTAGAGCATATATTTTGGCCAGTTCATAAAATGAGTTGATACACTTATATAAGTTTGTTTATTCTGTACTTTATTCATATAGCAGATAAGGAAATGGCCACCCACTCCAGTATTCTTGCTTGGAGAATTTCATGGATGGTGGAGCCTGGCAGGCTACAGTCCATGGGATCGCAAAGAGTCTGACACTACTGAGTGACTAACACTTATTCATAATAGTCAAATATTTGTGGAACATCCTTGTCCCTGCTATATTCTAGGGCTGGAGGAATAGCTGTACACCAAGAAGAGTCCCTGCTATTGTGAAAGCTTACATTCTACCTCATGTTACTATTTTAGTTTTACTTATGCCATGAAATTAAAAGACGCTTACTCTTGGAAGGAAAGTTATGACCAACCTAGATGGTATATTAAAAAGCAAAGACATTACTTTGCCAACAAAGGTCCGTCTAGGCAAGGCTATGGTTTTTCTAATGGTCATGTATGCATGTGAGAGTTGGACTGTGAAGAAAGCTGATCGCCAAAGAATGGATGCTTTTGAACTGTGGTGCAGGAGAAGACTCTTGAGAGTTCCTTGGACTGCAAGGAGATCCAACCAGTCCATTCTAAAGGAGATCAATCCTGGGTGTTCATTGGAAGGACTGATGCTAATACTCTAATACTTTGGCCACCTCATGCGACGAGTTGACTCACTGGAAAAGACTCTGATGCTGGGAGGGGTTGGGGGCGGGCGGAGAAGGGGACGACAGAGAATGAGATGGTTGGATGGCATCAGCGACTCGATGGGCATGAGTTTGAGTGAACTCCGGGAGTTGGTGATGGACAGGGAGGCCTGGCGTGCTGTGATTCATGGGGTTGCAAAGAGTCGGACACGACTGAGCGACTGAACTGAACTGATATATAGATGAGAGATGGAGAACAGTGTGTATTATAGAGCAACAGAGAATCAGGGCATTTCTCAAGTTGTCCAGCTGTGAAAAGCATCTAAAGACTGAAGGAGGTAAAGCAGTGTAATTAGAGCACTTCTCTAACCCTCCTAGTAAACAGAAGTTTCACAGTACTTTACATTAATATTGTTTGCACTGTGACCTGATCTTTAGGGGCATGGTGCCTGGTGATGTCATTGCGTGTATAGTGAGGCAGAGTGAGCCTTCAATAGTCATTTGCATAAAAGAACTAATTATAACATTATTTTCCAAACTGTTGACCTGGGCACGTGTACCAAGACATCGACCACGAAAGGTAAAGGAATCTGTGTACAGATAAGGTTGGGGCCTCTTATTTATATCCACATTAGCACATTGAACTATCCAAAATGTTCTGCATTAAAGGAACTCCTTGATTTTAACCAGCATTTCACACATGTATATTGAGAATCTTTTTTCACTCGTAACACCTCTTACTTCCTGGTTTGCTGGAAGAGGCATCCAGAGGGATTTTTGGAGCCTTTTTTTTCTGCTTGCAGAGATCAAGGTCACGTATCATTCCTTACTTCTGAGGGCCATGAGCATTGGTACTTGGAGCTTGGCTTCACTAAGTCTCCTTTGATCCCAGGACCCAGTCTCTAGCTGGAAAGTCAGCCAAGGAAAGCCATGAAAAGAGAATTGTCATTTCCCTTGGAGTCAGATACCTTCTGACACAGTAGAGCTGGATTCTAATTATTATACTGTGCTTTCAAAGAAAATGTTCTCAAGGTTTCAGAAGAGAAAAAAATAATCCTTGGCAAGGGGTAGAATTGGAGGAAGTTGGAAGAATTTTGTTTTCACAATTTGTCCTCTTTTCTCTCTTTGGCTCTTCCTGTCTTTATTTTATGGCTACTGAAACATTACACTTGGTCTCTTTCTTCTTGGATTTTCCTTTTGAGCAATTAGTAATAAATGTGGCTAATGTTAGTGGTAACTTCAAGCTAAGAGTAGTATATTCTGCTCATGTTTGGCTAAAATCTAGTGGCTCTCCTGCCCCTTTGCTTGATCTTGCCTTATAAAAGCCCTTTTGTAACTGAGCACCAAAAACACTTGGGATGTTGCCCATACAGGCCTATCTTCTTATTTTCATGCTCGTGTAGATGGTACCAGGGTAAAGTTTGAGTGTCATGTTGCCCTGTTTTCCATCTTTGATTGGAATATTAGGACAGATGTGTTCTTGGCTCCTTTGGGTCTGACCACATAGTATGATTTCAGCCATATACATTGTGCAGGCTCTTAATGGCTTAAAACATCTTTCAACTTGGCCCTGCATTCCTGTGGGGATTTTGCCAAGTGAGATGTGGAAAACAAAGAGTCCATAAGACTCTCATGGTGAAAAAGTGCCTTATGTAGTCCTAGATTACTCAATAAGAGTTTTGCTTCTTTACTGCTGTTCAGATGAATCATTTAAAAACGTACCTTTTACTGGACGCTTACTGGGCTCCATGCACTGTGTTAGGATCTTCACCCATCCATTTTTATTTTATTTCTGCATCTGAAGTATCTAAGTATTCCTCTCTTTTCTCTGGTAATGAGTGACATGGGACTTGGAGAGTTATATCTAAATTTCCACAAGGAAGTAGGAAGTGGTCCAAGATGTGCAAAAAACAAAACAAAACAGTTAGGTCCTTCTGTTGGTGACAAGCATTTTGGCCAGCAGCTTTTCTGCCTTTTGATCACATCTATAAACACTTCTCAAAATACTCCAGAAAAAGTAGAACATGGGAGCTGCCAAGAGGTTTATCATATGATCCAGAGAAGGCTACTTAACGGAGAAGGCAATGGCAAGCCACTCCAGTATTCTTGACTAGAAAATCCCGTGGATGGAGGAGCCTGGTAGGCTGCAGTCTGTGGGGTCGCTAGGGGTTGGACACTACTGAGCGACTTTACTTTCACTTTTCCCTTTCACACATTGGAGAAGGAAATGGCAACCCACTCCAGTGTTCTTGCCTGGAGAATCCCAGGGACGGGGGAGCCTGGTGGGCTTCCGTCTATGGGGTCACACAGAGTCGGACACGACTGAAGTGACTCAGCAGCAGCAGCAGCAGCAGCAGGCTACTTAAAGGCAGCGTTCCTTCAAATAACAGGCTAGTATATTAAAAAGCAGAGACATTACTTTGCCAACAAAGGTCCGTCTAGTCAAGGCTATGGTTTTTCCCGTGGTCATGTATGGATGTGAGAGTTGGACTGTGAAGAAGGCTGATCGCCGAAGAATTGATGCTTTTGAGCTGTGGTTTTGGAGAAGACTCTTGAGAGTCCCTTATACTGCAAGGAGATCCAACCAGTCCATTCTAAAGGAGATCAGTCCTGGGTGTTCATTGGAAGGACTGATGCTAAAGCTGAAACTGCAATACTTTGGCCACCTCATGCAACGAGTTGACTCACTGGAAAAGACTCTGATGCTGGGAAGGATTGGGGGTAGGAGGAGACGGGGACAACAGAGAATGAGATGGTTGGATGGCATCAGCGACTCGATGGACATGAGTTTGAGTGAACTCCGGGAGTTGGTGATGGACAGGGAGGCCTGGCATGCTGTGATTCATGGGGTCGCAAAGAGTCAGACACGAATGAGCGACTGAACTGAACTGAACTGATACCTTTAGAATAAATTTCTATTTAATTGGAAGGGTCTTATTCATATTTAAAATAAATATTTTGAATAGGTAAGTGTCCTATGTAGAGACATATTCTGTCCTAGGGTTCTCTAGGGACCTTGCTCTGATCAGGCAATGAGTTTCTGCCTGTGGGCAGTGACCATAGCACTGACCATTGAGCTGGAGGTCAAGCAAGGTCATGTTTGATTCTTGAACTTACCTCATTGTTTTGGATGTATTATTGCCTTTAATCCTCACAACAGCCCTTTGCCTGGGCATGATTACAGGGGAAGAAACTGAGGTACACCAAGGTCAAATGACTGATCGTTGTGTTCATTCAGCTGCTCAGTCGTGTCCGCCTCTGTGGCCCCATGGAACTGCATCATGCCAGGCTTCCCTGTCCTTCATTACTTCCTGGAGTTTGCTCATGTTCACAAATGCATGTTCATTTAGTCAGTGATGCCATCCAACCATCCATCTTCTGTTGGCCTCTTCTCCTCCTACCTTCAGTCTTTCCCAGCATCAGGGTCTTTTCCAGTGAGTTGGCTCTTTGCATCAGGTGGCCGAAGTATTGAATTTCAGCTTCAGTATAAGTCCTTCCAATGAATATTCATGGTTGATTTCCTTTAGGATTGACTGGTTTAATCTCCTTCCTGTCAAAGGGACTCTCAAGAGTCTTCTCCAGTGCCATTGTTCGAAAGCATCAATTCTTCAGTGCTCAGCCTTCTTTATGGTCCAACTCTCACATCCCTGTATGACTACTGGAAAAACTATAGCTTTGATTATACAGACGTTTGTTGGCAAAGTGATGTCTCTGCTTTTTAATAGGTCTAATAAATGACAGAATCAGGATCAGTCACTGTAAATCACTGTGCTATTGCTCTTCCCCTAAATGCCATGTTCTGTTTCAAATCCTAATGCATCTCAGCCTCAAATATGGACTTACCTGGCTCCCCCATCTATCTACTTAGAAAGGTGCCCCTGACCTGCAGGGGGAGTGCAGTCAGAACAGAGGCCAGCAGTGGGCCACTGCTGTGGCCTGTGGGTTTGTCTGAGTGATGCCCTGGAGGCACAGATGTTTAGTTAAACCTTTGATGGCTTGTCTTTAAAATTTGATAGTCCTTTTTCTACTTTCTAGAGAAATTTTTTTTGGGATAGGACCCTTTGGGAGATTGAGGGGGATTAATTAAATTTGTATTTGACATCCAATACACCTCTGAAGGGATTGGTATATTTGTTGCTTTTTAGCCTGGTTTGTAATGATAGTCTTAGGAGGATTCTTGTATTATATGGAACTTCTGAACCTTTAAAGATAGGGCAATGAGAAGAGTAAATTTGTCTGCTGGAGATAAATTGAACATAATGGGCCCATTATGGGAATACATTTCTGTATTTTATAGTCTAAATAGAAAGAAAAAAAAAGCTTTTCATATGTAAATATAACCCAATAAAAATAAATCTGCAAAGTGGTTAAAACATGATAATGGAGACTATTTTAACCGTAGAAATAGCCCACCTGGACAAATATGTCCTCTTTGTTTTTATTCTTTTTCAAATAGTCTTTTCATGGGTTCTCATGTTAGTCAGGAAAGAGCCCCTCTATCTCTTTAAATATTGAATAGTATTTTTGCCTTTGTTATACCACCTTTGAGCTGCCTGCTTCAGTTCCTTTGGCTGTAGGTCATAAACAATACATGGCATTGTAGACAACAAATCTTCATTCATGTGATTACAAGATTTACTGTTCTGTTTTCAAATGGAATGGATGATTGAGAAGGTGGAAAATCAAAAGCAGCACTGTATTACATGGGGTTCCTTTGGTCACAGATAACAAACTCAAGCTAGCTTAAGTAAAAAAAAAGAGAGAGAGAGATTTATAATAAGGATAGAGGTGTGTCTTAGGAACTTAAGGCAAGGATGAAGTGGCCCTCAGGAATGAGCAGGAACGAGAGAGAAGGAAGGGACCTCTCTCAGCGGTGTTCACAGCAAGCACATGTGTGACACCAGCGTTACAAGGAGGAGAGAGAGGGTGACGGAGGGAAAGTAGCAGTCTATGAGTGTATTACTTCACACTCGAGCGTGACATTAAAAAACAGCTCCGCTGTGTTCTTTGGGAAAAAAAAAATTCATGCTCATTATATGAAATTCAAACAGTTATAAGGAAAGCAGGAATGCTTTAAAATTCAGATAGTCAGGCAATCATTACTGTTTTAATAAACGTCCTTATAGCATGTGTAAGGACTTCTAGAAACACTGGCATGCACATGCAGAAATGTAATCATAATTTGCATGGTCATTTACCTGTTTTATTTTTAAATTTTTATTTATTTATTTATGGCTGCACTGAGTCTTCGTTGCTGTGCATGGGCTTTCTCTATTTGCGGCGAGCAGAGGCTGCTCTTCATTGCCATGCATAGGTCTCAGTGGCTTTTCTTGTTGTGGAGCATGGGCTCTAGGTACACAGGCTCAGTTGTCCCGCAGCGTGTGGGATCTTCCCCAGACCAGGGATCGAACACATGTTCCCTGCATTGGCAGGCGGATTCTTATCAACTGTGCCAGCAGGGAAGTCTTGCCTGTTTTATTTACTCAGAAGTGTATCATGGCTCTTTTCATACCAATAAATATCATCAGTAAATACATGTTTACTTGACATCTCCTATTTGTAAGGCTTTAGGATACTTACTCCCTCAGCCTTCAGTGATTGTAAACATGTTATGTGTATCCATCTTTCTGCTTTCACAATAATCTATTTTGAGTAGATTCTTAGAGAAACATTGCTATCAAAAGGTGTGCCATTTTACATGCTGATACAGTTGCCAAAGTGGCTATATCATGAGCTGTGGCCATAACAACAGCTCCTGTCAGTCTTGGACATCATCACCAACCTGACAGGTAAAAAGAGCTTGGTTTTCTGAAGTTGTGTTTTCCCATTGTTAGTATAATTGAGTATCTTTTCATGCATTTGTTATTGTTCACTATTCTGTTTCTTCTCATGGGAAGTTTATTAATTGGCTTCATCCATTTTGAGCTGGGGTATTAATTTCTTTATTGACTTTTTAAAAATTTTTTTTTGATACGGATCATTTTTAAAGACTTTATTGAATTTGTTACAGTACTGCTTCTGTTTTTATGTTTTGATTTTTTAGCCTTGAGGCATGGGGGATCTTGGCTCCCTGACTAGGGATTGAACCCACACCCTGTGTATTGGAAGGTGAAATCTTAACCACTGGACTGCCAGGGAAGTCCCTCCTTTAGCTCTTATATGACTGTTTTATTTAGTTTCTTATTTTACCCAAAGTATCTAAGTTTGTTTGTTTTTTTGTCTTTATTTTTTACTTGTTTTTGCTTTTCCTGTATTTGAGATTAAAAAAAAAATTGTTGCCAGCCAAATGCCTCAGTCCTTGAGTTTTACATTTTGATGTCATGTTTAAAAAGGGCCTTTCTACCTTAATATTATAAAACTATTCATCTGTATATTTTTCTAGTACTCATTTGATTCTATTTTGAATTTATTCTCTTTAAATAGAGAGAGAGAAAGAGCACGCGCTAGATTTTTCTCTCCTCCCATACAGCCAGCCAACATCTTTTATTAACTAGTCTCACATACCTACCCAGACTAGATTACATGCACTTGGTCTATTTCATATGAAACTTGGTTCTGTGGCTGCATGTCTATTGCTTGATTGTTTCATATATGTGTTCTCACTCAGGCCATTGTTTAACTATTAACAGCATTAATTGTTTAATGTTTAATGCTGGTCCATTTTGTTGGCCATAATCTATGATCGATTATGATTCTTCTGTCTTTCAAATTGGGTTTGCATGGATAAGGTGCTCACTGCTCAGATATCAGTGCCTCAGAGAACTGGGAGTGAGATAGGAACAGTGGAAGCAAGACGGGACTGCTTCACAGACAGGTTTCAGGAACTACGGAGGAAAAAAGTGAATAAGACAAGAGCTCATGGATGCTGATTTTAAAAACAATCAATGCAGTGCCTGTGATTTTTGTTTTAAATATAGGTGGGAGCAGGAAGGATAATGTATATATTTGATCTTTGTTTAAATCTAAAGCCATTAAACATTCCCATCACAGGGAAGAAAATAATGTGTTTTGCTTCTTTGCCAACTGGAATGTAATGTCGGTCTCTGAAATAAGTGCCTTGGGATCTCAATTCCCTGTTGGTCAAGAAAATTCCCAGCCCATGTGTTGCAGCGGAAATTCATTGTTTCCTGAGTTATTTCCTTTCGCGCTTAGTGTGGGGGAAATGACCAAATGTATAGATTGAGATTTGTTTTTTTTTTTTTAAACTGATGTCTATAACATTAGTTGATTCTGATGGTTTTCATAACTGTTTTAGGTATTGCTGCTGAAGGATTCTCAGATGCTTCAGGGAAATCGACTTCACATAAACTGAGAATTTAGGTGAGTCTGTTAAAAAATATATTTTATTTTCAATGGGTCACCTTCCTGCACTGATAAAATTTTACAGAGCATTAAAACATTGTCACTTCATACTGTCTTGTTTGATTTTGTTTTACCACGGTTCTGTGAGATAGGAGTGTAGCTGCCTGGTCTTATTACCTCCACTGCTATGTGATTTTTTTTCCGTCTGCTAGTTTGATGGAAGCATGGTAGGGCTTGGAAAAAGGAATTAGCAGCTGGTTTTTTACCTGATTGTGTGGATTCTCATTCTCTCACTCAAAATTTACCTTATAATTTTGGAGATAGGGAGGGAAGTACTGGATGAGAAGTTAATGCAGAACTTTCAGCAACCTTTTTTGTTTCTTAATTGGAGGATGCTTTACAATATTGTGTTGGTTTCTGCCATACATCAGCATGAATCAGCCAGAGGCATACATGTGTCCCCTCCCTCCCGAGCTCCCCTTCCATCTCCCTCTCCACCCCACCCCTCTAGGTTATCACAAAGCACTGGGTTGAGCTTCCTGTGTCACACAGCAAATTTCCGCCTGCTATCTATTTTACATACGGGAATGTATATGTTCCCATGCTATTCTCTCAGTTAGTCCCACACTGTCCTTCCCTTACCGTGTCGACAGTTCTGTTCTCAAGGTCTGTGTCTCCATGGATGCAGAGATTGTGGTACATTATACAATGGAATATTACTCAGCTATACAAAAGAATGTATTTGTGTCAGTCCTAACAAGGTGGATGAACCTAGGGCCTATTATACAGAGTGAAGTAAGTCAGAAAGAAAAAGTCAAACATTGTATATTAACTCATGCATATGGTATCTAAAAAGATACCCCTTTTTTAGTAATGATGGACCTATTTTCAGTAATCTTTGTGCTGAAACAGTTTAGTGGTTCCTGGAGCCCTCCAGCGATGGGACACAATTGCTATAGTGTGAGATGAAGGAGACTTTGGTTACAGATTATTGGTTTTCCTCATTTGGTTGTACTTGTTGTGCATACCTGCTCCCAAGTAGTGTGTATGAAGTACCCTGGGCAGGGACAAAAGGCTGTCTTCTTCAGGTTTTGGCTGTGGCTCAGTTAAAGTCTAACAGGTTAAAAAAGACTGGTTTCTGCTCCAAAACCGTGTCATGGAATAACGGATATATTAGTTCTTGACCAGCTGTGCAACTCTAGACGGGTTAATCTCTGCTAGTCTCCAAATCCTTATCTGTAAAATGTAGAGGCTGGCCCAGCCTCATAATTCCCACACTTTTAGATTTTGTGGAAGAGGAAAACAGAAAATGAAGACCTATTTTTACTAGATTTTTCAGGCTATACTTAAAGGAAGTTGGTAACTGTTTAAGCTGGATAGTGCATGAGTGTTCTTTATTTATATGCTAATCTCTTTATTTTGTATTTACAATTTTTCATAGATTTTTCAAAAATAACTAGCATCTGCTCATATCATTTCATGAAAGAAATATTTTAATACTGAGAAAGTAGGTGTGCTGTGAATTTGCCTTTTGATTGTGTTTAGCGTTGTGAAAAAGCTCTTTATTTCCTTCCTCGTTCTTGTTTCTCTGGTGACCACTGACCATTGAACATCCACTAGTGCCGGCCTGGGGACTGATTTCTGGGAAATATTGGGGTGCATGACTGATAAGAGTTCTTCTACCTCTGAAACTGCATCATTCCTTTAAAGTGGGAAAGAAATATACTCTAGTTATGTACATTGGCTATTTTCAGAAAGTACTGTGACAGCTGGCATGGTTGACTTCTCTGACAAGAAGTCAGAGGTGAAGACAAGGGATTGTTCTGCTGGGGAACCTAAGTGAAAATGGCTCGTCCATGTGAACATTAAATTTATCTGTGAGCCACCTTGCAGTCAGTGGAAAAATGAAGATGTGACAGTGTGTTGAGTTGTCTGATAAAAGTGTACAGAATCCTTGCTTCATACCACTGTGGGCAGCCTCTGGACACGTGATGTTTGACAGATAAGTGTCTGCTTGCACTGTAGGGATACTGAGAGCTAGGGGTGAGAAGGGCTGAATATCTAACTTTGGACAAAACTGCAAATGCGAAGTGCGAGGAATGCAAGGTTGGGAAGGGGTCAAGGACATGGTCAAGAGTTAGGAGCTGAGGGCAGTGGGACCAGACGTATACAGGACAGGAAAGAGTAAGGGAGCCATCCTGCCCTGAGATCTTCTGGGTGTCTTGACATGGATGTTGTCTTTTGAGGATGTGCAGACAGCACTAGGTGGCCAGTCTCAGTGAAGGGCCTGGGCACAGTGGACAGGAAACACATCAGATATACCATTGTTGTTTGGTCACTCAGTCATGTCCAACTCTCTGTGACCCAATGGACTGTAGCATGCCAGGCTTCCCTGTCCTTCACCATCTCCCTGAGCTTGCTCAGAGTCATGTCCACTGAGTTGGTGATGCCTTCCAACCATCTCGTCCTCTGTCATCCCCTTACCCTTCTGTCTTCAATCTTTCCCCAAATCAGATATATATGGCTTTCCCATCAATTTCAGATCCAAGAACAGTGTGCCAGGTGTGTTCTTATGCCATGGGTCTGTAGAGAATGGAAGAGTATGGTTCTTGCTTACTTCTCCTTGGAGATGTGGGGATGTGTTGGAGGGGTGGGATGGGTGGGAATAATGGGCTGAATTATGAGGACAGTGAAATAGTGTGAGGGAGGAGCAATAGTTAACATATGGTTCAAGATGCTGCATGCCTAACCCTGATTGCTTCAGGAATGCTTTGTTGTTAACTATGGTCTTTGTTGATTGCAACATGGTGATTCAGTCCTTTTAAACTCTTCCCCCCAGTGATGTCTGGCTTTTTTGTGTTTTAATCTTCCTAGTTTCTGGGAAGCTTAAATGAAATCTGACAGACTTATCTGGTTGTTTCCCCTTCTGTCAGCCTAACACTTGGTTTACTGCCTGATTTGTATGCTTCGGTTGGGTTGCTTCCACCCCAGGGATATTTGTTTTACTGCCCACCCCAGCCCCCACTTTTTTTTAAAGGGAAAAGCTGTATCAAACAATGATGACAATAACAGAAACACTTCTCTTAAATGTATAGGAATAAGAGAGATGATCTGAAATGTTGACGTTTCTGGAAGTGTCTGAAGTCATGAATAAATGCTACAGGCACTTTTATTTTGACATAAATGAGAGGAAGTAGAATTGTAGGGATGTGGGCCAGTCCTACTCTGAATAAAATTTAGAGTGAGCAATGTTATCAATCAGTCATGTTGTGAGTCTCTCAGAAGGCAAGGCCATGCTGGGTGAGATGTTGTAACGATGAGCTATTAAATGTGAGACAGCCATGCTTCACAAGAATAAACGTGATGGTTTAAAGCATTGCAAGCAAGTGAGAGAGATGAGAGAGATTGATGGAGTAGATGGAGGGGAGCATATGATAAATGATTTGTTTACTGTTTAACTTAATGACTCATGGTATATTCCAGATTTGAGAGTAGATGCAATAATCTGAACTTATCTCCATGTTCCCTGCATGCTAGTAAGGAAAAATATTTTAAAACTGATTTTAAGTGGAAAACATTGTTTTTGGCTCTTGGGGAATTTTTAGTTCCCAGTGCTGTTTAGGAGAGCACTGTAAAATTCAAGGCAGGATCTACATAACTATTTGTTACTCTGTATCAGTCACTTAAATGGCTATGTCAGAAAAGATAAGTTGTTCCTGTGCCTGCTTTCTTCACTAAAAATGTAATCTGTTATGCACTTCTGTCTTCCTGCCATCTCCATTAGCTGGTTTCCCGAGGTGACTCTGGACTGTAGGCATTGCCCCTTGCCACCCGCTGTGGGCTCCAGGAGTGGCTGGGAGTCCTAATTAGCATTATCTCCTTCATCAGGATTTCCAGACTTGTGCTGGGGTCCTTCCTCTGCTGTCTGTATTTGCTAAATGTTGCAGAACAACAACAATAACCATTTCCAGATCGTTTTTCGTAATTAAACTTAATCCATGGGTGTTGTAGAATATGCTGTTTCTTAAGCTTTTTGGTTAATTATGCTCATCAGTTAATTTCTTTCAAAGTTCAAAAGCCTTCCTGGAGAACTGAAGATTTGAGCCTTTGCTGTCTAAGAATTGATTGTATTTCATGGACTCCAAGCCTCTGAATACTTGTGCCTATTGAACATGTATCTTGAAAATGACTATCTTGTTTTTTTTAGCTGCAAAGCCCCATATTCTGACAATCTAAAATGACCATCAAAGCCTTTCTATTCTGTTTACAACAAACCAGAATTGGACTGCTTTCCAGAACTGTAAAATGCCTACTGCACTTGTAGAGTTTAAACATGACTTCGTTAAGATTAAAATAAAGTAAACACAGCGTAAAGCCAGCTGCAGTCTTCTCAACACACCAAGGTCAGGCCTGGTAGAAGTTGAGAAGAATCCTCCTGCTGTGGTCTAAACAATGGTCTTATAGAGGATCTTTCATTTAAAAAAAAAAAAAAAATTAAGTCAAAGTAATGTGTGCCAATGGCTATAAACAGAAGATGCTACAGAAAAGCTCCTCATGGAAAAGAAAGAAGCATCTCACCCTTTCTTCCTTCACTTACCAGCTTTACTTCTTAGAAGTAACCACTCTCCGCCGTCCCCACCCACCCCCCACCCCCATGGATCATTCTTCCTGCTTGTTCGGTGATTTCCACATATATAAACATTATGCTTGCACCACCATTTCTCCCTTTATCAGTTTTAAAAAGCAGTTTTTTGGTATCTTGTGATGGCTGTTTAGCTCTTTCTGACCTTCCCACTTCTCTTCCTTCTATGGCTGATTCATGCTCTGAATCCTCCCTCTATGCCCTTGGATGACACGTGCAGCCTCTTCCAGTCTTAAAGGCACTATTTCTGTGTCCTAGAGTCACTATTTCTTGTCTACCACCCTCCCCCACTCAACCTTTCCATTTTGGGCAGCTATGCCTTTGAATTTTTTATTCTCATAGTTGGTAATAATTATATTCTATTCTTTCATCCCTGCAAAGGTTTCCATGAGTTACCTATAACTCGATTCCGAATGTGAAAACCAAGAAGCAGCCTTTTACTCTATCATAATTAGGTAGCTGCTGTTCCCATGGCAGTTAGATTATGTAGTGGTTATATCTCTTCCTCTTTGAGCCTGATGTCCTCACACCTAGGCCCTGCGATGGAGCACATGAGTGGATCCTCCCTTGCACAGAGCCCCAGCAGTCTTGAATACAACCTTGAGTCTTTTTCTAGACTCTGCCTTCTCAGCCCTACTGGAAACCCACTTTATTTTTGGAGGTCTCACTGGCTCAGGCTTTAGCAAGAACTGATTTCTGGGTGTGCTACGTGCCTGTGAGCTAGTGCTGATGGCCCGGAGAAGTTTTTGTTGTTGTTGTTGTTGATTTTTCTGCTGTTGGAAAAGTAGCTTCAGGCTCTGGTGTCTATAAAGGGGCAGTAGCTTGGTCTTTGACGTTGTTGTTTAAACACTAAGTCATGTCTGACTCTTTTGCAATCCCACGGACTATAGCTCACCAGGCTTCTCTGTCCGTGAGATTTTCCAGGCAAGAATACTGGAGTGGGTTGCCATTTCCTCTCCAGGCGATCTTCCTGAACCAGAGGTTGAACCCATATCTCCTGTCTAGGCAGGCAGATTCTTCACCACTGAGTCACCAATGAAGCCCAATTGATCTTTGACCTTAACCACCATCTAATGAGGACCTGATGTGTTAGGCACCTCAGTACTAGATGCCTGGTGTCTATGGAACTCTTCATACCATCCCCATGACACAGATGTTACCCTTGACATTTTGTATACCATGAAGTTGAGAATCTCAATGAGAGATATCCAAGGTCTCCACTGGGAAGTGCTTCTTAGATTCTGGCACAGGCTTGGGGGCATGGTGGCAACTGTAGTTTTATAGATTAGAAAAGACTTCTGTCTCTTGCACGCTTTCTTCAACAAACCTCCATCTTCCCCTGAAAAATTCCTGCTGCTCTAGGAGAATCAGCTCTGTTTTAGTTCCCATCTTCAACCTTGTGGCTGCACTGTGTGATCAGGGACTCCTTGTACAGAATGACTAGAAATTGGAAAGTACATACCTACTTAATGTCCCTTTTGTGAATTAAAAGTGATAAAGAGGGCTTTATACTCTTTGTTGTGCTGGTGAACTGTAAAAGTGCTTTATCTATGGTGGTTATTGATCTAAGGGTTTTCTTAGACCTTCAAGTATATGTGTGTGAGTTAGGTGCATTTGATTATCTTTTTTGAAAGTATTTATTCATTATTTATTTGGCTGTGCTCTGTCTTAGTGGCAGTATATGGTATCTTTAGCTGCATATGGGATCTAGTTTCACTGACTAGAGATTGAACTTGCACCCCCCTGCATTGAGAGCGTGGAGCCTTAGCCACTGGACCACCAGGGGAGTTCTCTGATTATCTTAATATAAGGTGTGTTTTGGTAGTTATTTTAGAAAGATTGGAGAGACAATCGAGTTGTGCTTTGAACACACTTTACTTTCTCTCATGAATACACTGGTCGGAGTAAATCGTCTGGCTTAACTGTATTTTGTGAGTTACTGTTATGACAGTGACGAGATGGATGGCTGTTGGGTCCACACAGTGTTGGTCTTCTCCCTTCTCTGGGATGCTCGCCTTACTTACTAAACAGACCCCAGGTGGAGCTTTAATAGTGGAACCAGCAGTCTCTCCACTGTCTACCGTGGAGCCGGCCCATTGCGGTGTCAGTGGCTGCGGATGGAGCTCCTCTTTGTCTCCTCTGCTAGGTCCAGGTGGTGGCATTAACATGGGCCCCTCTGCAAATAGTGCTTTTTCTCCAAACATCTTGACCTACTTTGTGCATGTTCCCGAAATAAGCATGAAAGAGATGTCTTTAGAAGAATGCCTGGGCGTAGCAGCCCTCTTCAGTGTCCTGGCCTGGAAACTCCCATGGACAGAGGAAGCTGGTGGGCTACAGTCCTTAGGGTCACAGAGAGGTGGACACGACGGAACGACTTAGCTTGCATGCACGCTTGTTTGTTTATAGAGGAACTGTCTGAGGTTAGTGAAATTGAGACTGAATGAATAGAGAGGGGTCGATATTTCTCTTGTTGAAGTGGTGATCAGAGGTGAATTCTCACATTTCAGTTAGATAATGATTAGTCCATTTTGGACAGTTTTGGTTCCATTTTACAAAGATCATTGATCTTCAGTTTTATATTCAAGTGATACTTGGGCAAAAGTGATTTGGGGGAAAAGTCTCCTAGGATAATTTAAATCTTGGTTAAGGTTTTATCCCATGCCTAGAAACATAGCTTCTAGAAAACTGGGATAGAACCCAACCCTTGAGCAAGAGAGGGAAATAAGTGACATTTAAGAAGTCTTTTTTAATAGTCTTTTATTACCTGATCCTAAACGTTCCCCAAGTACGTTTTATAGTCTTCCATTTATTTACTTCTAAGGAGTGAAGAATGACTCGATCTCCGCTGCAGGAGAGCATTTGGCTTAGGCATCTGGGTCACACAGGATTCTTGGTTCCTTTTTCTGCCCCACTGGAGAGTTTCACACAGGCCTGGGGGATAAGCTGTGTGGAGCAAGGCTCTGATCCTCTCTGGTGGCTGCTATTCACAGAAACTCGGATTCAGAGGGGGCACAGTCAGTGCTCTGAGCTAGGAAGGACAGAAATAAGAATTGTCCCTGGAGCACGCAATGACATCGTCATTGGTCTGCAAGTTTCCAGGAAGAAAGAAGTTCCAGGAAGAGTGCAGAGGCATCAGTGACAAATGTGCAGGAAAAGAGTCAGTTCAGAGAAAGAAATGGCTATTTCTTGTAGGCTAGAACAGCCTTCCAAGAGAAAGGAGAATTTATTTCTGGCTTAACTGGTGTAAGTTTTGCTGTGCATAGTGGAGAAGACTATAAATCCTGATAGGTTAAACAAGATAGAAGTTTATTTTCTCTTACCTCGGATGATGATCTGAGGTGGGCCGGGCAGCTCACAGAGCTTGGGTTCCTTCCAGGATGAGGAAAATTTGATACCTTACTTGGAGGTGAACGTCTGTATCCAGGACTTAGGCAAAAATCCTTTATAGACATATTTGCCCTAGAATATCCCTTAGGCAGATGCCACCTTAGATGCCAGAATTCTAGTGCCCACTCAGTCCAACACAAGTCCTCTCCCAGCACTGAAAGGACTTGCAGCTAAGCAGTTGGCTCCTGTGTATAAGGTCTGTGTCGTAAACAATATGATTACTTTCAGCATCCCAATAGGACCCCGAGAGGCATTTAGAAACTGGACAAACCTGGGGAACTATAAATTCCTACGTCCCTCTGCTGGTCATTCTGGGGCTTATGTGCTCTGTGAGGACTGGGAATGAAATTGCCTGCCAGATTGATTTATTCATACCTCTGTATTATGGACACTTTCAAACATATCCAAAAGTTAAGAGAATTGTATGGTGAGCTACATGCCCATCACTCAGGTTCAATGATGATTAATTCTTAGCTGGTCTTATATCACGTATACCTTCCTGTCTCCCACCAGTTACTTGGAGGCACTGTTTTCCTATTTAATTTTTTCCTCTGTCAGTATTTCATTATATGTCCCTAATCGATAAGACTTAAAAACGTATCTGCGAAACCTTATCACACCAAAAACATAGAAATTACCAATGCTTCCTTAATATCATTAAATATCAAATTAATGTTCAAATTTCTTTGACTGCCTTTTTTTTTTTAATTTCTTTGAATCAGGATCCAAATAAGGTTTATACATTGCAACTGGGGGCTTCCCTAATGGTCCAGTAGCTAAAACTCCTCACTACCAATGCAGGGAGTCCAGGTCCGATCCCTTGGTCAAGGAACTAGACCCCACATGTCGCAACTAAGACCCGGTGCAGCCAAATAAGTAAATAAATAAATATTAAAAAGAAAATGCATTGCCGTTGATTGACGTGTTTCTAATACCCTTTTAATCTGCAGGTTACCCTTCCATCTTTTCCCACCCTTGTGATTTATTGGAGAAACTGGCTGTTTATCCTTGACAGCAGAGATTCTCCACCTGGGATGATCTCCTCCCTCTTCATTTGGCACCGCCTAGAGACGATTCTTACTGTCACTGCTCGGAGGTGCTACTGACGTCTAGTGGGTAGAGGCCAAGGATGCTGCTAAATAACCCACAGTACACAGACAGCCCCTCACAGCAAAGGATTATGTGGCCCCAAATGTCAATAGTGCTGAGGTTGTGAAACTGTGCTGTAGAAATTTTCACAGTCTGGATTTTCATCATTGATTCCCCACAGTGCCATTTAACATGTTCCTCTGTTCCTTGTGTTTGCTGTAATTTGTTCACTGAATCTCGAGTTTTGGTCAGCTTCATATATAGACTTTTGTTTTATTTGGCAAGACTATATCATAGGCAGGCTGTGTATTTTCATTAAGAAATACATAGTAAATGGTGGTCTTATTTAGTGATACTGTTGATTATTGATGACTATTACCTATGTCTTTTAATTCATTAGTGATTGTAAAATAGTGATATGCCAATTCTGTCATTCCTTCCTTGTTTATAAATGAGAATACTTTTATAAAAAGAAATTTAGGGAGTTCCCTGGTGGTCCACTGGTTGGAACTCAGTGCTTTCACTGCTGGGGCCCAGGTTCAATTCCTAATCAGGGAACTAAGATCCTGCAAGCAGTGTGGTGTGGCCCAGAAAATAGAAAGGAAGAAAGACATTTAATCACAACTGTTTGTTTACCCTGAGATTCACACAGAAATGTCAGGATAAATGCTTGATACTTTGACTCTGTTGAAAAAGCAATGAGTTCACTTTTGTAGTGTTGTCTAAAAGTTAACATTGAGGGTATTTTTGTTTTTGTTTTTTTGGCTGTTTTTTTTTTTTTTTTCTTTTTCTTTTTTTCGGTGTAAATGTTACTGATGTCTTTCAATTTAATATTCTTATTGATACTCAAATTGTCCCATATTTGACCAGTGGAAACTAATGACCAAGTCATTTTGGCATAATTTGTGTTTTTGTGTCCTTTCTTGTATGACAAAATGTTATTGGTTTTTCTTATCCATTTTGTACCCCAAACTTGGATCCATTGCTTCTCTAAAAAACCCTAGTTCTTTTGAGTATTTAGAAGGTACAATGTAGAAACTAGGAATATTTATTACTACTGGATTTATTGTTATTTCTGGATACTGTCAGCGAACTGAACAAGGGAATAGGTACTGATGAATGTGTGTCTGTGTGTATGTGTACATACACAGAGATAAAACTCATTATTGATTATACTAATACTTCTGAGTGCAATTCAGATATACAGGGTTTTTACCTAGCTTTATCAACTTTGTATTTTTTCATTCACCCAGATTTCTGTTTCACTAATGTTGTTATATTTTTTCATCTGCTTTATATCATGCTATGTGCTCAATAGAGTATTTTAAAGACGTTTGGAATCGTTCTTCTCTGTC
The DNA here is from genome assembly GCF_049115385.1 of Moschus berezovskii. NCBI lineage: Eukaryota > Metazoa > Chordata > Mammalia > Artiodactyla > Moschidae > Moschus > Moschus berezovskii. Next base: position 56,694,908 of record NC_142468.1, read on the forward strand.
ATTATACCACCAACTGGATATATAGTTAGGGTCATTGCTTTCTTCCTTCCTTTTTTTTTTTTGCTTTTAGGAAATTCTTTTTCTCAGTTTCCGTTTAAATAATTTTGCACAACATGGTCAAGGTTTCCATGTCTCATCCATAACATAAGGTGTATACGTTCAGAGGTGTTTGCTTTTGCAAGCACCCTTTTCCATCGTGGGTTTCCCAGATGTGATAGTGATAAAGAACCCTCCAGCCAATACAGGAGACATAAGAGATAAGGGTTCAATCCAGGGCTGGGAAGATCCCCTGGAGAAGGGCATGACAACCCACTTCAGTATTCTTGCCTGGAGAATCGTTTGGACAGAGAAGCCTGGCGGACTACAGTCTGAGTCAGACACGACTGAGCAGCTGAGCACACATGCATTTCCATTCTCTCCCTCCCCTTATGTAGCAATTGAAAGAGATAGGACTTCTCCTTGCACCTTTGAAAAAAAAGATCTCAGCAAGTGGTTGTCCGTTTTCATATTAATATTTGTATCTCACCCCCTTCCTAGGCAAATAGTAGTATGCTGTGCACACTTCCCTCCCCTTGCTTTTTTTCATTTACTCTCTCCTGGCTCTTGTTCTGCTGTGGTCATGGTGGTGAAGTTCACCCCTTGGCACAGCTGTTCCTTCCTCCATTGTGTGAATTGCCTTGACTTTGTTCACCCTGCCCAGTTGGTGTACATTAGGATATTTTTCATCTTTTACTACTGTAAATAGTGCTATGGAGAATACCTTTGGGCACTTTAAAAATGACTTTTCTTTTTTAACCTCATGGAATATAAATCTGTATGATCTTACTTTTTATGGAGAAAGAGAAGGATATCTAAAAGCTATTGGGGTGTGGAGGAAATTCCCTAATGGTACAGGGACATCCTAACAGGACTTGATGCTTTGTCCAGGTTTAGTCCCTGGTCGAGGAACTATTAATAAGATCCTATAGCCAAGTGGCTGAATAAATAAAATAAGAGCAATAATAATAAATTTTAGAAAAAAAACTTAAAAGCTATTGGAATTAAGTGGAGCTTTGGAGAAGGCAAGGAAGGAAAAGGAGTTAAGTTGGGGACAAATGGAGAAGAGCATTTCAGTGAAGTAGATGTTATGTCTCCAAATAAAAGAAAACAAGGCTTAAGGAAGGTTGGTTAGATCCAAGTTTCCATGACCTGCACTGCCAGGCCAAGAGCTATGGGTGCTACACCCCAAGCTAGGAGTTGGCAGTCATTTATCATAAAAGACTAGGCTGTAAATATTTTAAGTTACCATCTCTCCTGTAACTACTCAACTCTGCTGCTGGAATGCAAAATCAGCCATAGACAATTCATAAATAAATGAGTGTTTCAATAAAACTAGATTTATGGACACCGAAATTTGTTTCACAGTTTTCACATGTCATGAAGTGTAATTCTTCTTTTAATTTTTTTCAACCATTCAAAAATGTAAAAACCATTCGTTTGTGGGCTGTAGTTTGCAAACCTTTGCTCTCGTTGTTGGGGAGCCAGAGGAAGTTCTCCAACACAGCAGGACCTATTGGAAAGGATTGTTGATAATGGGCTTAAAGAGGGCTTCGTCAGAGGGAAGAAGCCCAAGTCTGAGAGGCTGTTGATGGTCAAGTGTGGATGTAGTTGGTATGTGGCTATGAGAGTAGAAGTGGATTTCTTTTGTATAACCTGAGATTGGAGAATTACTGGGATGAGTGGATGCGTTATGTTATGTGGAAAGCATTACATTGTTTGATATGAAATCATATTTACTGTTTAAAGCTGTGCTCTCTAATTTGCCACAGGTTATACAACAAGGGAGCCAAGCCCACCATCCCACACTTGGGCAAAATTGCCTCATTCTTTGCCTCTTCCTCCTCCAGCCACCCTCATCCCCCACCAAAACACTGAGCCCAGTTCATTGTGGAACCTTTTATATCAGCTGTCCTGTACATCTTCTTTCCTATGACATTTGTAGGCTAACCGTTGAAAACACAGTATTTTGTTTGTGGGAGGAAAATCAAAGATGATGTAAATGAAAAATGCATTTTCATATAATGGAAATTATTAGAGCAACTTTTAAAATGTCAGTGCAGATTAATGCAGACAAGAAGGAACTGAATATATTAGAAAGTAGGTCAAGTTATCTCATGTTTATGAATGAGGTGAATTACAGTGTAGGTTCAGGTTTATAAAATGGTGTGATACAGTGGTGTATAAGCATTACCCTGGCCCAAATGATATTGTACCAAAATATAATGAAAATAGATTGAGTTTGTTTCTTTATCCTTTGTGGTTAAGTATTTTATACCTAATATTTTGCAAATTTAATAAAGTAGTAGAAGTGATGAGCTTCTTCTTATTGCTCACATTTCCTGTATTAGACACAGAATCTCCTCCAGGGAGTTAGAGCTGAAGTAGGTTTAAGCCTGGAGGCGAGTGCTTCCAGGATCCTTGGAAGGTTTGGAGGAGTGAGTTTTAGGCTAAGCCCCCAGCATACACCCCACCCCACCTTAAGAATCCTCATCTCCTGCCAGAATCTGGAAAGCTGCCCTGACTGCTGCTGTGGGAAGGTCTTTAATGAGGAACCCAGTAAGTACTGGGTGAGCGGTAGATACTCAAGTGAATGGCTGGCTCCTGCTCTGTGCCTCCTGTGAAAAGAAATGGCTTCTAAAGAGATTCATGGACTTAGAAAATGAAGTTATGATTCCTGGGGAAGGTGCAGGAGAAGGAATAGTTAGGGAGTTTGGGATATACCTGAACACACAGGTATATTTAAAATGGATAACCAGCAAGGACCTACAGTATAGCACAGGGCATTCTGCTCAGTGTTATGTGGCAGTGTGAATGGGAGGGGAGTTTGGGGGAGAATGGATCCATATATATATGGATGGCTGAGTCCCTTGGCTGTCCACCTGAAACTGTCATAACATTGTTAATCGGTTATACCCCAGTACTTTATGTGAGAGTTGGACCATAAAAAAGGCTGAACATTGAAGAATTGATGCTTTTTAACTGTGGTGTTGAAGAAGGCTCTTGAGAGTCCCTTGGACTGCAAGGAGATCAAACCAGTCAATCCTAAAGGAAATCAACCCTGAATATTCGTTGGAAGGACTGATGCTGAAGCTCCAATATTTTGACCACCTGATGCAAAGAACTGACTGATTTGAAAAGACCGTGTTGCTGGGAAAGATTGAAGGCAGGAGGAGAAGGGGACAACAGAGGACAAGATGGTTGGATGGCATCACTGACTCAATGGACATGAGTTTGAGAAAACTCTGGGAGATGGTGAAGGACAGGGAGGCCTGGTGTGCTGCAGTCCCATGGGATCACAAAGAGTCAGACACTGCTAAGCAACTGAACAACAACAACCCCAATATAAAATAAAGTTTTTATTTTTTTTACATAAGAAGTTTTAAAAGAAGAGTCTTCTCAGGATGCATACACATTCTGCCTCTTTTCACCATGCCTTAGTTCTAAAGGGAAGTCACCTGTGAAGCTGTCTCTACTGGCAGAGTCTGTGGGCCGTTGGGCACCACAATGGCAAAAGAGCCTGGGCATCATGTTAGCTTTGCAGCCTCTGTGTACAAGTGAGCTAATTGCTATAATTGCCACAGTTCCAAACTGCAGGAAATGCCTCTTCAGATACATATGCCACCACCGCTAGGTGTAAAAGGACGGAATATCTGATTTTCCCTTCCTTGGCTACATGTGGTCTGTTGGATAGACTTGCATAGTGACCGTAGTAACTGGTGTTACTAGTGTTGCGGCAGTGTTCCTAGTTGTTAGCAGAAGTATAAGTAACATTGCTGGTGACTGATAAAACTTAGGCAACATCTGCCATGTCATGAAGATTTCTTTTAGCTTGAAATTATCCCTGGTGGCTCAGACGGTAAAGTGTCTGCCTGCAATGCTGGAGACCTGGGTTCGATCCCTGGGTCGGGAAGATCCCCTGGAGAAGGAAATGGCAACCCACTCCAGTACTCTGGCCTGGAGAATTCCATGGACAGAGGAGCCTTGTAGACTACAGTCCATGAGGTCGCAAAGAGTCGGACACAACTGAGGGACTTCACTTCATTAATATTTTGAGTAATATTAGGAAAGGAACACCTATCATTCAACAGGGAGAAACTTAGTGATGGTGGAATCCAGGCCTAGAGGACAGTATTTCATTTTCCCCATGAAGGATGGTAATTTAAAGTACTGTCTTGGGCATCCATTGCTTTAGCATTAGTGATTCTAACCTGAACATAAGATCAGTGAAGCAGGATGATTTCTCACCATGCTTTGGCCGGCTGGCTTCCTCACTACCAGAGTCTTCTGTGAGTGTTTTAACCTAACACTCCCTTTCTTCTTCTGGATAAGAATACTCATTTATAAGGGAGTAACGACTCAATGGACATGAGTTTGAGTGAACTCCAGGAATTGGTGATGGTCAGGAGGCCTAGTGTGCTGTGATTCATGGGGTCACAAAGAGTCGGACACAACTGAGCGACTGAACTGAACTGAACTCAACTAGACATGGTACTTCCAAAAGAAGGCCATTATTTGGAAGTTGGGCAGATTTTGGTTCAAGTCTTTATTTCACCGTTTGCCTGATTTACAAATTGGGTGGAATTGACCTTTCTGCTGCCGTGAAGAGTGGCATTAATAGTATCCTCCCCACAACGTTTGTTGTAAGATACTGTTCAGCACAGGCCTGGCCCACAGCCGGCACTCTGGGGGGTCTGCAGCTGTTGGTGTGGTGGCATCCGCAGGACCAGCAGGGCCTGAAGGGCCCTCGATCTTCTCATCTCCTGATTTTCTCACCTGTGGTCCTGGGTCCCACGAATCTTGCTTCCTTTTTCTGCTTGTGGGCCTTCTCCTGCCCTACAAGTGTTCTTGGACTCTTCTTAGACTGTCTTTCCTCTCAGGGGACGATCTCTGTGAATGGTTAGTAGGCATCAGAGCCATCCTGAGGTTACTAGAAGTCATGATAGCTTTTTATTTGTCATTGAGACATCAAGTGCTCCTTCTGAGGCTGGATAGGCTGGTGGCACCCCCCACCCCTTAATTAGATTACTGATTCCATTTCAATTATGTTTTTTAGCTAAATTTGCCTTAATTCCATTGCATTTGTTTTCTTTTTCTTGACTCCACGTTTCCTTTGACTCCCAGCAGTACCTAAATTAAAGTGGGTGACCCTAGCTGGGACCATATTATTAATAGCCTTTATTTTTAGTGAAGCCTCCAGAATGGCCAGATTTTAGTGGAGTTTTAGGGTAAATATTCAGTTCAGTTCAGTCGCTCAGTCGTGTCCGACTCTCCGCGACCCCATAAGAAATAATAAATGAAAGATCATTCCATGCCATTTTGTGTCATGTGAGTTTCTATAAATTGTTCCTCATTTGGTTTTTGGTTGTCATTTGGTCTTTCTTTCTTAGAGTTTATTTGACCCCTATGTGGAGCAGACCTGACTTTCCCCGGCCCTTGGTTGTGTGTGTGTGTGTGTGTGTGTGTATCTGGGTCTGTCTGTCTGTCCCTGGGCAAGCCCACTGCCCCACTATATTTGAGTTTACTATCAGTACACCATGGGCAGTGTGCCCCACACCTTAAATAAAGTGGCATCAAGTCCTAGTGTGGCATGTGATAGAGGGAAGCACTTTGTACTTGATTGTAAGCAACTGTTTCCCTTCTTCCACTTTAATATCTAACCTCAAGGACCTTGACCTTGAACTGCTAATTACTTTGTGCAGACCCTCTCTGACATTTTGAAGCGTTTGCCAGGGGTTTTAGTCACATGCTTAATACATCTGTACATATGAAGATTTGAGTCTGTGTTAGATAATAGGTTGGTCTGTTGTCCCCTCATCTAAGTGATAGATTCGTTCATTCAGTAAGCACTCATTGACTATCTACAGAGTACTCAGCATTCTGCTGGATGCTGGGAGCAGGACTGTTGGCAGGCTGAAGATGGAAAATGTCATTGCTGCAGAGGATTTAAGACAGAGATGACAAAGATATCTTTAATGTCTAGTAAGGGGTTTAGATGTTTCTTAAAAACGGGAAATCCACTAAAGGGTTTAAGGTGAATGGGATCTTTAGGATGTGGAGTATGTGTTCAGGGGCAGTAAGAACAGAAGTGAGGAGCCAAGTTGGGATGATTTTGCACTAATTTTGGCAGAAGACGATTGTATTCTAGAGCTGGAGAAGAGGACAGAGTTGAGAGACACTTAGGAGCTGAAGTTTTCAGTCGTCAGGTGATTGGATGTGAGAGCAGGGGACAGGTGCCTGTCAAGGATGACTTTTTCACTTCCGACTTTGACAACTGAGTAGTTGCTGGTGCCACTGGCATATTGAGTGTAGCACTTTCACAGCATCCTCTTTTAGGACTTGAAAAAGCTCAACTGGAATTCCATCACCTCCACTAGCTTTGTTCATAGTGATGCTTCCTAAGACCCACTTGACTTCACACTCTAGGATTTCTGGCTCTAGGTGAGTGATCATACCACTGTGGTTATCTGGGTCAAGAAGATCTTTTTTGTATAGTTCTTCTGTGTATTCTTGCCACCTCTTCTTAATATCTTCTGCTTCTGTTATATCCCTACCATTTCTGTCCTTTATTGTGCCCATCCTTGCATGAAATGTTTCCTTGGTATCTATAATTTTCTTGAAGAGATCTCTAGTCTTTCCCATTCTGTTGTTTTCCTCTGTTTCTTTGCATTGATCACTGAGGAGGGCTTTCTTATCTGTCCTTGATATTCTGTGGAACTCTGCATTCAGATGGGTGTATTTTTCCTTTTCTCCTTTGCCTTTCACTTCTCTTCTTTTCACAGCTATTTGTAAGGCCTCCTCCAACAACCATTTTGCCTTTTTGCGTTTCTTTTTCTTGGGGGATGGTCTTGATCCCTGTATCCTGTACAATGTCATGAACCTCTGTCCATAGTTCATCAGGCACTCTATCTATCAGATCTAGTCCCTTAAATCTATTTCTCACTTCCACTGTATAATCATAAGGGATTTGATTTAGGTCATACCTGAATGGTCTAGTGGTTTTCCCCATTTTCTTCAATTTAATTCTGAATTTTTCAATAAGGAGTTCATGATCTGACACATTCAGCTCCTGGTCTTGTTTTTGCTGACTGTTTAGAGCTTCTCCATCTTTGGCTGCAAAGAATATAATCAGCCTGATTTTGGTGTTGACCATCTGGTGATGTCCATGTAGAGTCGTCTCATGTGTTGTTGGAAGAGGGTGTTTGCGATGACCAGTCTGTTCTCTTGTCTAAACTCTGTTAGTCTTTGCCCTACTACATTTTGTGCTCCAAGGCCTAACTTACTTGTTACTCCAGGTATCTCTTGACTTCCTACTTTTCCTTTCCAGTCCCCTCTGACGAAAAAGACATCTTTTTTTTGGTATTAGTTCTAGAAGGTATTGTAGGTCATCATAGAACTGTTCAACTTCAGCTTCTTCAGCTTTACTGGTTGGGGCATAGACTTGGATTACTGTGATATTGAATGGTTTGCCTTGGAAATGAACAGAGATCATTCTGTCGTTTTTGAGATTGAACCCAAGTACTGCATTTCAGACTCTTCTGTTGACTATGAGGGCTCCTCTATTTCTTCTGAGGGATTCTTGCCCACTATAATAGATATTATGGTCATCTGAATTAAATTCGCCCATTCCAGTCCATTTTAGTTCACTGATTCCTAAAATGTCAATGTTAACTCTTGCCATCTCCTGTTTACCTTGACTCATGGATCTAACATTCCAGCTGAGCTATTTCAAGTCCTAAAAGATGATGCTATGAAAGTGCTGTACTCAATATGCCAGCAAATTTGGAAAACTCAGCAGTGGCCACAGGACTGAAAAATGTCAGTCTTCATTCCAATCCCAAAGAAAGGCAATGCCAAAGAATGCTCAAACTACTGCACAATTGCACTCATCTCACACCCTAGCTAAGTAATGCTCAAAATTCTGAACCTCCAATATTTTGGCCACCTGAGGTGAAGAACTGACTCATTGGGAAAGACCCTGATGCTGGGAAAGATTGAAAGCAGGAGAAGGGGATGACAGAGGATGAGATGATTGGATGTCATGACCGACTCGATGGGTGTGAGTTTGAGCAAGCTCTGGGAGTTAGTGATGGACGGGGAAGCCTGGTGCGTTGCCATCCATGAGGTCACAGAGTCGGACATGACTGAGCGACTGAACTGAACTACTGCCAGTGAGATTAGAAACCCGGAGGCGGGGCGGGGAGGGGTACTTTTTTGGTGATAGCTTAAAGCTGATCATGGTGAAAGATCATGGGGAAATGTGATGATATCATGCAGCAGGAGAACACAGGGAGGCCTGGCCTCTCTCTACAGATCTGATGATTTCAAGTCCTAAGAGCAGATAAGATCCACCAGGCAAAGGTGTGGAAGAGGAGGAGGGGAAGAGGGACTAGGAGAGAACTCAAGGATCATGAGGTTCAGGCAAGGTAGAGAGCCTCCAGAGGAGACAGAGGGAGGAGGTCAGAGATGGGGAGGTCCACTAGAGTACCCACTGGTGTCCAGTGCTGTGCAGGGGGGCAGACTGGAAAGGGAGGCCTATGTTATCAGAAGGGAAGAGATGTGAGAAGTGGCCAGAATGAGTTCCAGTGGAGTACTGGGCAGAAACCAGAAGAAGATGAGCAATTAGAGGTCTTTCAGTATACCCTGAGAACCCTTGCAGGGACTGTGCCTGTTGGGGGAGGACAGAGGCAGTGTGGGAGCTCCAAGAGTTTGTGGGCTTGCAGTAGCGGGGTGGTGGTGGTGGGGCTGTTTCCTTGCTTTAGAGGTGGAGGAAAAGTTAGTAGAGAGGAATGCTTATTTGGACTAGCTTCCTTTCTGCCCTTAGTGCTCTGGTATGCATCCTTTAAAAAAAAACAAACAGTAACTTTGTAATTTTTTAGAAACAATCACAAACTTAAATACTTGAAAGTACAACACAAAGAATGGTTCCCTGAACCATCTGATTTTAAGTTGCTGACCTAATGCAGAGTCATCCCCGATTGCTTTTATTTGAGCAGGTGTTTCCTATAAGGCCATCCTTGAACTAAGCACAGTGCTGCTGCTGCTGCTGCTGCTGCTAAGTCACTTCAATCGTATCTGACTCTGTGTGACCCCATAGACGGAAGCCCACCAGGCTCCCCCGTCCCTGGGATTCTCCAGGCAAGAACACTGGAGTGGGTTCCCATTTCCTTCTCCAGTGTGAAAGTGAAAAGTGAAAGTGAAGTCGCTCAGTCGTGTCCAACCCTTAGCGACCCCACGGACTGCAGCCTACCAGGCTCCTCCATCCATGGGATTTTCTAGGCAATAGTACTGGAGTGGCTTGCCATTGCCTTCTCCGAAGCACAGTGCAGTCATCACAATTACTGCCATCTAATCCTCAGATGCCTTTCAAGTTGCACCACAAATGTCCCATTCGTGTTCTTTATAGCAAGAGGACCAAATGCAGAATCACTCATTGTGATTACCTGTCACGTATCTTTTATGTGTCTTTTGTCTTCCTTAGTTTCAGTGGTCCGTGAGTCTCTCTGGACTTTCATGACTGTGACACTATTGCAGATGAAAGGACTATTAGTTTGTAGCTTATCTGTTAACGTTATCTTCTTATCTCATGAATAAATTGAAGTTTTGCATCTTTGGTCAAGACTATCACAAGAATGATGCTGTTTGTTTTGTGTCCTGTCACTGGACTTCCCAGGTGGCTCAGTGGTAAAGAACCTGCCTGCCAGTGCTGGAGATGTAGGAGACTTGAGTTCAATTCCTGGGTTGGGAAGATCCTGGAGAAGGGAATGGCAACCCACTCCAGTATTCTTGCCTGGGAAATCCTATGGACAGAGGAGCCTGGTGGGCTACAGTTCATGGGGTCACAAAGGGTTGGACACAACTGAGCACACACACACGTGGTACACAATCTAGTTTTGTCCCATTACTGATGATGTTCATGTCATCACATATTTGAGGTTGTATTGGCTAGATTTTACTTCTGTAAAGGTTTTGATTGTTGTTTTGTTTTTCTCTATTCTGATGAATAGCAACTTTGTTGGGAGATACTTAGAAACTGTATAACTGTTCCACTTATCAAATTTTCATTTTGTTTATTCATTTATTTATATTGGTATGGACTAATGTTTTCATATTTTATTCAGCAAGACATAATCTATAACTATCATTTTTATGTTCACATTGTTCTTGATGTGGCCAGTGGGAGCCCATTCAAATTTGTTCCTGTGGCCTTTGGATTGCATCATCGTTCTTTGAGCAATACTTTACTTTCTGACAGAAAAAGTTATACCGGGTTCATGTTATATTTCCCCTTCTCCAGTCCTGGAATCAGCCATTTCTCCAAGGAGCTTTGGTAGCTTTCATTAGAAAAAAGGTGATTTGAAGCCAATATCTGGGCCCTGATTGTGCTCTTTGCTACTGGGGTATCATCCATCCCAAGCTTCCTCAGTGGTTCTTGATATTTACAGTAATTGTGATTTATAAAGCCAGAGTGAACAAAGAATTAGCAAATACTGAACCATTGCTCCTTGGGGAAATACAGGGTTGGGTTCTTGCCAGCCTCAGGTCACAGCATCTTTGTTAAGTAATCAGTATGTAACCCATGTATTATGTGTGTTTCTGTTTAAAGACAGTGTATTTAATATATATTGTTGTTTCATTTACATTGAACTCTTGGCCAACAGCAGTTTTCCCCATAAGGCACACTGCGGCATCCATGTACTTAGGAACACAAGGCAGATCATCACTATGCTTGGGGCCGTTTTAAGCAGTGTAACTACCAAGCAAACCACAGAAAATGCAAAAAAACATGGCACTATATAGACCACAATAATCTTGCCTGGAGAATCCCATGGACGGAGAAGCCTGGTAGGCTACAGTCCACGGGGTCGCAAAGAGTCAGACACGACTGAGCGATGGGACGGACGGACGGAAGGACATGTTGTGAGGGCTGAAACAAGATGGCAGAGCTTTGCCTTCTTGAATCTCAGCTGGGAAAATGTCACTCAGAGTTTTTCCTACTCTGCATGTGTCCAAGAATAACCAGGAAAATGCTGCAGGTATCAGGTTTAGGGTTACAAGTAAACTTTACTGAGAAAATGGATTCAGAAATATGGAATCAGTAAATACTGAAGTTTGACTGCGCGCGTGTGTGTGTACATATATTCACTTTGCCAGTACTACGTCTTTGTGTGTCTTTGTATTACAGACACGCAGAAAAGTATATCTGTCTGCCTGTCTGTCTTGAAAACCTGCCTGTCTATCTTGAAAGCTGACACTTGTGCTTTAAATTCCGATTTAACACCATGGGGTTCTTTCTGCTGCTGCTGCTGCTGCTACTACGTCGCTTCAGTCGTGTCCGACTCTGTGCGACCCCATAGATGGCAGCCCATGAGGCTCTGCCATCCCTGGGATTCGCCAGGCAAGAATACTGTAGTGGGTTGCCATTTCCTTCTCCAACGCGTGAAAGTGAAAAGTGAAAGTGAAGTCGCTCAATCGTGTCCGACTAGTCGCGACCCCATGGACTGCAGCCTACCAGGCTCCTCTGTCCATGGGATTTTCTAGGCAAGAGTACTGGAGTGGCTTGCCATTGCCTTCTCCGGGGGTTCCTTCTAGTTTTCCTTTATTCTGAGCACCATGGTACCCTCTCCCGTACCCATTACTGGCACCTGTTTTGTTCTTTTGCACCTAATGAATTTAAGGCCAAATTTTTCAGGAAGGAAAGGATGAGGGGTATGATTGCATCTTATGATCACATGTATAATCTATTATGTCACTTTAGGATAGGCTAATATTGAATGAAATAATGTCATTTGCAACAACATGGATGGATTCTGGAGATTTTCATACTAAGTGAAATAAGTCAGACAGAGAAAGATAAATATCATATATCATTTATACATGGAATCTAATTTAAAAAAAAATAAATGCACTTATTTACAAAACAGAAACAGACTTATAGATATCGAAAACAAACTTATGTTTACCAGGGGGAAATGTGGTGGGGCTGGGGCGAGGAATAAATCAGAACCTTGGGATGAACATACATATACACTATTATATATAAGATACATAAGCAACAAGGACCTACTGTATATCACATGGAACTCTACTCAGTATTCTGGGATAACCAATGTGAGAAAAGAATCTGAAAAAGAAGAATGAATATATGTATATCTATGGAGAAGGAAATGGCAACCCATTCCAGTGTTCTTGCCTGGAGAATCCCAGGGATGGGGGAGCCTGGTGGGCTTCTGTCTGTGGGGTCACACAGAGTCAGACACGACTGGAGTGACTTAGTAGCAGCAGCAGCAGCATGACCGAATCAGTGAACTAAAATGGACTGGAATGGGTGAATTTTACTCAGATGACCATTATATCTACTACTGTGGGCAGGAATCCCTTAGAGAAATGGAGTAGCCATCATGGTCAACAAAAGAGTCTGAAATGCAGTACTTGGATGCAATCTTAAAAATGACAGAATGATTTCTGTTCATTTCCAAGGCAAACCATTCAGTATTACAGTAATTCAAGTCTATGCCCCAACCAGTAATGCTGAAGAAGCTGAAGTTGAACGGTCCTATGAAGACCGACAAGACCTTTTAAAACTAACACCCAAAAAGATGTGCTTTTCATTATAGGGGACTGGAATGCAAAAGTAGGAAGTCAAGAAACACCTGGAGTAACAGGCAAATTTGGCCTTGGAGCACGGAATGAAGCAGGGCAAAGGCTAATAGAGTTTTGCCAAAAGAACGCACTGGTCATAGCAAACACCCTTTTCCAACAACACAAGAGAAAACTCTACACATGGACATCACCAGATGGTCAACACTGAGATCAGATTGATTATATTCTTTGCAGCCAAAGATGGAGAAGCTCTATACAGTTAGCAAAAACAAGACCAGGAGCTGACTGTGGCTCAGATCATGAACTCCTTATTGCCAAATTCAGACTGAAATTGAAGAAAGTAGGGAAAACCACTAGACCATTCAGATATGACCTCAATCAAATCCCTTATGGTTATACAGTGGAAGTGAGAAATAGATTTAAGGGTCTAGATCTGATAGATAGAGTGCCTGATGAACTCTGGACGGAGGTTCGTGACATTGTACAGGAGACAGGGACCAAGACCATCCCCATGGAAAAGAAATGCAAAAAAGCAAAATGGCTGTCTGAGGAGGCCTTACAAATAGCTGTGAAAAGAAGAGAAGCGAAAAGCAAAGGAGAAAAGGAAAGATATAAATAAGCATCTGAATGCAGAGTTCCAAAGAATAGCAAGGAGAGATAAGAAAGCCTTCCTCAGTGATCAATGCAAAGAAATAGAGGAAAACAACAGAATAGGAAAAACAAGAGATCTTTCAAGAAAATTAGAGATATCAATGGAACATTTCATGCAAAGATGGGCTCGATAAAGGACAGAAATGGTATGGACCTAACAGAAGCAGAAGATATTAAGAAGAGGTGGCAAGAATACACAGAAGAACTGTACAAAAAAGATCTTCACGATGAAGATAATCACGATGGCGCGATCACTCACCTGGAGCCAGACATCTTGGAATGTGAAGTCAAGTGGGCCTTAGAGAGCATCACTACGAACAAAGCTAGTGGAGGTGATGGAATTCCAATTGAGCTATTTCAAATCCTGAAAGATGATGCTGTGAAAGTGCTGCACTCAATATGCCAGCAAATTTGGAAAACTCAGGTCAGTCTTTTCCAGGTCAGTCTTCATTCCAATTCCAAAGAAAGGCAATGCCAAAGAATGCTCAAACTACTGCACAATTGCACTCATGTCACACGCTAGTAAAGTCATGCTCAAAATTCTCCAAGCCAGGCTTCAGCAATATGTGAACCGTGAACTTTGAGATGTTCAAGCAGGTTTTAGAAAAGGCAGAGGCACCAGAAATCAAATTGCCAACATCCGCTGGATCATGGAGAAAGCAAGAGAGTTCCAGAAGAGCATCTATTTCTGCTTCATTGACTATGCCAGAGCCTTTGACTGTGTGGATCACAATAAACTGTGGAAAATGTTGAAAGAGATGGGAATCCCAGACCACCTGACCTGCCTCTTGAGAAACCTGTATGCAGGTCAGGAAGCAACAGTTAGAACTGGACATGGAACAGCTGACTGGTTCCACATAGGAAAAGGAGTATGTCAAGGTTGTATATTGTCACCTTGCTTATTTAACTTATATGCAGAGTACATCATGAGGAACGGTGGGCTGGAAGAAGCACAAGCTGGAATCAAGATTGCTGGGAGAAATATCAATAACCTCAGATATGCAGATGACACCACCCTTATGGCAGAAAGTGAAGAGGAACTCAAAAGCCTCTTGATGAAAGTGAAAGAGGAGAGTGAAAAGGCTGGCTTGAAGCTCAACATTCAGAAAACAAAGATCATGGCATCTGGTCCCATCACTTCATGGGAAATAGATGGGGAAACAGTGGGAACAGTGTCAGACTTTATTTTTTTGGGCTCCAAAATCACTGCAGATGCTGACTGCAACCAGGAAATTAAAAGACGCTTACTCCTTGGAAGGAAAGTTATGACCAACCTAGGTAGCATATTAAAAAGCAGAGACATTACTTTGCCAACAAAGGTCCTCTAGTCAAGGCTATGGTTTTTCCCGTGGTCATGTATGGATGTGAAAGTTGGACTGTGAAGAAAGCTGATCGCCAAAGAATTGATGCTTTTGAACTGTGGTGCTTTAGAAGACTCTTGAGAGTCCCTTGGACTGCAAGGAGATCCAACCAGTCCATTCTAAAGGAGATCAATCCTGGGTGTTCATTGGAAGGACTGATGCTAAAGCTGAAACTGCAATACTTTGGCCACCTCATGAGATGAGTTGACTCACTGGAAAAGAGTCTGATGCTAGGAAGGATTGGGGGTGGGAGGATATGGGGACAACAGAGAATGAGATGGCTGGATGGCATCACCGATTCGATGGACATGAGTTTGGGTGAACTCCGGGAGTTGGTGATGGATGGGGAGGCCTGGTGTGCTGTGATTCATGGGGTCGCAAAGAGTCGGACACGACAGAGCGACTGAACTGAACTGAATGGCTGAATCACTTTGCTGTACAAATGAAACTGACACAAAGTTCTAAATCAACTGTACTCCAAGAAAAGGCTGATATTAAAATGTTTATAAAGCCTTCTTGTTTTCTCATAATTTGAAATAATGCAAGTATCATCCAATTTAAGAACAGATTAAAGTTTCAAATCTGTTGAGTCCCAGGAAGTGAAAACTGACTTTATGCTGTTGATTTGTGGCAGTGGCGTGCTATCTGGTAAACAGAGCACTCACTGTTGTTTCTTAGATCAAGTGTAAATGGTGGGGCTTGCCAAGTGTGCCAGACCCTCAGGAATATGTCCCTGCCTGGTATACTCACCCTCGTGGAGGTGTGTGCCTCTCTTGATAAACATTGAGTCTCTGGAGAGCGTGATCAGGTCTGAATTTCTCATCACTGTCACCAGCGCTTGGCATATACGAAGTGAGTGGTGAATGTTTGTGTTTGACCACACGCTACCAAGTGGCTGCCCACTGTCATGTTTTTGCCCCTTTTTCTTCAGTCTCTCTGCCATATGACTTTCCTTTCTACAGAAAGCCTTCCAGGCCCTCACTAACCAGAGGGATCATTCTTGAAAGAGTTTCTGAAGGCTCTGGAGAGTTTTTATAACCTAGTAACTAAGCATCAGCCTTGGAGTCAAACAGAGCTGCAGTGGATTCCTGACTCTACCACTTACCAGCTACATGGGTAGATGCAAGTAGTGAAACCTTCCCCAGTCTGTTTAATAATCTATAAAATGGAGATGAGTACTGCCTGCCTCATGTGATTCTGTGTAGAATTAAGTGAGGCAGCATTTTGGGAGGAGTTGACAGTGTGGCTGCACTTAGTGTGAGCAAAGGTGGTAGTGGTGAGTAGCTAGTGACCGACCCTGAATGTGTCATGATTGTTTCCAGAGCATAGCCGCTTTCCCCCATTGCATGATAAACTCCAACCTGGCATAGAGATCCCCCTTCTGTTTCTGCCTTCTTTTTGTTTTTAAATTATTTATTTTCAGTTGTGCTGGGTCTTTGTTGCTGCACAGGCTTTCTCTAGTTGGGGTGAGTGAGGGGCTACTTTTTGTTGCGGTGCATGAGCGTCTCATTTCGTGACTTCTCTTGTTGCAGACCACAGGCTCTAGGCTCACAGGCTTCAGTAGTTGGAGCTCATGGGCTCAGTAATCATGGTTCAGGGACCAGTTACTCAGTGACATGTGGAATCTTCCCAGACTAGGAATCAAACTCATGTCCCTTACATTGTCAGGCAGATTCTTATCCACTGTACCACCAGGAAAGTCCCTGTTTCCTACTTTTTGTTTGTGTCTAACTACCGCCTAACTTCCTATCCCCCAACCCCAGCAGCATGCTGTGTACTCAGTAGGTATTAAAAATCTAATTTGTCATCAAACAATCCTCCTTCTCTTGAAGACCCTTTTATCCGGAGTTAATCTCTCTAGTAGAACTATTTCCTTTTATTGTGTCAGTACTGGGGAGATACTGATTATTTTTTCTAACCTTTCTTTTTCTTTTGATGATGAACCAAAATTCTGTATCACATGGTCAATATCACAGTCTGCCGCTGCTAGAAAGGGCTGTTTTCCTTGCTTTCTCTTTAATGCAGCTGCTGTCCTCGATCCCTGTTGGAGACTCCTAGGCTCTCCTTAGACAAAGAAGTGGCTGCACAATTACCCTCTGTTTTCACCCATTAGAATAATGGCTACAAATGCCAGGAAGTTCTTAAAATACAACACATTGCTGACCTGGTTATCTTCCAGCCCTGAGTCTTTATGGTCAGGCCTTTCAGTAACAGAACAGCAGTCTGACACACAGTGGCTAATGAGTCTGTCTGCTCAGGAGTTTGTTTGTTTTTTTCTTCTTCTTTGTACCAGAAAAGCACTCAGTTACAAAGTAAACCATGTTCCTTGAAATAATAATTGCTCGCTGCTTAGGACCAACTTTTGCATTTACTCTTGCATTTACTCGATGAGGTGCTGGACTGAATTAATCAATATCCACTCTCTCATTGCTGTGCTGATTTTATATTTTGTAGAGATGTTGGTGTTGTAGGAATTGAGCATTTTTTCTGACTCTTTACCTGAAAATAATATTCCAGGACTTCTTTCTCAATCTGTTTCTTAAAGACTTGAAATCAGTTGTTTCTGAGGTAGAACTGAAAAGAAATATTAGGAATCATTCATAGCTTTGTAAAATAAATAACTGAGGGGCTTTCCTGGTGGTCCAGTGGCTAAGACACCATACTTCCAATGCAGGGGGCCTGGGTTCGATCCCTAGTCAGAGAGCTAGATCCCACATGCCATAACTAAAGATCTCACATGCCACAACTAAGATCCAGCACAGCTAAATAAATAAATAAATACTAAAAAAGATGAATAACCAATGTTCAGGAACGTGTAGATGATACCTGGGGATTCTGGAATACAGATTGTAGTTAAGAGCTAAAGCTCACTGCTCAGATTTCTGAGTTCAGATTCTGACTGTGCCATTCATTAGCTCTGTGATCATGTATAATATATTTGTTGTCTTTTCCCCATACTTAAATCACCTATAAGATGGATTTAAGGGTTTAACTTTAGTCCTTAGCTTACTAGGGCTTTCTAGGTGGCACTAGTAGTAAAGAACTAGCTTGCCAGTACAGGAGATGTAAGAGACACAGGTTCGATCACTTGGTCAGGAAGATCCTGTGGAGGAGGGCATGGCAACCCATGCTAGTATTCTTGCCTGAAGAATCCCATGGACAGAGGAGCCTGGTTGGCTATAGTCTGTAGGGTCTCAAAGGTTCGAACACGACTGAAGTGACCTAGCATGCACACACACTTAGCTTTGTCAGGTCGTAGAGTATTTACAGGATGGAATGCATAGAGTCAAGCATATAGTAAGCACTCAATAGAGGTATATTGTTATCCGTGTATTTATTTTTCATTATCATCTGTGCTATAGGGAGAGGGTAGAAATTAAAAATTCCCACTCCGTAATTAATTAGGATGGTCACCTTATAGTCTAATGCCTTAAAAGTAGACTCAGCTATGTATAGTGTGTGTTTCGTAAACAAGGGGTCCCATGTCCTACAAACCATACATACAGCTGACATGGAGCAAGTGGGACTCATACACATTACGGGTAGGAATGTGAAATGGTACAACTCTTTGGCAAACATTTGGCAGTTTCTTTAGCTTCCCCTGTATTATGCTCTAGTTTTTTAAGATCTCTATCAATTCCTGTAAATTTCATTGTCATGTATAGTATCAATTATGATCTAGCTTTTTTTAGTCAAATAATTTGCCCAGCATCACTTTTTGAACAAACATAGCACCTATCCTATGTCCTAGACATTGTACTCCTTGGAATTCACCCAAGAGAAATACGTAGGTGATGTTCTTACAAAGACTTGTACACAGATGTCACAGGCAGGGCAGTAGACATGTGTGCCCAGTACTGTCAGCTCCCAAACTGGAGATGAACCAAATGTCCATCTACATGTGAAGAGATCAGGTGGTGTTATTTAGTTGCTAAGTTGTGTCCAACTATTTTTGTGACTCCTTGGACTGTAGCCTGTTAGGCTCCTCTGTCCGTGGATTTCCCAGGCAAGGATATTGGAGTGGGTTGCCCTTTCCTTCTCCAGGGGATCTTCCAGACCCAGAGATCGAACCTGCATCTCCTGCATTGGCAGATGGATTCTTTACAACTGAGCCACCAGGGAAGCCCAGATATTTAAATAAACAAATCCATAATAAATACAACTGACTTGAACAGGTTTAAGAACAGACAGACTCTTGTAGGCATACTGCTCCATAGTGGGTATAGCATACCCACCAAAGAGTAGCTTTCAGTCAAGAGTTAAGTTGATAATCAGAATGTCTACTGTATATGCACATTGTAGGAAATCAAAACATGGCAAACTATAAATCATTAGCAAACCAGAATTTGACGATAATAAAATTTATTATTAAATAATTAAAAATTAAAAAATTTAGGAAGACTTTCTTTTAGTCTTTGTGTAGTATGAATGTGTAATTTGTAATTTTTTTTATCGTGCTTATGAAAGGAGTGAAAAATGTTCTCAAATCTAAAAACTGCTTATCTTTATCTCCTTTAAATATCTACAAAGGAAGTTAGCAGTCTAAAGAATGTGACCACCATATTTACAGTCTTTAAATAACATGGCCATACTGGCTGTGCCCCTTAATTGTACCTCCTATAGAGAGAAGTGTGTATTTCACTGTATTTCCTGCCAACTTGATGAGTGTTCAGATACCTCCTAACATGATAATTAGAGAATGTCTTATTTGGATTTGTCCTTTAAACATGTTATTGAGGAAGAACTCCCCCCCTTTTCATTTCCTTCCCCCCTTTTTAAAATTTGTTAACTATTCTTTAACCATTTTGCATTAGGATATTTGTTTTATTTTCTTAATTATTTTTTGACAGCACTAGCTGGTATCTCTCAGATAGTAATATTCTGCAAGCATATTTTCAAAGTTGATTGCTTATCTTCTGGGTTTATTTTATAATGTTTTTACTATTTATATTGTGAAATCCCTTTGTGATTTCTTCTCTTGTGTTGTTTTTACTTAGAAAGACCTTGCCATTCTGACTGAGATAAATTGCATAGATCTTTCTGTTTTATGTTTTCTTTTTTAAAAAATCTAACTTTTAATTGATGTAAATTTTATGGCCTACAGTATGAAGTATAATCGTTTTCTTTTTTCAAATTAAACAATTTTCACAGCACCACTTTTTAAGTACTGTTTCATTTTCTCATGGAATTTTGGTGGCACTTTTATCGCATATGAACATTATATCGTGTCTAATTTATCTGTGAGTCTTCTACCACTGTGAGGGTGTAGTTATTTCAACTTTATTGTCGTTTTGGAATCTGATGAGTAAGTTTTCATTTTTTGCAACATTTTTTACTGCTTTCATTATGCTTTCTCTCAAAATAACTGTTTCTAAATAGATGCAGTCAAAGCTCTGTGTTGCAAGTCAAAGTGTTGCAAGTTTCTCCCCAGTCTTCATCTTATATAGGGAATTTCATAGGGAATCTTGTGTGCTGCTACTACTAAGTGCTTCAGTCATGTCTGACTCTTTGTGACCCTATGGACCGTAGCCCACCAGGCTCCTCCATCTATGGGATTCTCCAGGCAAGAATACTGGAGTGGGTTGCATTTCCTCCTCCAGGGGATCTTCCTGACCCAGGGATCAAACCCGCATCTCTTATTATATCGCCTGCATTGGCAGGTGGGCTCTTAACCACTAGCGCCACCTGGGAATTTCACAGGGAATCTTGTGTGAGTCTGAAGCTTTTGCTATCTCCCCAGAACATTTGTTTCTTGAATTCTTAACATCATTATACTCTAGTCTTGTCCAACTCTTTGCAACCCCATGGCCTGTAGCCTGCCAGGCTCCTCTGTCCATGGAGTTCTCCATGCAAGAATCCTGGAGGGGGTAGCCACCAGTACACTTCAGTAAATAAGGTGCTTTCTCTATTGCCTTTTCATCTAGTTTCTGGGTTGTCTTATTAATCTCATTTTCTTCAGTTCAGTTCAGTCGCTCAGTCGTGTCCAACTCTCCGCGACCCCATGAATCACAGCACACCAGGCCTCCCTGTCCATCACCAACTCCTGGAGTTCACTCAAACTCATTTTCTTAGAAAGCACTTAATAATGACTTTTTCAGAAGAGTAGTACAGAAATGGCATGTTCCTCTCTGTGGCCTGTATGGCCCATGCCATCTGGACTGGCTCTGGCAGGTGAGAAGATGTCACCCCAGTGTGCGTCTTCAGGAAGGTTTTAAAGTTTTGTTTTGTCTTTTTTTTTTTTTTTTTTTACTGTAGACCATTTTTCAAGTCTTTATTGAATTTGTTACAAGACTGCTTCTGTTTTATGTTTTATTTTTTTTAGCCACGGGACATATGAGATCTTAGCTACCCAACCAGGGATCAAACCATACTCTCCTGCATTGGAAGGCAAAGTCTTAGCCACAGAAAAGTCCCCTCAGGAATGTTTTTTAACCTAAGGGGACAAGGCTGTGGTATGCCACATGCCCATAAAATGTCCTGACTGGAGTTTGGATTTAAATGCAAGGCTTCATGGGGCTCAGATTGTTTGGACTGTGAGTTTATAAATCACAGTGCACAGGCATTCTCTGGAGTGAGGTCAGCTGCTTTACTTCCATCCTGTCAGCTTTGTGCATTTAAAGAAAACAGTGCAGCGGCTGAAATGTGTCCGAGCAGAAGGCAGAAGTTACCCAGGCCAAGTCCACTTGCTACGTCTGAGTTAGGGTGAGTCCAGGGTGTTGCCAACAGCCTGATCGTGTTGGCAGTGATGTGATGTCCATCCTTGATATGCTTTCCCTCAAGAGCCATCGGCCTCTTGGTGATCACTTCCTGGTTTTGGCTTCGCAGTCTGCTGTCTCTCCCCAAGCTAAGTGACTCCAAAGTTTCACCTCCCTGATCTAATATGCTGAGGTACCCACTTAACATCGATTGCACATTTATAAAGAGCTATTAGCAGAGTTGCAGAGAGAAGAAACACGACTGAAACAGAAGCAGGAGACGCACTCGCTGCTCTGCCTTTGTCATGCCTCTGTGAGCAGCCTGGCGTGGGCTGTCACACCTGAATCCCGGAGGCCGCCTGGCACGGCCATGGCCCTCGATGCCTCTTCACACCTCTGACTGCTGAACTGTCTGCAGTGCCTGTCACTCTGAGCGGTGCTCCTTTGAGATTTCTGTTCATTTCGGTTTTAGGAACATCTAAATCAGAGGCATAGAGGAGGGAGAAAGATTTTGGTGCTGAAGATGTAAAGGAAGAAATGTATACCTTTTACTAGCGAGTGAAAACATATGCTGTCACATTTAAAGTATGGACTAGGAAGCAGGGTTTGTCATTTGCCGGATGAAAATTCCTTTCTGAAAAGAAAGAATCGTAAAGGAGGTCGAATGATGGATGCTGGTCATCTCTCCGTTGCTGTTTAAGATACACATTTCCTCCTTCAGTAACAGCAGGGAGGGCCATAGTCACCCAAGACCTGGGGAAACAGTTCTACAGAGTTTCATTGAATTTGAAATGGAATTTGAACGTTTTCTCCTATTCCTTTATTCCACCTTTTGTTTAGATACTCTGATAGGTCTGTGTCCCACTTCATCAACGATTTCCTGGTATAAGATTTGAAAAGTTTTCTTTTTTTTTTTAAATTTCCTGTTTATTAACTTTTTTTTTTCAGATATATTCAGACATGTACATTGATCGTGACGTTCCTATATACTACTTTTTTTTTTTTTCTTTTTGCCACGCAGCATGTGGGATTTTAGTTCCTCAACCAGCGGTCGACCCCTCATCGTCTGCAGTGGAAGCATGGAGTCTTAACCACTGGACCACCAGGGAAGTCCTGGGAAAGTTTTTATTCCATTCTCATCCTTTCCAGTCTTCCCTGCTACTCCCATGGCACAAAGGAAGGCTCTCAGACATTGGAGCCTGTTATTGTGAGGTGATTACTGAGACCATGGACCCTAGTGTTGATGGAAGACCCTGTACGAGCTCCCCGCTAAAGGACTGGGAGTGACTGCTCTGAACTGGTTGTGTTTTAAAATACTCCTGTGTGCTCTAAAGAGAGGCTCAGAGGCATGGACTCTCCCACTGTAGCCAGGGTACTGGCATGTACCACTCACCAGGACCAGGGTACCATTCGCCAGGACTGCATGATGAAGGCAGCCCAAGTCTCTGTCCACCTGCAGGAGGAACCAGGGAGAGCAGCAAGCTTGGAGAATTAGTTATTCAACAGTCTTCCTCTTGGAAACACTTTTATGGTACAATGAAGGTGGTTGTTCCTGAAACCTGGAGAGCTTGCAGTGGTGTAGGAGTTTCCTGAAGCTTTCTAGATTGTTTCTCCTGATGTGTTAGTTTTCAGAGTGAAATGTAATGCTGAAGATGTTGAAAACCTTTCCCAACTTTGTATGTAGAGAATGAAGGTTCATTTAGAAAATATGCATTGTTAAAATGAGTTTTCTTCTGGAGTTTCTATTAATCCTGCAAGTTAGACTCACAGCGTAGAAGCTAGTTTAGAGGATTGAACAATGGTGCTTTTTAATTCTTGCAGAGCAACTTGGAGAAGCAAAGGAAGCGTTTCTAACTGGACTGGACTGTGCTCTGCTTTCTTTCTCCAAGTTTGGGTCAAGTTATGTTGCTTGGATGCTGAGATGTTTGACTCTTAGATGAGGGCAGCAGTGAGTCTAGGTGAAAGTGTGCTGTGTATTGTCTGCAACCTTCCTTGGGTTGGAGGCAGAGAAGGAAGCAGAGCTGCGGTGTTTTTTTTCTCCTGAAAAATGTCACATAGTTTCCACATTTGGCTCTGACAACACAGCTGTCTATCCCCTTAAAGAAGGGTGAGAGAGGAGTCGGGAAGCTCTTGGTGTGGGCTTACTCATAGTTGTAGCTTTTCTTAGCTTAACTTCAGTTTCTCTCCTTCGATGAGTCACTCACATACCCTATTATCCAGCTCCAATGGCTTTAAATATACTCTTTGTTTTCCTATTTCTGCAGAAAGTGTCTTTGTTGATATATTTATTTGTTTGGCTGCATTGGGTCTTAGTTATGCCGTGCAGGGTCTTCTGCTGTGGTGCTCAGACTCTCTAGTTGTGCTGCGAGCTTGGTTGCTCCACTGCATGTGGGATCTTAGTTCATTGACCAGGGATCAAATCCTTGTCCCCTGCATTGCAAGCCAGATTCTTAACCATTGGACCACCAGGCAAGTCCCAGAAAGTATTATTTTTATATCAAACTAATCCTTGCCATAAGAGTCCAGCTTGATTTTCATTAATAACTGTAGTGGGTTGAATAATGTCCTCTTCAAATTCATGCCTATCTGAAACCCCAGTATGGGACCCGATTTGGAAATATTCAGTGTAGATACAGTTGCTTAAAGATAGAGGTGTGATTGTAGTGGGTTAATCTGATGACTGGCATCCTTATATAAAGAGGAGAGGACACAGAGAAATACACAGAGAAGGGTGACTTATGTGGAGATGGAACCTCCGGAAAGCTCCAGGAAATAAGGAGTGATTCTCCCTAGAGTCATCTTGGGCTTTCCTGGTGACTCAGATGGTAAAGAATCTTGCCTGCGATGCAGGAGACCCAGGTTTGATTCTTGGGTTGGAAAGATCCCCTGGAGAAGGGAATGGCTACCCACTCCAGTATTCTTCCCGGGAAAAATCAATCCATGGACAGAGGAGCTTGGCAGGCTATATAGTCCATGGGGTTGCAAAGAGTGGGACACCACTGTGCACCTAACACTCCCTAGAGTCATCATGAAGAGGGTGACCCACCAGAGACTCTTGATTGCAGACCTCTGGCTTCTGTAGCTATAAGAAAATAAAGTCTAGTTATTTGAAGGCACCCATTGTATGGTAATTGTGGAGTCAGACACTGAAGTGACTGAGCCCACTTGCATGCACATGGCAGCTCTAGGGAATTAATGTAACAGCCACTACAAAATGGCATAGTTTGAAGGCCATCCTCTTACTGACCTTCAGCTTAAGTTGCTGTGAGGTGAGCAAGGTTTTAAATTGCGATTATACTCAGTGTTTATACTCAGTGCAGTGAAATTTTCCATATGCAGGAAGCTGCTGTGTCTGGTAAGCCTTCCATTTTAATTTGGTCACTATATTGTCAAAGGCAACTTATTGGAATCCTGTGCCACTTGCAGGAGCTTCCGTGAACTTTTAAAATCTTGTAGGAAGTGGTCTGTGGGGCTAGATGCCTGTTGCCTTTGTTATTCCTACAAGGTGATTTTTCAAATTCCTTAAACCTGCTTGTATAGCAAGTTGGGACTTAAGGAATAAGAAATCAATTGTGTCTCTTAAGGATGTATTTGATCACACCTTCAGTGCTCAAGGACTCTGGTTGGAGTGTCAACAAACAAGATGAAAAAGCTACAAAGGATGCAAGATAACACTTCGCCTCTTGAATGTCCACTGGGAAGCACAGCATTGGGAGCACAATCTGCTGCCCCACATTGTTATCATCAGGAAAGGGAAGTTGATATGCTGTTACTGAAAGCAGTATCTTTGAAGGGAGTTGTGACTCTTGATCAATAGAGATAAAAATGCAGTATCTTGAGGACATTGATTCAACCTCCCTGTGTGTGGTACCCTTAGGCCCATATTCCCAAGTGTGTTCTGGAACCATAAATCAAGGTGAGTCAAGTCCTCAGGCTGTGGAACTCGATTGTGCAGCAGTAATATGTTCATCTGGAGTGGTGATGGAAGTGGCAAAGTGGCTGAGAAACATCCCCAAGGGCCTGCAGTCTTGCACTTCCACGTGATGTTCTTTGGCTTGATTTCTTGCAACAGGAGCCCTCTCATTTGCTCTGAAGGGCTCCCTGACCATTAAGAATTGGCCCAATGGAAAAGTCCCTCTTATTTTCATTATCAGATGCTCAAAAGGAAGGACGAAATCCAGAGATTTCCCCAACACAGAATTTCTAGTGATCCTACTAATAGAGCCTCCCAACTCAGACAAGCTCAGGACATGAAACCAATTTGGATTGGAAAGTCACTCTGCTAGCTTCAGATGTCATGTGTGCACATTCACGGAAACCTGGCTGCTGTCCAGAAGAAAGCATGTGCTGTCATCCTTCCCGGGAGGTGCTCCACGTGAGCCAAGCTTTTCTGGGACTGACAGGGCTAAGTGCTGGAAGGGGTGGAGAGCAAAGGGAAGGATAATAATGTCTTTCTAATATGAACTCTACTGGGCATTACTTACTCAATTTAGTCTTTAGGGTGTTCCTGTGGTTTGTAGACGTTTCTTAATGTGAAAATGAATTTTAGTCTTAATTTGGAAATTGAGGACCACAAAGTTAAAATGATTCACTCCAGGTTATACAATTAAGTAATTATTAATAGTAGAGACTTCTTTTGGGAGCACAGAAGGAAAGGAATGGGAAAGGGTATAAGCGAGTATGTACATGTGTGTGTAAATACAGGGACTTTTTTTTACTGATGATTTCTGATTTCAACTATTTAATTGCAACTTAAGAAGGACTCTTTCTGGTCTAGAAGGATGGAGCAGGCTCCATTCAGTCTAAGGTGTAAGGTGAAGACTGCAGTGTGATATATTGTACCCGTACTTATTAAGCATGTACCCCTTCCATGCATAAAAGGATGCAGAGAAAGCCCCGACTTTTTGTTCTTCCCTTGGACCATGCAATTAAATGCAATTAATCTGCATTAAACAATCCAGATTAAATAACATAGAATTGAATAATCTATAATTGTGTCTACTAAGGCATTTTATATATTCTGTTCTTCATTTAAAAGAAAACAGACAAGTAGCATTTTGTAATTTGTTTTACACACATGATCATGAGTTTTTACTTATTTAATATATGAATTGATTTTTTGTGTGTGTCAGTGATAAAAGGGACAAAAGCTTCCTTAGCCCTGCACTGTGTCATGGAAAATCCAACTTTATCTTAATGAAAGGAGATGGACGTTGGGTTTCTCTCGGGCCAGTTCTCTACCCTTAATAACCCCATAAGCTGTGCACATGACATCCATCACTGCCTAGACTGATGATGGCTCAGAGGCCATCGATGTTGCTCATTGTCTTGGTCTGTGTACCCGGTGCAGCTGGCCCTCAGCGCCAGCCAGTCTTCCTTACCCTAGCTGACAGTGCTAATCAGGATGATCAATATGACCTCCCCTCCTCATGGCACATCACTAAGTGGATTTTCTTTACTTAATATCCATATGGAGTGACTGTTTAAATGGACAATGGAGATTTTAGCAAGCCCTCTGCTAATAAACCTGTGCTGCAGTAGAAAGGACTTAACCATGACCATACCAGTGGGATCAGAGCTCTCTGGGAAAGGGGGTCCCAAACCAGATGAGTTTAGGTAAATGGTCTAGCATTTTAGAATTACTTTCCATATGTTTTTCCATGACTAAGCATGAAGGGGGCTAATGGTTTGAACCTATGTGGAAAATCATTTGTTCTATTTTCCTCAAAAATCTCAGAGCTTCAAGTCAAAGGAAAAGTGAGCATCTCTTGTATAGTTCATCCAGGGATCTAGTGATGATTCTGTTTACCAAAGCCAAGTATGAATTTGTGAATGAGTTTTGGCTGACTGTGTTGATAAGATAGCAGTCATAAGCTCATTCTGTAGTTCATGCATGAAATACATTTATGGAATGTAAATGTGTCTTACCTTAAATTTAAATCATGGCTAATCCATGCCAGCGCCAACTGAGGTCACTTTTCAGTATAGATAGTCAGCTCTACGGTTACTGCTAATACAAACATGGACAAGAATTCAAAGTATAAGTTGTCTTCTAACACTTTGCTTCTTAGTAAGTTGACTGTTATCATTAGGCAGTTTTTCATTTGACATAAGATTTTTTTTTTTTTTTTTGTAAATTCATGCATTTCATTTCGGGCTGGAGATAAGGCTGAAAAGAGTAAAATATGTGGGGAGGTGTTTGCATTCATAAGAACTGCTGACTGACCATTTCATTGAACAGGGACCCATCAAGTTCACTACTCTTGTTAGATCTACCCTTAGTTGGTTTTTTGGTTTGCGATATTATTATAATTTTTCCTTTGCTGTCAGTTGTATGATGGCTGAGGTCCAGGATTTCCACTGTTCCCCTAAATGCAGAGGAGAGTGAGGGATTTGATATATCTGCAGGGGCCCAAGGATATACTTTAAGGGTCCTACTCCAAATGGTTTCACAGCAAAGCTATGAGGGAATTTTGTTTTCTACTTAGAAATAATACATTGCTGCTGGTTTTAAGTGGCTGGTTTAACATTCCTTAGATCCAGGAAGATATACTCTGTTGAACTTCCAAAGCTTGCTCTTTGCAAATGGTCACATATCCATATTTGTTCCCAAGTTTGAAAAACTTAGTGTTAGATAGTTTCTGATGGATTTAAAAGTTACTGTGACACTTAGGAAATTCTTTGCTTCTCACCTGATAAAGTAAGCCACCTCTGCCCTTCTGAGCAAATCTTCCTGTCTGTGAGCCCCAAGAAAGGGTGTGGAGTGTTTTGATCCTGGAGGACCTTGAAGTGGGAAGGTCTCAAATGGCATCGGACATGGGAGAGTGGTATTTTGTAGCTTAGGCTCAGAAATTGGGATGTCGAAAGGTGTAAGATTTTCTCTTTGGAGGGCAGAGAGAGAGAGAAAAAAAAACAACTATCACAGTAATGAGGGAAAAACCGAAGAAATGGATAAGCTTTGACAGTTTTCTTCAGCTGCTTTGTCAGATTGTCTTCAAGAGCTTAGAGTGCTGACTTAATCCCTTCACAATCCTGTGTGTTTTGTCAAAAGTGCGTGGTTGTGTGTGTGTGCATGTCTGTGTGTGTACAGTTACATACATAAGCATAAAGTACATGATGGAGTAAAGGCAAGAAGACAGCTTACTTTTTATTTTATTTTTTAAGAAGGTAAGTACGAAGGCTAAAAACACCACATTAATGTGACATCTGTTTACCAAATAGGAAAAAAACATTGCAACTAAGCAAAATCCGGCCTGTCTTAATCAGAAGTTGTTACCTTGGACAGCTGGAGCATGGTGACCGGAAAATTGTTTGTACCAATAACATCTAGATGACTTGTTTTTCCCGCCACCTAAGGGAAGTGTTGTTGGGCTTTGGGGATAACTGAAAGATGCAGGAGTGTGTCTTGTCATTGTGCTGGTCATCAAGGCTGATGTGGGAGTATTGGGGGCAGTAGCAGGAGGATCCAATTGCAGATAGCATTGCTTTCATCCTGCAAACCATCCAGAACTCTGAGGCTTGGCTTTGCTAGCCAACATGCATATAAGCCTTTAGGCTATAACTCAGGCCTCTGACCTACTTTTCTGGTTAGGCCTGCCTAAGCGAACCCATTAGGAGAACTCTACCTAGCTGGAACCATCCTGATCATAGCTAGAACCTTTCAAAGTGTAGGGTTGTAGTGGAGCCCCCTACATTGGGTATGGTTGGGCTTTGGTGGCTGCAGTGTGAGTTGGGGATATTTCACTGTCAGAGATCATAAGTGGGTGACAGGTAAGTGGATGTAGGCAGTGGTTAAGTCTAAGAGTCTGAGAAAACGCCTTTTGCCACGAGCTGGTCTTTAGCATCTGTTCTGTTAGTACGCGGTGGTGAGCCAAGAGGAAGTTACCAACTGCTGGGAACAGCTAGGCTCCTGTGCCCTGGCAAGGGCAGGGAGAGGACAGGAACTCCCACAGCATATGTTCAGGGGATTAAGGGGGAGCATGGGCTGAAGCTGATGGGCAGGGAGGAATCTTAAATGGAGCCAGTTGTCTTTATAGACCACAAGATTCTTCTTTCAGATCCCGGCAATCTGAGCTTCCGTGTCACCAGCCTGCCTTATGGACTGCACTCTGGTGATGTTACTTTGTTGGAGAAAGCAGAGATCTGAATGAGCAGATGGGAATGGATGCTTGACGATTATGGGCTACTCCCGTGTGATTGTGCAGCACAGGGAGTCAGGGGACGTGGAGGCTACAGGGAGGATAGGTCTGCATTCCCCACAAGATCCATTCTCATTCTGTTCTGAAAGGTGAGCAGAGCACATTCTCCCATGTGCCACAAGGCGAGTTGGAGAGCATGTGTCTTCCTACAGCCCTCAACCTTGACCCATTCATCCTAATGATTTTTGAGCATTTGTGTGATAGCACAGAAGAGTACGTGTGAGACGTTAGCACATGTAAATACACATAAGACATTTTAACAGGAGCTTATCATCCATTTGAAGCTTTCAAAATTACTGACATTCAGATTTTCAGAGTTATGGTTCTACCTTGTATCTGCTAGAATTGTGTTCTGTGGCTTATGAAAATATGAACGATTATTTTTGTTGATTTTCATCCATTTGAACAAAATTTTTAAAAATAGATGTTTATTGTTCCCCTTTGCTGGAGTAATAACATAAATAGCTTACTGACATCATCCTAAATAGGTCTCTTGACCCATGAAGTCGGCAGTCAAAAGCCCAGACCAAAGTACTATTGACTGAGGTATAGGAAAAAAACAAACGTGCTCACTACTGCCTTTTAAAATTTTCTTTCCTAATTTCAAATCTTGAGTCTTTTGAGATAAATGAACTCAAGGATCCAAAACTGACATTAGTTTTCTTCCTGATAGGGGTGAGCCAACAGGAATGATGTGCACCCAGATGTATGGCATTGGATGCTGGCAGGCCACTCTTGAGATCACCACTTACTACATAGGAGGAAAGTGGGAATCAAATTGATAAATGCCTTGTCCAAGGACACTCAGCTCTTTGAGGCCTGTATATTGCTATATGGGAAGTTACAAAGGAGAGTTTTTAGTTGGACCAGGTGTCTGTGGTTACTAGTGTGAAGTTGACATAAAGATGAAACTAAAGATGTCACGGGTCACGTTTGGTACTGAATGGTGGACATAGAAGGGAAAAAAGCCTGAGTATGGAATGAGTTTTAGCATTTAGTGTTTTTCCTTTTGGCAGACATTCAGTTACATTAACATAAGTATTTTAAACCCTTCCCTACTAAGATAGGACTGTATGCTTATCATTTTGAGGGTTGAAAGGAAGGACTAAGGTAAGTGCTGGTGGTTAAAGAAGCAAGGAACAACTTGCTTTATGCTTGCTTATTCCAGCCACGCCTTTATTACACATGCCTTTTAAAATTTCATCATCACCAAAGGCTAATGCAGTGCTAGTAGGCAGACCATTTTGTTTCTTGGCAAAAGAGAATTCTTAAGGGGCTGATCCATCCTCTTGGATATGCAGAAAGATTTGATATTAAGTTCTCTACCCTGCCAAAGGCAGAATGATATAGAATCATATCCCAGATACCTCAGTCGCTTTCATCATGAGGAGCCTTAATAGGTATTTCCCATTCTATCTTGCTGTCTCTTTGTCCCTGCTCATGGAGGGAGTTGGTCAATTTTGGGAACCAGCCAAAGAGGGAATTAGGTAAGCTAAGTCTTCATTTCTGCTATTAACTAGTATTCATAGAATAATATTTAATAGCTGCAATTATCCTTGAGATAAGTGAAGAGGTTCATCACGCACAGAATCATATTATGAAACATTGATTTGTGCTTTTTAGAGGCTAACACAGAAATTGAACTGCTGTGTGTCAGAGGCATTATTTTAAAAATAGAACCATACTGGGTGCATGCTAAGGGTTTTGTCTCTTAGCTGTACCAGAATTACCTCTACTTATTTGTGTTTAAAAAATTGGTTATAACATCATTACAGTATCATTGTGCAGTACATGAATTTCCTTTGCCTTTTCTAATTTCTCCAGCATTGGGTTATTTAAGAAACTATCTTGAAAAAACTTCCAGAATGAATGATTTTTATTTTCAACTTGCTGGTTTTGTCCTCTCAGTTCTTTCCAGGTAGGGGTCATGTTGTTTGCTCTGCCTTGTCATGTGGAGTTTTGAAGTGTTTAGCACTGGAATTTCTTCATTCATTAAGATTCTGGTTGAGCTATGACTTTAGTTTCCAATAGGGAAAATTATGAACAGGATGAAATCACACATGGACTGTCAATGTGGAAAGTGGATGTTTTCCTTTTCTATAATTTCGATACAGAATCAGAACTTCATAATTATACTAGCAACCTAAGATTCTTTGCATTGAGAAACTGAAGATTAACAGTGATGTTAATTGTTAGTCATTGCTCTATTTAAACCTCAGGCTGCAGTTATTTAGTCTTGGTAAGAAGCTGAGGGCTATAATTTTCATTCTTCTTTACTAATAACTCACTGTATAATTCTGGCATAAGATTAAATGATTGTAGTTTTGAAACTATTCTTACACCCACCAAGGCTTCCTTGGCCTTTTAAAGGAACGACTTCAGGTTCTACTTCATGGTTTTCCTGGAGGGCCTTGTACAGGCAAAATCCCAATTAGACAGTGCCATTGCAACAGGAGCAAAAGTTGAAATAATATTGTCACTTAGAACATTGTATACAGTAGAATCTTTAAGAAACATTTGTTGAATTAAATGGATTTATTGTCAAGTATGTCTGAGTTATAGTAGAGACCATATGCTTTCTCTAACCCTGTTTTAAAAGAGAGACATTTTTCAAAGGAAAGTTTGGATATTCAGTCAGTTCAGTTCAGTTCAGTTGCTCAGTCCTGTCCGATTCTTTGCGACCCCATGAATCACAGCACACTAGGCCTCCCTGTCCATCACCAACACCCGGAGTTCACTCAAACTCATGTCCATCGAGTCGGTGATGCCATCCAGCCATCTCATTCTCTGTCATCCCCGTCTCCTCCCGCCCCCAATCCCTCCCAGCATCAGAGTCTTTTCCAGTGAGTCAACTCGTCGTAAGTCTTGATAATTAATCCTCATAATTAAGATCTAAGATTAGAAGAAAGTTTGGATGTTTCTGTATACCAAGTATGGGGAAAGACAGTCTGACAGTAAATGAAAAATTGAGCCTTCTTTTCTTAAAGCCTTATTCATTGGAGCTAAGTAGATGTTAAGTGATGGAGGAGGTCTCCTATTTCAGGGAGACCTCTTGAGAGGACTTTTAATTTGGAAGCCCCTAGGAGGACCCATCTACTCATTAAAGCAAAAAGTTGCTTGTCGCTTATAGGATCAGAGCAGGGAGTTCTGGGTGGCCTTGCAGCAGTCAGTCATATGATAATCATATTCTGCTACATTTTGCTCTACTCCAGTAATTTCCTATCCTGCTAACCTGCTAACCCCAGACAATCCTGGTGACTTACCTATTTGGTGGTAAAACTATCAATTTTCCACTTTTGTATCAGTCCTTATGCTGGTAGACCAAAATTTAGGTAGGTATCATCTAGGCTCCATCACTTCTTTGGTGTCACCAACTTTATGTGGTCCTTGGATGGCGTAGGTCAGATAATCATTATATTTCTGATGCATAATGGATGATCATAAATGGTGAGCCCATCTCTCTGTGAGATGTAACTTTCATGTCACTCTTATATGACACTGTCCAAGACTGTACAGCTTCTAAAGTGATTCTTCTTTTCTACAGTGATTCAGAGAGGAACTCTGAGCTGAGCATCTAAAGGTATCTGAGTGTTACCAGCTGTTATCTTTGTTTTTAAAACTTTGTATTTTTGGCCTGCCTTTCTGCATGGGTATCTATTAGGTTTATGGATTGCTTTCTCTCTAATGAGGCACTTTCTGAAGTTTTCTTGACATTCTCGGGTAGGTCCCTGTGAGGCTAAGCCATGAGCTGTCAGAGGGAGACAGTTTTCTTTTGATTGCAGGTGCCTCTCTCAGAGCAGCTCTTATGAAACATTTGTTCCCTTGAGAATGATGGGTACATTGATCTTGTGTATTTTCTACTCATCTTCCTATGTATTTCTAAACATGGTTTTGAATACATTTTCCTTTTCTCCACTTTGTGTTTGTGAGACCCAATAAAAGACAAATATTAAGCCATTTAAAAAATTTAAAGGCCCAGTTAAACCAAGTTCTAATCCATTTATGCCTTGAAAAAAATCTCTTATGAATACATGAACATTCATTCTAAAGGTAATTGAGGGTGCAGAGGCCATTTTCATACCTTCTTCCCATCATTCTCTAGAGAATCTCTTCTGTGTCTTCAAAATCAGGAAATTTTCTTTTTTTTTTTTTGTTTATTTGATGAGGTGATTGTCCACTGTCTAATACTCAATAAAAGAGTTGTTGGAATGGTTATTAACAAGATTGTAAAATCTAGGTTTTACAAAAACCTTGTGCCCCGTTTGAATATTTCACCAGCCCTGTTGATGTGAGCAAATAGGATATATCTCCTAAACGGAATTTGACCCCTTTTTTTCCTCCGAAAGCTTACATAATTGAACTGCTTCACTCATTGAAATTGAACTGCTTCACTCATTGAAATTGAACTGCTTCCTGGAAAACCAGCGTTATTTCACAAGCTTACCTATTAGGGTAAGTGACTGTGTCTTCAGTTCAGTTCAGTCGCTCAATCATGTCCAACTCTTTGCGACCCCATGAATCATAGCACGCCAGGCCTCCCTGTCCATCACCAACTCCCGGAGTTCACTCAAACTCATGTCCATCGAGTAGGTGATGCCATCCAGCCATCTCATTCTCTGTCGTCCCCTTCTCCTCCCGCCCCCAATCCTTCCCAGCATCAGACTCTTTTCGAATGAGTCAACTCGTCGCCTGAGGTGGCCAAAGTATTGGAGTTTCAGCTTTAGCATCAGTCCTTCCAATGAACACCCAGGATTTATATGTATACTATACCTTAGGGGCTAGCACTGTGCAGGGTATATTACTGGTATCCATTAATTTTATTTATTTTTTTGGTTTCACATGGTATCCCTTAAAATGTGAAGTCTTCTTTTTACTTGGCTGGTCATTGAAAAATCACAGAGCACTGAGCTTCACCTGAATGCTTGAAATACTGGATTTCTACAATTACTGAAGGTGATTTCAGACTCTTCAGGAAAAATTCAGTTACTGTCTTCTCTTCTTATTCATAAGTTAATTTTGGACTTGGAAATAGCTAGTCTTCCCTATGTCCACTATTCAGTGAAAGTTAGAAGAAAGCTATTTTTTAGTTTTAAAAGCTGATAGAGGAAAAAGTAAAATTGGACTCCTACGTCATACTGTATATAAAAAATTAGCTCAAAGTAAATCAAAGGTCCAAATGTAAGAGCTAAAACTATAAAACTCTTAGAAGAAAGCATTGGTATAATGCTTTATGACCTTGAATCAGGAAACAGTTTCTTAACTATTATACCATTAGCACAAGCAACAAAAGAAAAACAAGTAATAAACTGAACTACATATGGCCAGTAGGCCCATGAAAAGATACTCAGCATCACTAATTATCAGAGAAATGTAAATGAAAACTATAAGGTACTACCTCACACTGGTCAGAATGGCCATCATAAAGAAGTCTATAAGGAGAGGGTGCAGAGAAAAAGGGACCCTTCTATACAGTTAGGAATGTAAGTTGGTACATCAACTGTTGAAGACAGTGTAGAAGTTCTTCAGAAAACCAAAACTAAATTTACCATATGATCCAGCAATCACACTCCTGGGCATATACCCAGATAAAAGTATAATTCAAAAAGACATCAGTTCAGTTCTGTTCAGTCGCTCAGTCGTGTCTGACTCTCTGTGACCCCATGAATCATAGCACGCCAGGCCTCCCTGTCCATCACCAACACCCGGAGTTCACTCAAACTCATGTCCACAGAGTCGGTGATGCCATCCAGCCATCTCATTCTCGGTCGTCCCCTTCTCCTCCCGCCCCCAACCTTTCCCAGCATCAGAGTCTTTTCATAGCAGCACTGTTCACAATAGTCAAAATACAGAAACAACTTAAATGTCCATCAACATGTGAATGAGCAAAGACAGTGGGATACGTATATACAGTGGAATACTACTCAGCTGTCAAAAGGAGTGGAATAATGCCATTTGCAGCAACAAGCAGGCAACCAGAGATGATCATCCTAAGTGGAGTCAAGTTAGAAATAGAACGACAAATACCATATGATATCACTTACATGTGGAATCTAAAATATGGCGCAAATGAACCTATCTACAAAACAGAAACAAATTCTCAGACATAGAGAACAGACTTGTGGTTGCTAAAAATGGGGGTGGGAACAGGAGTGAAGGACTGGGAGTTTGGGGTTAGCAGATGTAAACTGTTATATATAGGATGGTTAAACAGTAAGGTTCTGCTGTATAGCACAGGGATATTCAATATGTCGTAAATCATAATGGAAAAAATATAAAAAGGACTGTCTATATGTGTGTAACTGAGTCACTTTCTACAGCAGAGATTGGCACAACATTGTAAATCAGTTGTGCTTCAATAAAATATATATATCTTTAAAAAAAATATATATATATATGTATAAAGGGGCTTCCCTTGTGACTCAGCTGGTAAAGAATCCGCCTGCAATGTTCGATCCCTGGGTTGGGAAGATCCCCTGGAGAAGGGAAAGGCTACCCATTCTAGTATTTTGGTCTAGAGAATTCCATGGACTATATAGTCCATGGGGTCGCAAAGAGTAGGACATGACTGCACGACTTTCACTTTCATATGTATAAAGAAGTCAGATAATCCAACAATAAAATGGGAAATAATCCAGTTTTTAAAATGGAGTAAAAGTTTATCATAAGGAAGGCTGAGCCCCAAAGGATTGATGCTTTTGAGCTGTGGTGTTGGAGAAGACTCTTCAGAGTCCTTTGGACAGCAAGGAGATCAAACCAGTCAATCCTAAAGGAAATCAATCCTGAATATTCATTTGCTGAAGCTGAAGCTCCAGTACTTTGGCCACTTGATCTGAAGAGCTGACTCATTAGAAAAGACTAATGCTGGGAATGACTGAAGGCAGGAGGAGAAGGGGACGGCAAAGGATGAGATGGTTGGATGGCATCACTGACTCAATGGACATGATTTTGAGCAAGCCCCGGGAGATGGTGAAGGACAGAGAAGCCTGGCATCCTGCAGTCCATGGGATCGCAAAGAGTCAGACATGACTGAGCAACTGAACAACAGCAAAAGGTTTAGAATAACTGTTTCTCCAAAGAAGATAAACAGATGGTCAATAATCAGATGAAAATGTGCTCAGCATCATTAGTCATCATGGCGATGCAAATCAAAATTACAGTAAGATAGCACTTTACCTATTAGAATAGCTATGATCAAAAAGACAGTAAGTGTTGGGGAGAACGTGTAGAATCCTCTTACATGTCTGGTGAGGAATGTAAATGGTACTGCTGATTCAGAACAGCAGGCAGTTTCTCAAAAAATTAAACATAAAATTATGTTCAGATATTTACCTAGGTATATACAGTTCTAGGTATAGACCCAAGAAAAGAGAATTTTGAGAATTTTATCTAACAGGAAAAATTTTTTTATTAAGATTTCATTATTTTAAGACAATTTTTAGATTTACAATTTAGATTTAAAATATAAAATTGAAAGGAAAGTATAGAAAGTGCCCATATACCCCCTGCTTCCACATATGCAAAACCTCCCCAATTATCAACATCACTCAAGAGAGTAAAAAAAGAAAAAAGTTTTTTAAACCAAGGATGAATCTATATTGACCCCAAATCTATTATCAAAGTTCATAGTTTACCTAAAGATTCACTCTTGATGTGGTACATTCAATGGGTTTGGACAAATGCATATAGGGACACCTATTCATCCTTATAATATGATACAAAGTTGCTTTCACTGCCCTAAAAATCCTCTGTGCTCTACTTAACTCCACCCCTAACCCCCAAATCACTGATCTTTTTATTGTTTCCATAGTTCTGCATTTTCCAGAATGTCACATAGTTGGAATTACACAGTATATAGCCTTTTCAGATTGGTTTCTTTCATTCTGTAATATGCATTTAAGGTTTCTCCATGTCTTTTCATGGCTTGATAGCTCATATTTTTTTACCAATGAGTAATACCCTTTTGAACTGTGGTGCTGGAGAAGACTCTTGAGAGTCCCTTGGACTGCAAGGAGATCCAACCAGTCCATTCTAAAAGAGATCAATCCTGGGTGTTCATTGGAAGGACTGATGCTAAAGCTGAAACTCCAATACTTTGGCCACCTCATGCGACGAGTTGACTCACTGGAAAAGACTCTGATGCTGGGAAGGATTGGAGGTAGGAGGAGAAGGGGACGACAGAGAATGAGATAGCTGGATGGCATCACCGACTCGATGGACATGAGTTTGAGTGAACTCCGGGAGTTGGTGATGGACAGGGAGGCCTGGCGTGCTGTGATTCATGGGTCGCAAAGAGTCGGACACGACTGAGTGACTGAAGTGAACTGAATACCCCCTCCAGTATTCTTGACTGGAGAATCCCATGGACAGAGGAACCTAGTGTGCTTCAGTCCATAGCATCACAAAGAATTGGACACAGTTGAGCACGCACACACAATACTCCTTTGTCTAGAGGTACTGCTGCTGCTGCGAAGTCGCTTCAGTCGTGTCCGACTCTGTGCGACCCCATAGACGACAGCCCACCAGGCTCCCCCATCCCTGGGATTCTCCAGGCAAGAACACTGGAGTGGGTTGCCATTTCCTTCTCCTACAGTTTATTAATTCATTCACCTGTTGAAGGACCAGCTTCCCTCATAGCTCAGTCGGTAAAGAATCTGCGTGTAATGCAGGTGACCTGGGTTTGATTCCTCAGTTGAGAAGATCCCCGGGAGCAGGAAATGGCAACCCACCCCAGTATTCTTGACTGGCAGACTACAGTCCATGGGGTCGCAAGAGCAGGACACGACTTAGCAACTAAACCACATTGAAAGACAGCTTGATTGCTTCCAAGTTTTGACAGTTATGAATAAAGCTTCTGTAAACATCCATGTGCAGATTTTTATATGGACATAAATTTTCAGCTCCTTTGGATGAATACCGAGGAGTACAGTTACTGGATTGTATGGTAAGAGCCTCTCCCAAAGTGGCTGTTTGATTTTGCATTCCCACTAGCAATGGATGAGAGTTATTGTTGCCCCATATGCTCACCAGCAGCGTTTGGTGTTGTCAGTGTTCCACATTCTGGCTACCCTAATAGGCATGTAGGTAGGTATCTCATTTTGATTTATATCTCCCTGATGACACATCATGTGCACCGTCTTTTCATATGCTTATTGCCACCTGCATATCTTTGGCAAGATGTCTCTTAAGGTCTTTGGACCACTTTTGAACCAAGTGGTTTGTTTTTGTATTGTTGACTTTAAGAGTTGTTTTTATGTTTTGGATAATAGTCCTTTATCAGACATGCCTTCTGCAAATATTTTCTCTTGATCCTGTTTTTCACAGGGTAGAAGTTTTAAATTTTTATCAGTTGCAGCTCATCAATAGATTCTTTCATGCATGATATACTTGGTGTTATGTTTTGAAAAGCATTGTTGTATCCCAGATATTCCAATTTTTCTCCTGTGTTATTTTCTTAGGAATTTTATACTTTTATTTTATTTATTTTTTTATATACTTTTATTTTAAATTTATATTCCTGATCCATTTTGAGTTAATTTTTGTATAGGATGTAAGGTATGTGTCTAGATTTATTTTTTGTGTGTGGTTTTCTAGTTGTTCCAGGACCATTCGTTAAGAGACTTTATTTGTTCCTTTGTATTGTCTTTGCTTCTTTGTCAAAGATCAACTGATTGTATCTGTGGGGATCTATTTCTGGAGTTTCTCTTCTGTTCCACTGGTCCATTGGTTTATTCTTCTGCCAATACCGCTCTGTCTTGATTGCTGTAGCTTTATAGTAAGTCTGTTTTCCCTCAGCTTTACTGAGGTATAATTGACAAATAAATCTGCCAACGTGATGATTTGCTACTCTGTATATACTGTGAAAGGATCTCATCATTGAGTTATGAAGATATCCATTATCTCACATATTTACCCTTTTGCGGGGTGCAGGGGCTAAGAACATCTAAGTTCTACACTCTCAGCGATCTTTAGTTTTACAATGCAGTATCAACTATGGTCACAGTGTTTTATATTACATTCTCAGACCTTATTCATCTTATATCTAAAAGTTTGTACCATTTTACCAACCTGTCCATATTTTCCCTACCCTTCAGTCCCCTAGCAACTACTTGTTTACTGTTTCTACAATTTTTTTTTCTAAATTGGAGAAAAATTGCTTTACAGTGTTGTGTTGGCTTCTGCTGTGCAATGCCATGTCAGTCATAATTTTAGATATATATATCCCCTCCCTCTTGATCCTCCCTCCCCTCCCTCATCCCACCTCTCTAGGCTGTCAGAGTGCCAGGCTGGGCTCCATGTGTTGTACAGCAACTTCCCTGTAGCTATCTGTTTTACACTTGATAGTGTATATATGTCAGTGCTACTATCTCAGTTCTTCCCCCTCTCCTTCCCTCACTGTGTCCACAAGTCTTTTCTCTACATCTGTGTCTCCATTCCTTCCCTATAAGTGAGTTCATCAGTACCATAGATGCTATGTGTTTGCATTAATATGCAATATTTGTTTTTCTCTTTCTGACTCTATATAAACAGGCTCTAGGTTTATCCACCCCACTAGAACTGACTCAAATCCATTCCTTTTTATGGCTGAGTAATATTCCACTATCAATGTACCACAACTTATTTATCCATTCATCTGTCAGTGGACATCTAGGTTGTTTCCATGTCCTGGCTTATTGTAAATATTGCTGCAGTGAACATTGGGGTACATGTGTCTTTTAGAATTGTAGTTTTCTCAGGGAATATGCCCAGCCATGGAATTGCTGGGTTATATGGTAGATTTATTCCTAATTTTTAAAGGAATCTCCATATTGTTCTCCATCATGGCTGTGTCAGTTTACATTCATTGTAATTTTGATTTGCACTTCTCTAATAATGAGCAGTGTTAAGCATCTTTTTGTTTCTACAAGTTTGACTTTTTTTTTTTTTTTAAGGCTTCCATATATAGGTGATACCATGTAGTATTCATCTTTTTCTGTCCAGCTTATTAGCATAACGTCTGCCAGTTTCATTCATATTGTCACAAATGACAAGATTTCCTTCCTTTTTTAAGGCTGAAGTATTCCACAGTATATGCATACATGTATGTATATATATCATACTGTCTTTATCTACCTGTCTGTCAACAGGTACTTAGGTTATTTCCTTACCTTGGCTACTGTGGATAATGGTACTGTGAAATGGGAGTACAATAGTAAAGAAGTCTTACAGTGAGTATCCTCAGCCATCCAATTGTTATTTCCTTTATGTCATGTTGGCCATTCTGGGAGTTTTATCACTCCATATAAACTTAAAAAAATTATTCAAATCGTTTGCTTATTTTTTTAAATACTTATTTATTTGGCTGTACTGGGTCTTAGTTGAAGCATGAGGATCTTATAGTCATAGCATGTGAACTGATTTGCATCATGTGGGATCTAGTTCCTTGACCAAGAATGGGACCCAGGCCCACTGCGTTGGGAGTGCAGAGTCTTAGCCATGGGACTACCATGGAAGTCCATATAAATTTCAAAATCACTTCATTGATACCCATAAAATATCTTGTTGGGATATTGACATGGGTTGATTGAATCTGTGGATCAAGTTGGGAAGAACTGGCATCTTGACAGTATCATGTGTTCCTGTCTGTGAACATGGGATATCCCTTCATTTATTTACTTATTTAATTTTCTTTATCTAGATTTTGTAGTTTTCCACATAGAGATCTTATATGTATTTTGTTAGATTTATATTAATACCTAAATATTTTGTTTTGGGAGGAACTGATGTAAATAGAATTTCAAATTTTAAATTCCTTTTGATCATTGTTTCTGTATAGGAAAGAAATTCAGTTTTGCATATTAACTTGAATGTTCCAACTATGCATTATAGTCAATTATTACTTCAAGGGTTTTATTTTTTTTTTCAGCTTTTTTGGATTGTCTACATAGAGAAT
The DNA here is from genome assembly GCF_049115385.1 of Moschus berezovskii. NCBI lineage: Eukaryota > Metazoa > Chordata > Mammalia > Artiodactyla > Moschidae > Moschus > Moschus berezovskii. The sequence goes on from NC_142468.1 coordinate 56,736,381, forward strand.
CTGTCATCTTTTCCTCCTAGTCTGTATACCTTTTCTTTCTTTCTCTTGCTTATTGTATTAGCAAGGACTCCCTGGGTGATGTTGAAAAGAAGTGGTTAGAGGGAATATTCTTGCTTTTTACCTGATCTTAGTGAAAAAGCTTCAAGTTTCTCACCTTTTTAAGTATAATGTTAGCTTAAGATTTTTCATAGATAATCTTTGTGAAGATGAGAAAATTCTTTTCTATTCATTGTTTACTGAGAGTTTCTATAATTAATGGGTGTTGGATTTTGTCAGATGTTTTCTCTGCATCTATTAACATGATTGCGTGACATTTTTTAGAAAACGTGTTGATGTGATAGATTACAGTAATTGATTTTTGAAGAAAAAAATTTTAGTCAAGCTGATAGAGCTAGTTGATAGAGTTAATTGACAATACAATGGGGCATCTTTCTTGAGTTGGAAAAGCTGTGCATATTTCACACTGATTAATCATAATCCTTGCTTATTTCAAGTGGTCTATCATGTGAAGATGACTGTCGTGCCAGTAGAACCCAATTTGGGGTTTCATAAGAGGGACCCTGGAGAAGGAAATGGTAACCCACTCCAGTGTTCTTGCCTGGAGTATCCAGGGATGGGGGAGCCTAGTGGGCTCCCGTCTCTGGGGTCACACAGAGTCGGACACGACTGACATGACTTAGCAGCAGCAGCAGCAAGAGGGACCCAGAAAACAGACCTGAGACTTTAGAAGACATCAGGTCTAATAGAGGTCAAGAAAATGGAGGTTCAGTTCAAGTCAGTTTGCTCAGTTGTGTCCAACTCTTTGCGACCCTATGGACTAAAGCACGCCAGGCTTCCCTGTCCTTTACCATCTCCTGGAGCTTACTCAAACTCATGTCCATTGAGTCAGTGATGCCATCCAACCATCTTATCCTCTGTCATCCCCTTCTCCTCCTGCCTTCAATCTTTCCCAGCATCAGGGTCTTTTCCAATGAGTCAGTTCTTTGCATCAGGTGGCCAAAGTACTGAAGCTTCAGCTTCAGCATCAGTCCTTCCAGTGAATATTCAGGACTGATTTCCTTTAGGATGGACTGGTTGGATCTCCTTGCAGTCCAAGGGGCTCTCAAGAGTCTTCTCCAACACCACAGCTCAAAAGCATCAATTCTTCGATGCCCAGCTTTCTTTATGGCCCAACTCTCACATCCATACAGGACTGCTGGAAAAACCATAGATTTGACTAGATGGACCTTTGTCAGCAAAGTAATGTCTCTGCTTTTTAATATGCCGTCTAGGTTTGTCATAGCTTTTCTTCCAAGGAGCAAGTGTCTTTTACTATCATGGCTGCAGTCACCATCTGCAGTGATTTGGGAGTCTAAGAAAATAAAGTCTCTCACTGTTTCCATTTTTTCCCCATCTATTTGCCATGAAGTGATAGGACTGGATGCCATGATCTTCATTATTTGAATGTCGAGTTTTAAGCCAGCTTTTTCACTCTCCTCTTTCACTTTCATTCAGCAACAGGCTTTTTAGTTCCTCTTCGCTTTCCCAAAATATTTTTAGAGCTGAATGAAGACTTGATATCCCCCCCACATTTCCACTCTTTCTCACTGACCCTTCAGTCAGCTGGTGAAAATTAGCCCTTGAGAGCGTGTATATTGGAGCAGGAATTCCACAGACTTGGACACTCTCATCACAGAAGAAGGTACTTGAGCAGCCAGTCTTCAATGGCCCGAGGCTGGGTTTTTTATGACATTGATTTGTTTCTGGTACCTCTCTGGGGATATATCACAGAGAGATTTAATGAATATTATTTTTGGTCTCCATTTATTTGCTGCATGACCTAGTGACTTGCATTCTGTTACCTTCTTCTTCTTTTTTTTTTTTTTTTGCTTTCTGATTCTTATGTACTGCATACCTAAATCAATAAAGAGAAGGGTGAAGAAATAGCTCTGTTTAACATTACGGGAGTGATGGAGTAATGCTTCTCTATAAATGTTTATATTTTCCTGAGAAGATGCCTTTTTCTTTTGACATTTAGACTGGCTCACGGAGAGAGGCAGCACTAGGGCAGAGGCAGAGAATGAAGAGGTTTTTTCTCAGTCAGTTTTATCCATGCCTTTCAAGGGTATACATGGGAAAACGCAAAAGGGTTTTTCATTATAATTTTTTTTTTCTGGGGCACTGAAATATTTAGCCAACCCCTTCTCACTCAGGATAGTAACAATCAGGGGAAGCTTGGATTATAATTATGCTCCCCAAAAGCAAAACACATAGATGAGTTTGACTGACAGTTTCCCATGTGTCCCCCAGCTTTCTTCCCATAAGCTTCCCATCCCTTTCTGGTTCTGGTCCCTCTGGCTTCCCTAATGTGTCCTTTCTCCCAGCCCTGCTTCAGTCCTTCCTGGATTGTCATTCTGTTGCACCTGGTCCAACAGCCACCGTAAAAGGTGGAGACCCTCAGAGCAGCCCGGAGCCCACCCCATAGGTGCTCACCTTCCTTTCTTGAGGAAGGTAGAAGCCTAGGGAGGAGCTTGAAGCAAAGCCATGCCTCTTTGCTTGGAAGGCCCTTGAGCATGTTTTCTGCATTTTGAAAATCTGGAGGCAGGCAGGTGAGCACAGGGAAAGCCTAGCTCTTTTACTTGGTTTGAGTTCCTGCAGCCCAGTGTGGAGAAAGTGGTTATGCTTTTTGATGAGAGTTAAGTCTTTGGTTGACCAGAAAGTGGGAGGTTGATTATTACAAATGTGTGTAGTTTGGAGAGTACATAGAATCTTTTTGAAACATGGAGCCATGGAATTTTAAAATCAGAACCAATCTGGAGAAAGTGAAATAATAGAGCAGACTGGAGCAGGACTCTTATGTCTGGGGCCCTTAAGACTGTCTGATGAGGGACCAAGAGTTAAAGGCTGCAGTCCCTTGAGGACTTGATGATAAACAATGAGACTCGATGTGAGTTTTCAAGAAGTCTTGCTCAGTGAATTCAACTGTATGTCAGGATACCTTCTATAACACAACATCTATCATTCTTTTTAAGTGCGAGATTTTGATAGTACTTTAATTGTCATGTTTTTATATATGATATGTTGGTAATGATGATAAAACCTGTCAGTTGCAGCTTCATTGGGAGCCATGGTGATGTAAGCCCACAAGGATAACAATGGATGCTGCCATCAGGCCACCAGGAAACACAGTAGTCACATAAGTACTGATGAGAAGTTGTTTTCTCCTCTCCTCACAGCTTTTGAGACAATCACAGCAGCTGTTTTTAGGCCTTTAATCATTATGTGTGTGTTAGTTGCTCAGTTGTATCCACCTCTTTGCAACCCCATGGAGTGTAATCCACCAGTCTCCTCTGTCCATGGGGATTCTCTAGTCAAGAATACTGGAGTGGGTTACCATTTCGTTCTCCAGGTGATCTTCCCGACCCAGGGATCCAACTCAGGCCTCCTGCATTAACAGCTGGATGCTTTACATCTGAGCTACCAGGGAAGCCCAGATCATTCAAAGAGACACAGTGTCCTGCTGAAGACTTGTGCCACTCTGTGGGGCAGTGCTGTCTGGGTGGTCAGTTCTTGCCTGCCTATACTATAGGCCATTCCCATTCTAACTGAAGCACCCCCAGTTAAATTTCGCCTGCCAAGGACCCAGACTAATCTTAGAGCTCTTCAGGAACCTCGAGGACTCGCAGATACTTAGAGCCCTTACTTCATCCTCAGTTCAGTTCAATTCAGTCGCTCATTCGTGTCCGACTCTCCGCGACCCCATGAATCACAGCACACCAGGCCTCCCTGTCCATCACCAACTCCCGGAGTTCACTCAAATTCATGTCTACAGAGTCGGTGATGCCATCCAGCCATCTCATTCTCTGTCGTCCCCTTCTCCTCCCGCCCCCAAACTTTCCCAGCATCAGAGTCTTTTCCAGTGAGTCAACTCGTCACATGAGGTGGCCAAAGTATTGCAGTTTCAGCCTTAGCATCAGTCCTTCCAATGAACACCCAGGATTGATCTCCTTTAGAATGGACTGGTTGGATCTCCTTGCAGTACAAGGGACTCTCAAGAGTCCTACGATCACTTAAACACTGAGAGGACTTTCCTGATCAAAGTGACATCAGTTCTTATTCGAGACTCATCACCCTGTATTGCTTGTTGGGGCTCTCTTTGTCCACGGAGCAGCATCTGGTCCAGTAAATGGCACTCAACGGGTCTATGTGGGTAAATAAGTGGAGGAATGCTTCTTTAAGGATCGAGCATTTTGCACACAATTCAGTTGCAATAGCTGGCTTCCTGCCATAGTGAGAAGCAGATCCAGGGCTGAAACTTGGTTGCCTTTCTTTTTAAATTAGTTCTATGTAAGATTTAAGGACTAGAGTATCCATGACACCACCCTGCCTTGTCTAAAAATTTTTTGCATCTGAAACCTATCTGAGTCATAAAATTATCCCACTGACTACCTTTTAGGTAAGGGGGAGAAAGAATCACTCAATCACTCAAACAGGGTGTAGTAAGTTAATTTCTTATTGAGGAGTCATTACCCTTTCTACCCTGTCCACCAGCCAAATAACTATCAATTATCTGTCTTTGTATCTCTTTTGGGAGGTAGAATAACTTTCAGAATTCCACATTTTTTGTTTTTATCCAAACAGCATATTAGGTATTAATAATCATAGTAGCAGCTAATACTGTGGTTAGACTTTTAGAACAACAAGATCTTTGTTATTTTAAGTGAGTTTTGTGTGAGCTGAGACTCGGTGTGCATTTTAACTCTGGAATCGCAAGGTCACACAGGCCCCAAGTGGTGGTACTGCCACCGAAATCCATGTGTTCTAACTCCAAGACCAAATTTGTTTTCTACGTAACATGATTTGTCTCAATATTAGTCAGGACAGTGGTGGGGATATGCTTGAATTTGGCTGAAAGATGGTTATTTTAAATCTGAAGGAACTGGCCTAATTTTTTAACAGAACTATAAATTCTTGCTCCTCTGTGATAAAAAAGAAATCATATGGAGGAATTGCATCTGACTGTTTATCAAATAGTTCTGAAAGTCTGCCCACTGCTGTGGATAATGAGTAATTATGGGCCCTCCAGGAGCTCATCACTGTGTGTGAAAAGGAGGCTCAGAAACAGTGACTCAGTGTTCAGTCTTTATGAAATATCTACTCACCTCCCAGGCTCTGTGCTGGGCCCTGGAGGCATGGTGGTCACTAAGTCCTGGGAGGTGAGTACACTCTGAGAGAGGACTAGGAAGGGTGACGAGCTGAATCGTGAAGAGTCAAATTTCCTCTGGGGTTAAAGATGGTTAACACCATCTGGAGGGCTATTTTTCTCTCATCTACCCAAATCCTCTCCCTTATCTGCTCAGATCCTGTCCTTTGCTTAAGGCTAAGTTCACATCTCACCCTCAGCCTAATATGATTCTCAGCTGATTCTTCCCAAAGTCCTGTCTTCATCCTGTGGATACTTCTGGTCCACTTGTCATTGCATCTGCCTTTTTCTAGAATTCCCTGGTTACCTCACAGAGGAGTCCTCTCTCTGGTTATGGGTCATATGTACCCTCTGAGCATTTAAGCTCACTCAATGCAGGTCCAGCCGTGTTTCATCTCATTTTTCCCTGAAGCACTCAACAGTGTCTTATACATTATAAGTGATTGGTAACTAGTTACTGATTGACCAGTTAATCAGCCTCCTCTGATGCTTTCACCCTAGCTTTGGCATCTGACTTTTACTGTGTCTATGAGTTACTTGTGCCTTTGACAGTTCTACAACTTAAGCTAGTTGTGTTGAACCTGGCAGAGAGACTCTGCAGAATGTTGTGAAATTAACTCAGCTGAGGGATGGACTATTTAATGGGTGGGATTGGGGAGCTTCTTGTCTCTTTGTACAATGGATGGGATGATCTTAGAAGGAAGAGAGTCATTCTCTTTCATCAAGATTAGAGTAATTGAAAGTATTCTTTTGTTGTGGTTGAATTTATTTAAATTCATGAAAAAGTGAATAAGTAAAGAAGAAAAAAAATACCACACTCAAAAAATAGAATTTTATCACTCCAATAAAACACATCAGTTCAGTTCAGTCGCTCAGTCGCATCCGACTCTTTGCGACCCCATGAATCACAGCACGCCAGGCCTCCCTATCCATCACCAACCCCCGGAGTTCACCCAAACTCATGTCCATCGAGTCGGTGATGCCGTCCAGCCATCTCATTCTCTGTCGTCCCCTTCTCCTCCCGCCCCTAATCCTTCCCAGCATCAGAGTCTTTTCCAGTGAGTCAACTCATCGCATGAGGTGGTCAAAGTATTGGACACATAGTTTCTCCCGTATTTTCCTCTATGAATTCCAAGTTCTACTTGTCTTCGATCATACTATTCTTTCCACATTACAGTCTAGATTTGTTGGGTGGTTTTATTGCAAGGCCGTGGGCCTTGGAGGTAGGTATATCCAGGTTAGAGTCCCTCCCCTCCTGTCACCCCCATCCCCTGCCATCACTGCTACTCTTGTGACTTTACACAGAATATATCCATGTCCATGTGCCTCTGCATACGGCAGTAGCTTCATCTATGCCTTCCTTTGTTGTTATTGTTTAGCTACTAAGTTGTATTCGACTCTTTTGCAGCCCCATGGACTGTAGCCCGTCAGCCTCTTCTGTCCATAGGATTTTCTAGGCAAGAATACTGGAGTGGATTTCCATTTCCTTCTCTACAGAAACTTCCCGACCCAGGGATCAATCCTGCGTCTCCTGTATTGGCAGGAGAGTTCTTTACCACTGAGCCACCAGGAAAACCTATGCCTACCTTTACGTGTTCATAAAGAAAACATGTATTTACTACGCATTAGTCAGTTTGTCAAAATTGTACTAATTTCTTGCATTTAGGAAAGTGGTACTAGTTGAAATCTGAATTGAACCATAATTCTGTCTAAGTTTGCTGGCTCTGCCATAACACAGAAGCCCCAACTAGTGGCTTAAACAGTAGAAATTGACTGTTTCACCGTTCTGGAGACTGGAAGCCCAAGATCAAGGTGTCCTTCTGAGGGCTAGAGAGGGAGGATCTGTCCCAGGCCTCTGTCCATGGCTTGTAGTTGCCTGTCTCCCTGTGTCTGTTCACATTAGCTTCCCTCTAGGCAATGGCAATCCACTCCAGTACTCTTGCCTGGAAAATCCCATGGACGGAGTACGCTGCAGTCCATGGGGTCTCTGAGTCAGGTCGGACCCGACTGAGTGACTTCACTTTCACTTCATTTTCGTGCATTGGAGAAGGACAGTGGCAACCCACTCCAGTGTTCTTGTCTGGAGAATCCCAGGGTCGGGGGAGCCTGGTGGGCTGCCATCTATGGGGTCGCACAGAGTCGGACACGACTGAAGAGACTTAGCAGCAGCAGCAGCATCCATGTCTCTGTGTTCAAATTTTCCCTTTTTATAAGGATACCCGTCATTTTGGATTAGGGCCTGCTCTAACAACCTTATTTTAACCTCAGTTATATCTATAAATACCCCTTCTCCAAATAAAGCCATATTCTGAGATTCTTAGGATCAGAACTTTAACACATGAGTTTTAGGTACGGGGAGAGGTGGGGACACAATTCAACCCATGAACATATGTTAGGTATTGTGTTGGAGGACAGGATGAGTATCAGTTTTATAAGCCAATACTGAAAGATGACAGAATTTGTATCATAATTCCTGTTGATGAGGCACTGTAACTTTCAAAGCCAGAAAACACTTCAGTCCTGCCATTTCTTTAGAGATCCTTAGCCTTGGTTTCCCTCTCTCTTGACTGGTCTCTATATTCTTCTGTTGTTTATCCCCCTTTAGCTTAAGTTTGGAGAAGGCAATGGCACCCCACTCCAGTACTCTTGCCTGGAAAATCCCATGGGTGGGAGGAGCCTGGTAGGCTGCAGTCCATAGGGTCACTAAGAGTCAGACACGGCTGAATGACTTCACTTTCACTTTTCATTTTCATGCATGGGAGAAGGAAATGGCAACCCACTCCAGTGTTCTTGCCTGGAGAATCCCAGGGACGGCGGAGCCTGGTGGACTGCCATCTCTGGGTCGCACAGACGACTGAAGTGACTTAGCAGCAGCAGCAGCTTAAGTTTTGTATATGTTCTCAGAATTGTTTTCCAAATAGTCTAGGTTATAGAGAACTGTCTTAAAACCATATTTAAAATGCTATACTATGCTTACCCATGCTGTCAAGAGTTCATCATTTCATGTCATAACCCTGGGGACATGTTCTTTTCTTTCTCATGCTCTTAATGAAGTAATATTTATGTACACAGACTTAAAATTAGATTTAGTTTTGTCATTTGGAAATGTAATGTAAATGTAAATCTTATCCATCACTCACTGATGAAATTGGCAAGACTTTTGATTTGGCTTTATTTTTTTAAGTATAGGGAAATGGTGCTCCATCATAGCGCTTCAGTTTTGTTAATATCTTTCTTGTAATTCTAATTCTGTCTACTGGACGGTTTTAGAAACTTGGGCTTACGGAAAGCAGAACACTGATATTGACCATGCACATCCATGCTGTTTTCTCCAGTAAAGTCGAATTATGTCTTTTGTCTGTTATTTCCACTATTCGCAATATATTTTTAAATGTATGTTAAGCATCCATCTTTCCTCCACCTCTTTTCTGTAAAACTGGTTTATTGCCCATGCCAGCTATTTTTCCCCCATTCATGCCTTTTGTCTACTTTGTCCTTTGATAGAGTCCTTTGCAGCCTGAGCCCTTGCTGGTAGAATCATTCTGTGCAATGGACTGCACCATAAAAATCTAAATTGATTTCTGGCTTTTCCTGTTGTTAATGCCTATTCACTTAGCTAATCCATAAATCAAACCACTAATATCTGTACATTCAGATTTCATTTTTCCTTCTTACCTTAATATCTTCTGGGTTGCTTTTTAAAAACATTGATGATTCCTTTAAAGAAAAAGCTAGCTTAAGAAAGTCTGAAATAAAGAACAAGAATTTTTAAATAGAAAAATCTTTTTACAGCCTTATTCATAATAGCAAAAACGGGTAACTGATGTACACAAAAATGAAGATAGAGCAAAGTAAATCAGGATGCCTTGCATTGCAGTGTTACACATCTATTTAGTGTTCCTAAACACTTTGCAATACTGTGGAAAATGATGATTGTGTAATTAAAATGGGGGGAGCGTCGGAATGCAGAATTCCAACCTACATAAAATTACGCATAAACAAAGAAAGGAGGTGTGTCAAAATGTTAGCAGTGCTCATCTTTGGGTAAGACAGGCCCGACAAAAAGTCTGGATTCAACCTCCCCTTGCACCTGTGTGAGCCTGTTGCTTAGGAGACATAGCCTCTTAAGCCTGATTTTCCAGGGTAAATAAGGACTCTCTCATTGACTAAGTCAAGTGTTTAGTTCAGTGTATGACATGTAATACTACAACCAGTAAAAATCCAGTTGTTCATAAAAAAAAAAAAATACACAGCTCATGCATTGTACTACTCTTCTAACACAAGCCCTGCATTTATTTTTCCCTGTTTCTTTCCATTTTAAAAGCACACAGTTGGAGGCAGAGCCCTCAGCAGTGGCCTCTGTCAAGCCCCATAACCACTGTGTCCCAGTTGCCTTCCCTGGGTGAAGCCTAAATTCCTTAGCTTGGGGTCACAGTGAAGATTCAGTGACTATGAAAAGGGCTTGGAACCAGTGCCAGACATATAATCGCTTCTATGTTCCTTGCTATTCTTTTTGATTTAAGAAATTTAAAAAATAAATGAAGGCAGGGAATTCAGAAGAATGGGAAAGTTAGAGCAAAGATTTATGTATTTTGTAGAGAGCTGAGCTGAATGACGTCTAAGGCTGAGATTTGGGATACCACAGGCTATATTAAGTGTAACTGAAACATTGCAATTTTTAGATATAAAACAAGGGTGATCTTGGAATGAATAACCATAGAAAATGGAGAACCTTTGGAAAATCTAGTCTCATGAGTAAATGCTGAGATTGGTACTCTGATAATATGCTGATGGACTTTGACTCTCCAGAAATGTAAATTTTAGTCACATCCCTTGGTTTGTTTCCATTCTCCAAGTAAGTGCCAGATTTTTAAGTCTGGGCTGTAACACAAATGCACTGCAGATTTATGGTTAATGGATTAACATAAAGAAACAGAAATAATATGTTTTTAATACTCCTTTTTCTTCAGAATCCATCCTTGCCAAAACCACGCACTATTACCTTTTTGAATGATGGATGATGCTGTGGGTTTGTGGCCAGGAATTCACTGGTCTGAGGTCATTGGTGAAAACCCTGTCAGTGAAAGAAAATGGAGCTAGGAAGTGGGAGATTTTCTTCAGTTTCTTAAGTGAAACCAAGCATGATGGTCTGTATTGTCACTTTACACCTGAAGTGCACACTTGGCAGCCACCTTCAGTCAGGTGTATGCTATTTTAGCATTAAATTCGGCACAAGCTTGAGAAAGATGACCCGAGGGGGGACTTGTGTGAAGTTCCTTTCATACATTCTTCCAGATTCAGTCAGAAACACACTGAATATATATTTTTTCCATATCATTGTAGAACAAAGCCCTCTCCTTTTTTTCCTCCCGAGTAAAGCTATTCTATCTGTACCCATTCCAGGGGTGTGTCCCTTTAGTGACAAAGCTTGTGTTTATCAACATCAGCAGTAGCCTCAAGAATCACTTTCTTAGGATTTTACAGGCGTGTCACTAGGGTCAGAAGAAATAATAGGATGTGTTTATTCCCAGTTAGCCAAATGAATAGTAAATAATTCACAGTTCTCCTGGTCTTGACCTTCACTTTTGTTTTTCTTCTATTCTTTTTCTTAGACCTGACCTTTCATTTCTCTGTCCTATTTCTGTAAACAGCTTCAAATCATTTGTATGAGTTAGGATATAAAGGAATTCAAAATCAGAATTAAATGGGGAGACTTCTAGGGACTTCCTTGGTGGTCTGGTGGCTGAGACTCTGAGCTCTCAGTGCAGGGGGCCTGGGTTTGATCCCTGATCAGGGAACTAGATTCCACATGGCACAACTAGCAGATTCTCATGCTGCAACTAAAGCTTCTCTGTGCTGCAACTGAGACCCTTTGCAGCCAAATAAATACAGAGAAATATTTTGTTGAAATGTCGAGCTTTCTTCCTTACTTGTCAGAGGAAAGACTGATAGGTAACATGCGAAGGGACTGAGATTTAGAGATGATTTATTCAACTGTCTTGGTGAGCATAGGCTGACAAGTGGGATTACTGGAAAACCAGCACTGCCTTCTTAGCAGTCTGATGGGAGACAGCAGTATATGCCACACACGGGCCAGGAATTCACCTACCCTCCAAGATCCTTTGTCTCCATCTGTGAAATGCAAAGCAAAACCAAACTCGTTTTCCTTTGTAACCTGTTGAGCACATCAAGTGAAAAGACACCTGTGCAAGTGCCATTGACTGCTCCATGCCAAATGGACACAAAGCATAGCATCTCATGGTTGTTCCAGTGTGGACTCCCTGCTGAGAGGGCTACAGGTGAGAATTCTGAGAGCCTAGGAGAGGAGAGGGTTTCTGCCAACTGGAAAGACCATAGTTTCTAGTTTCTGGAAAGACTAGTTTCTAAGAACAAAGCTTTTATTTTTTAAAAGATTTATTTTTTTGGCTGTGTCAGGTCTCAGTTGTATCATGCGAGATCTTTCGCTGCAGTGCACGGATTCTCTGAGTGTGGTGTGCAGGCTTCAGCAGGAGTTGTGGCACACGGACTCTCTCATTGTGGTGCATAGTGCCTTGTACGGGCTTAGTTGTCCCTTTGCATGTGGCATCTTAGTTCCCCATCCAGGGATCGAACCCATGTCCCTGAATTGTAAGGTGAATTCTTAAGCACTGGACCACCAAGGAAGTCCCCTCAAAGCAAAGCTTGATGCTGGTGAATAACTAGGAAGAATGGAGAAGCATGGTGGTGCATGTTTAGACAGATGTATGCCACAAGGCGAAAATAATTGAGTTATGCAGGGACTGAAAATACATTTGTTCTGTTAAAATGAAGAGTTCTTACAATGCGAGTCGGGGCTGCAAATGGGTGAATGAGGGGCCTAGCCCTTTGAACTAAGCAGTTTGGGCCTGATTGCTCATATAGTTCAAAATGTTGTATGTATTAAAACTTGCCTCTAAGCAAACTACAACTCTATGAACATGTCATTGTATGTTTTCCTTCCTTTTAGCAGGTCTTCTTGTGCTTCTCTGCTTGTTGACCTTTTTCAACAATGTCAGGTTCTGGATTGATTTGCAGTAACCTATCCCTCCCTCCTCAGAATTTCCTGGTAATTAGGAATCATCTTTAGTAATGAGCAGCTCTCATCTCATTTACTTGAGAGGTTCTGAAATGTAACTTATTAATACAGTGATAAATGTAGGTTTCTGCTTTTACAGCAAAGTTTATCTGGACACAAATCATTATGACCAACTATGTACTTAATGATGGAGTTTCAGGTGCCAGTGCCAGGAGCTATCTGGGAATTGGAGGGTGAGTTGGAGGGATCCTCAGAGGACTCTGACCATACCACGTACATAACCAGCTCTGTTCATTGTGGTAACGTGGGAGCTCTGCTTTGTGCTTTGCTACCAATGTGACCTTCAAAAGATCTGTTGGTCTCAAGATTATAGTTTCTTCATCTAAACATGGAAAATAATCTCAAAGATTTTTTTCTCATCCTTCTGAATTTCCCATTGTAGGCATTCTTTGGTTCTCTTGGTGAAATTAAAAATGCTGACTTGTACCTCCAACTGTGCATTAAATAAACAGGTATTGAGCCTTCCTTTCTGGCAGGTACCTGAGAAGGGATCCCCAGGGATCTTCCAGTTGTTCCCAACTGATGTGTATTTGGTTCTTTCTTTGTTTCTCATTTTCTAAAATGGAGAACTTCATCTTGTGAGCCATGGAAGTTAAGTTTCTGTGGTCAGTGTAAACACTTGTGGATGAGTAGGAATATTTGGGTCTACTGGATGTTTGCTGTCTGTTCATCCTTGAGTCATGCTGTGAGTGTGAATAATTCCTAATGACTAATTTAGAAAAAACATCTGTCTTTCCATGGTGTACCTATTAATTCCACAAACATTTATCAAACATACTTGTGGGTACTGTGCTATGAGCTTGAGAGTCATAGGTGACCATAATGATACAGACACTTGCATATACCCGGTAGGCTCACTATATGGAGTCTGAATATTCAAGGGGAGCCCTAAGGTACCTAACAGCCCAGGAGAACAGGTGAAGTACAAGACCCTGGCTTTTGCTTTGGAGGCACCTCTGGGTAGCTGTGACTGCCCAGATGGGTTCTTACTTGTCAGATGAGCTTTCCTCATTCCTCCCTTGCAGGAGAAGGAGAAGAGAGAAGGGGAAGCTCTTTCCAGGGCATTTCTTTAATAGCAGAATTGTTCATAGGAAATACAGCTTTTGTATAGACCCACATTTTATGCTGACATTCGGTTATGTGACGCATGCTATTACTAAACAGAATTGTATTTTGCCTGCTGAGAGAGGAGCAGACCTACAGAACAGGTGAGATGCAGCAATCATAATTGGGTACAGCAGTCGTCCAGTGGGTCAGAATGGAGTCAGTGGCTGGAGGAAGAGGCTGGGATTGGTGGTTAGTTCTTACTCTTTTTCATATCAAGGACTCCATTGAGGCGTGGTGGCCTGGCCTTGTGGTCCTGCCTGCTGAGTGCCACTCCTCTACTGTCTAGCAGGGTGCAGAGCCAATGACATCTCATATAGGTCACCCTGGGCAGAGGACATTGACGAGCCCTAGGTCATAGGCCTACTGTGATGCCAACCCTGCTCCAGAGGGTGAGATTCTTTTCCCTTTGGGCTCTTGGTATGAGGGAATTCAACCAACATCCAAGAGCAACAGTCCAGGTACTAGCGGTTATCTGATGCTCAAAAATGTTCATCATCACAGCTCATCCCGAGATAGTTCTGCATTTCGAAAAATCGTGTTGTATGATTTGAATAAAGATGAACAGGTTTACTAGACAGTAAGCTCTAACTAGGCAGGAATCATATATGGCTTTGCTTCCCTAATACCTGTAAAAGTATTATTCAGTTCAGTCCTGTCGCTCAGTCGTGTCCGACTCTCTGCAACCCCATGAATCACAGCACGCCAGGCCTCCCTGTCCATCACCAACTCCCGGAGTTCACTCAAACTCATGTCCATCGAGTCAGTGATGCCATCCAGCCATCTCATTCTCTGTCATCCCCTTCTCCTCCCGCCCCCAATCCCGCCCAGCATCAGAGTCTTTTCCAGTGAGTCAACTCCTTGCATGAGATGGCCAAAGTATTGGAGTTTCAGCTTTAGCATCAGTCCTTCCAATGAACACCCAGGATTGATCTCCTTTAGAATGGACTGGTTAGATCTTCTTGCAGTCCAAGGGACTCTCAAGAGTCTTCTCCAACACCACAGTTAGGTTGGTGCAAATGTAGTTGTGATTTCGTATCGTGACTTTTAAATCATTATAACTAGGCTCAGACACATCTTTATTAATCAAAATAGGAATCATTACAGTCAACAAATTTTTGTCAATGAGAAATAAGTTTGTTTATTCCTATAGCATAAAAATTCATGCTTCAGTATTCATTGAACTCTTGGAAAGCATTTTATGCCTCCTGCTGGTGGTGAAAGCATTTTTCCTGCAAAAAGTTGTCCAGATGCTTGAAGAAGTGGTAGTCAGTGGGCAAGAGGTCAGATGAATATGGCAGATGAGGCAAAACTTTGTAGCCCAATTCCTTAAACTTTTGAAGCATTGGTCGTGTGATGTGCAGTTGGGCATTGTCATGGAGAAGAATTGGGCCCTTTCTCTTGACCAGTGCTTGCTGCAGGTGTTGCAGCTTTTGGTACATCTCATCAATTTGCTGAGCATGCTTCTCAGATGTGATAGTTTCACCGGGATTCAGAAAGCTGTAGTGGATCAGATTGGCAGCAGATGACCAAACAGTGACCATGACCTTTTTTTTTTTTTGGTGCAAGTTTGGCTTTGGCAAGTGCTTTGGAGTTTCTTCTTGGTCTAGCCACTGTGCTGGTCATCACTTTTTGTTGTGTAAGATCCACTTTTCTTTGCATATCACTATCCAATAGAGAAATGGTGCATTGTTATTGTGTAGAATAAGAGAAGATGACACTTCAAGAGGACAATTTTTTTATTTGAAGTCGGCTCATGAGGCACCCACTTATCAAGCTTCTTCATCTTTCTCATTTGCTTCAAATGCCGAATGACCTGTAGAATGGTCAACGATGAGTTCTTCAACAACTTCCCATGTAGTTGTAAAAGGATCATCTTCGATGATGGCTCTCAGTTGGTCATTTTCAACTTCCAATGGCTGGCCACTGTACTCTTCACCTCCAAGGCTCTTCTCTCTTTTGCCAAACTTCTTGAACCACCACCACTGCACTGTATGTTCATTGGCAGTTCCTGGGCCAGTTGTGTTGTTGATGTTGCAAGTAGTCTCTGCTGCGCTAAATCCTGTTTTGAACTAAAATAAGAGAATTGCTCAAATTTACTTTCTAACATCTTTTTCCTAGTCTAAGATAAATATAAAATACACAGCAGCTAATAAGTCATTAGCAAAAAAGCATAAAGTGAGAAATACACATTAAAATGTTTTAACATAACCACATTTATTTATGAATGTATTTCAATATCAAACAGCAAAGGTCAACAATGTAAAACCATGATTACTTTTGCACCAACATCATAATATCTAGTGTCTGACAGATGCAAACTAAACAATAAAGTGAAGTTTGCAGCTTAGGCAGTGACTGAACACAGTATGTTGCTTCCAGTGTTTTCCCAGCTACCATGACTAATAAATAATAACAAACCTTGACCCAGTACTTTCTGTGTGCCTTGGAGATGTATGAACTTCTTTAGTTCTCTAGCCATCTTAGAGGTAAATTTATTATTGTCTCCTATTTCAGAGAGAAGACTGAGGCAGGTGGCACTTAAATGACCAGCTCAGGGTGGCAGCTGGTAAGGCAGGGGTGGGGGGCAGTGGGAGCACTTCGTGGCCTTCACTTACCAGGGCAGAGATCCAAGGGGTGATTGCTCATCTTGACCAATGGTGGGTGTGCTTTCAGAGAGGAGGAGTTCTGGCTGAGTCAGGCTTGTTTGTCCCAGGGTGTCCTGGGGCTAGTCTCAAGCCAGCACCGCTGCCATCACGCTGGGCTGTGTACAGCTCTCTGGAACTGAAAAGTGTTTACTTTAAAAGGAGAGATGTCTGGGCTTCATCACTGGTTCCATTGGCTCATCTTCCACAATGGATGAAGCAGAAGGGTTTCTGTCTTGGTCCAGGCAACCTTCACACACACAGGGCCAAAATCGTCAGAATGAGAAGAGATTGTGCAAAGGAGAGTAATGAATGTTTTATGCCTTTATACCCTGTCTTTTTTTTTTTTTGGCTTCACCATGAAGCTTGCAGGATCTTAGTTCCCCTACCAGGGCCCACGGCATTGAAAGCACCAAGTCCTCCTAACCACTGGACTGCCAGGAATTCCTATGCCTGTGTTTTAGCAAAAAAAAAAAAATGAACATGAACTTAAGGTCCAACTTGATAGCAGACATTCAGCCTGGGACAGGAGAAGAACAAGGATCAGTTCAGTTCAGTTCAGTCGCTCAGTCGTGTCCGACTCTTTGCGACCCCATGAATCACAGCACGCCAGGCCTCCCTGTCCATCACCAACTCCCGGAGTTCACTCAAACTCAGGTCCATCGAGTCGGTGATGCCATCCAGCCATCTCATTCTCTGTCGTCCCCTTCTCCACCTGCCCCCAATCCCTCCCAGCATCAGAGTCTTTTCCAGTGGGTCAGCTCATCGCATGAGGTGGCCAGAGTATTGGAGCTTCAGCTTAGCATCAGTCCTTCCAGTGAACACCCAGGACTGGTCTCCTCTAGGATGGACTGGCTGGACCTTCTTGAAATAGCGGTGAATTAGACACTACCAGGGCTGACAGAGATAGCACACATGCTCAACTCTCTGTCTTCATGGAGCCAAATGAGAAGAGAAAGCCTGGTCATGTCTCCTAGGCTCCCATCCTGGAGGGCCAGGAATTAGCAGGCAGGCTAAGAATACAGAAAATTGGACAGCAGGGTCAGTTGTTGTCAGAATCAGTGCTGCACTGACCTGAAAACATCACGGTGGAGAGGGAAAGTCAGGTTTTATCAAGTGTGATCAGAGCTGCCTATTTTTCTTTGGGCTTGAGTGGGTCTATAGAGTCTTCTCAGGGGTGTTGAATATATACCCATCTTTTGCTGACATCTCTAGGCTGCTTTATACTTTAAGCCTACTTTCTTTTTGCTGTAAGGCAGGACACTTTATTCCAACAAATGTCCATTCTGCACGTCTGTCATGTTGAGAGTAGGGCTAGGAACATCTCACTGCTTTGCTCCTGGTGGGATGGTGACTAAATCTCTATGCACTTTGGTTTCAAAACCTCACTGAGGGTTTTCTGTGTGTGGGATCCTCTTGCGTGTTACTAGTAAATATGTATACAGAATTTTGTCATTTCTAAAGCATTTTATGTACATAATTTACATTTTAAAAAAATATTCCCATGCAGGAAATTGTCTGTCTTATTTCATGCTTTCATGGTTGGGAACACTGAGTCATAATAAAACAGAGAGCCAAGACTAGTAGAAGAAATTGGAGCCTTTTAGTTTTCAACCACTGCATAGCTCTTTCAGGGTTACTAGTTGGACTTTTTTGTATTTTTGTGTAATGTGTCCCCATGTAGTAAAACTGTTGGTTTTTGCAGTGATTGTTTTGAGAGGGTAGAAAACTTGAACACGGATCAAGTAATGAATCTGGCATCCCTTGTTCTGTTGAACTTCTGTCCTGAACTAAAGAGACTGGCCTCCATCATGAGATATCAGGATAAGGAGATGGGTAAGAGTTGGCTGAGCATCACGTGTCTGCTGGCTCCTTTCATGGGAGTTGGTCACTTCCTGCTCTCTGAAAAGCCGAGAGAAAAGGTCCAAGGTATCAACAGGCTGGGATTGACCCTGAACCACCTGCTCCCGTCCAGCACCCTTTGCTTGAACCAAGACTTACCTAATCCTACCCTGTCCTCTCACACACATGTGTGCTGCAGCGTGTGTGGAGAGGCACCCATCTCCAGGAAGTGCACTTAGCTCTCCCGGGACTGCCCCTTGGGCTGTAATAAGGGAGCAGCCAGGGCTATACAGATACTCTGTAAAGTTTGCAGCACGCATGTGATGAATTGCGTCTGGATGAAAAGCCTTCAAAGCATAAATGAGAGCTACTTCCTGTCCCTCCACGCCTTCCAGCGGGTCTCTGTACTCTATGTGCCAGTCCTTCTCCTCATCTGTCTCGTAAAGCTGCTGCTCTGGCCTTTCCCGCTCCTCTTACCTCCGCTGCTAGAGACCGCCAAGCTGTCCAGTTCAGCTGTCCTAGCTCAGTGCCCCTCTTCCTGAACTGTGACTGGCGTTTAGCCCAGGTGGTCGCTCCCTCCTGTGTGATCCACCCTCCCCTGCCTGCACTCCCTCTCCATAATCCTCCCTCCCCCACCACTGGGCCTTCTTGTGGTCCAGACCTCAGGTCTGTTTCCTCTCTTGCTCACTTCCTAGATGATCTTTCTAACCCCAAGGATTTGACTATGATGACTTATACCTCAAGTGTTTTAAAAAAATATTTTATATGTATGTGTGTGTGTGTGTTATGTATCTGTCTAGCTACCTGGCTGTGCCAGCTCTTAGTTACAGCACGTGGGATCTTCAATCTTTGTTGCAGCACGTGGGATCTTTAGTTGTGGCATTTGAACTCTTGGCTGTGGCAGGGGGGATCTAGTTCCCTGACCTGGGATGGAACTCGGGCACCCTTCATAAGAGTGTGTGAAGTCTTAGCCACTGGACCACCAGAGAAATCCCATACCTCCAGTTTTGTATTGGACTCCGCTCCACATCTCACTGAATACATCCCATAGAAACTCATTAGTGACTTTTCACTCCAAACCTGTGCCCTCCAGCAGCTTTCTCCTCCTCAGTCAATGGCTTCTTCATTTTCCCAGTTGTTTTGGATAGAGACGTTCCTTCACCGTCAGTTTTTTCTTCTCTTCTTCCCTTCTGTTTCCCCGTGTTCTGGGCTTCTCTCCCACGTTTCTCGTTGATTCTGCACCATCTGTCCTGGAGCCCCCAGACCTCCATTTGCCCCTTTCTCCTCGCTGCCCTAGTGTCTTCTTCCTGCTGAGCTCCTGTGTGGTCTGTCCTGCTGCTCAGTTCTGCTCTCACCCCATTGTCATGGCTCTGTCTTTCTGTGATTGAGTCTTTCTCTGCTTGGCTGCAAAGACATTCATTTACTCTTCAGAAAATCCAATGATTAGGCTGCAAAGAGACGCTTCATGCAGGGACACTTATATTGTACTGTTTCCTGTTCCCAGGGAATGAAAGATGTTAACCATCCCACTCTCTCTGGTGTATTGTATAAACAGCATCCATGATGTCATTGAGTTCTACAGTCTTTCCCACTGACTGTTACCACCAGCCATGCTCATGGGGCTTTCCTGGTGGCTCAGATAGTGAAGAATCTGCCTGTAATGTGGGAGACCCCGTTTTAATCCCTGGGTTGGGAAGATCCCCTGGAGAAGGGAGTGGCTACCCACTCCAGTGTTCTTATCTGGGGAATTTCATGGACAGAGGAGCCTAGCAGGCTGCAGTCCATGGGGTCACAAAGAGTTGGACACAACTGAGGCACTTTCATTTTCATTGCTCATGGATCTCACAGGTTTAGGAATCCCCATAGTTGTCACTAGCCGCAGGGGAAAAACTAACCCATGAAGTGGTCTACATCACAGCAGATTTGTCAGTTTATCTCTAGAGTTGTTTTCATTGAAGTATAGTTGAGGTACAATATGATGTTAGTTTCAGCTGTACAGGATAGTGATTCAGTATTTTTGTGGATGATACTCCATTATAGGTTATGGGATAATGGCTGGAATTCCCTGCGCTATACAGTATATCTTTCTTGCTTATCTATTTTATACATAGTGGTTTGTATTTGTTAGTCTCACAACTTTAATTTGTCCCTCTTCTTTTCTTTTCCCCTTTGGTAATCACAAGTTTTCTTTATCTATGAGTCTGATTCTGTTTTGCATATACATTCATTTGTATTGTTTTTTAAATTCCATGTATAAGTGATACCATACATTTTTATTTCTTCTAATTGGAGAGTTGATGTATTAAATATGCCTATAAAAAGAGTTGAGTTGAGCCTTTAATAGGCATACTGCATTTTATAGACTTTGTTTTATTGTGCTTTGCAGATACCACGTGTTTTGTTTGTTTGTTTTATAAATCAAAGGTTTGTGCAACACTGAGTCAAACAAGTCTGTCAGTGTCACCATTTTTCCAACAGTATTTGCTCACGTCATATCTCTGTTTTCCATTTTGGTAATCCTAACAGTATTTCAAACTCTTTCATTATTATATTTGTGATGTGACTATTATAACTGTTTGGGGGAACTTTGAACTGCACCCGTACATGAGACAGGGAACTTAATTGATAAATGTGTTCTGACTACTCTACTGACCTGCCGTTCTCTCATCTCTCTCCCTCTCCTCTGGCCTCTTCTATTTCCTGAGACGCAGCAAAATTGAAATTAGGCCAGTAAATAACCCTACAGTGGCCTCTAAGTGGTCAAATAAATGGAAAAGTCTCACGTCTCTCACTTTAAGTCCAAAGCTAGGAATGATTTCATTAGTGATAAAGGCCAAAACAGGCCAAAAGCTAGGCCTTTTTGCCAAGCAGTCAAGTTGTAAATGCAGAGGAAAAGTTCTCGAAGGAAATTAGAAGTGCTATAGAGAAATCCTTTGTGAAAGGAAGGGTCAATCAATACAGCAAAATTCACTGTCATTTTAAGCAGTGGCCACAGCCAAACTAATCTTCAACCTTACCACCCTCATCAATCAGCATTCATCAACATGACCTTCCACCAGCAAAAGTTACAACTTGCTAACAGCTCAGAGAGTGGTTAGCATTTTTCAGCAATAAAGTATTTTCTGATAGAGTATATGTATTTTCTTTCCAGACATAATGGTATTGTACACTAATAGACCACATTATTGTATAAACGTGACTTTTCATATGCACGAGGAAACCAGAAAAATCCATGTGATTCACTCCATTTCCATATTCCACTTTATCGTGGTGGTCTGGAACCAAATCTGCAACATCTCCAAAGGATGCCTGCATATATGGCTTTGCAAAACCTTAGTATTGTAGATGGAAAGCCATCAGATATTCTGAATAATTCAGTCTAGCTAATGACCAGACTAGAGTCAATTAATCCCGTTTAGAGCAGATTGTCAGCAAACACTGTTGTTGTTTGTTAGGAAGTATATCTTGATATTTCTCAAGTAAGAAATATTTTCATGTTTTCATGGACAGAATTCATGCAGAAGGTAAGCAGAGGTCAGAATGACTTTACAGTTGGACAGACCAAATGGCTGCTGCACGAGAGTGTGTGTACACCCTGCCCATGGATACCAGAGCTTCTGTTTAAAAGTGTTCTCCATAGCCAAGTGACCAGAGTTGCTTGATATTAGGAAGCTAGTGGTCAGTGAGGCTTGCTGAGAAGCAGATCGAGGCTCCCACCCCAGGCCTTGCCTGGTCAGCCTGTTGCCCTCTCTGCCTGTGGCCACCTTGTTGCTTCTTAGGGCTTGCATTCTCAGAGGGAAGTGTGGTGCTTACTTCCTGTCGATTCTCTAATGAAAGATAAGAAAGGAGTGTGAGCTTGCCACTCCTGAAGGTTTGTTGTCCATGCCATTCTAGGATTCTAATAGCTACTCGCTGCGAAGTGCCTTATTTTGGTTGCCAGAATGACAGTGAGCTGGGTAAGTCTGGGTGGCCCCTCAGGTGCAGAGAAGTGTCTCCCTTTTGCACCCAAGGCCTGCATTGATAGAGACTGGACTGGGCTGGGTGTCAGGGGTAAGTTTGGCCAAGGAATAGAACAGGTAATTGAAATAACCTAGAAGCCATCAACTTGGAAAGTGCATTTAATGGTTGGATTTAAAATGGCAAAAGAAGGCTTTTGTGAAATAATTCAAACCTAGCCTAAGCACCTATTTTTAAAGCCATGGAACTGGGTAAGAAGTAAAATATCCCAGGCTTTTGTCTGAATGAAAGAACAACTAAATCATCTTTTTCTCTACATTGAGACCCCTGAAGAGTGTGAAGCTGCCTGGCACACTGAGTGTTTAAAATATCTCACTCTGGCCTCATTAGTGACGGCTGTGCATTGGCCTGGCATTGATGTCCGCTCAGGATTCAGTTCTTCTATGAATTATGCAAGGCAGACAGCGTAGTTCTCTTGTGAGGAAATGGAAGCAGAGTGGCCAGTTGCTATCTCCTGGGGATGGGTCTGGGCCTACAAGCCAAGTCTTCTGGTACAGACGTGGTGCAGTTTGGCTGTGAGAAGCACCCCCCAGAGGGCAGAGGTGCTTCTTCTCTGTGCCCAGGAGCTGCTGGGGAGGGAGCCCTGTGATTGAGGGTACTGACAGGTATCTACAGGAGACAGAAGTGGGTGCTCTGCCTCTCACCTGGAGGACATTCACCTGGGAAACTTCTCTCTCCCTTGGGAAAACCCAACAGCTTCCTCAGCCCCTCAGACAGGAGAGAATCTGCCTATAATGCAAGAGACGCAGGTTCGATCCCTGGGTCAGGAAGATCCCCTGGAGGAGGACATGGCAACCTACTCCAGGATTCTTGCCTGGAGAATCCCATGAACGGAGGAGCCTGGTGGGCTGTATAGTCCGTGGCAAAGAGTTGGCCACGACTGACTAACACTTGGAAAAACCCCAAGTAGGGAGCAGGCTGAGGAAGGAGCCTTGGTGAACGCCCATAGTTCCTCCTTCTAGGAGGCTCTCCTTGCCACGCTGTGGTAACTCCAAAACTGTATTCTAAATTTTTCAGAAGTTATTTTTTAATTTGTAGTTTTGTCCAAAGCCTTCTCTTTAATTGCCATTTTATTCTTTTTCGATTGTTAAAGCTGATTCAGAGTCTAACTTTTTTTTGGCCAGTTATCATGAATGTCACGGTTTGTCCCTTTGTGTTTTCCAGACACTCTAAGTGAGAGTCCTCAAATCTCCTGGGAAGATGGTGGCTCTGTCCTTAAAGATTTGTGTTCGCCACTGCAATGTGGTGAAGACCATGCAGTTTGAGCCATCAACGGCTGTGTACGATGCATGTCGAGTCATTCGAGAAAGGGTACCCGAGGCGCAAACTGGCCAAGGTAGGTCCTTGGTTATTTGCTGGCTGCTTGAAATGTGTTTGTATGTTTTACCCTTGGTAGCTAAGGAAACAGAGGCTCTGCATATGTGCACAGGTCAGCTAGTGTATATGTTTCAAATGAAATTCTTATCCTGGACCTTACTCGCCTCGTATGTAAAACTTGTAATGACATCATTGTAGTTCTGCCAGTGAACCGGCATCATCATCATGTCCCTTTCATACTTCAGCAACATGTTCTGCAGTTTACAAATCACTTTTTGATATAAAGGCCTATAGAGTACAGATGAAGTTGCTTTAACAGTTATGCTTTTGTGTATCCTGAGCCCTGTTTCTACTGCCAGCAGCCTGAAGAAGACTGGAACTGCCATTAGGACCCAGGGCAAGCATCATATTTCAAGTACTTTGCAGGGGCTTCTAATCTTTATCTCAAAAAAAAAAATCTTAAAAAAAATTGTGATACATGTTTTGTTTAATGTTTGGTTAAACCACTGACCACAGTTAATCTGAGTTTAAACAAGTCAGTCATACAAGTTTATTTTCCATTTCCCTTTGTCTTCTCTCTACATTTCCTTCCTTTATTTAGTGTTTGACTGATGCATAAGAAATTGAGGTTACTCCTGAATTCATAAGCCGTTAGTGTGAAAATGGAATAAAACTTTACTTAAAAATAGGAATCATAAAAATCAAACATTCAGAGACAGTTATTGTTAGGCATGGGTCTTCTTGAAAAGTTCTGTTACTCACAAAACCATGAATCTTTTGGTCCAAAAGCAATGTCTATATTATTCAAAACACTGGTATTTGTAGATTAACCCTCCCCTGCAAAAAAATAAAGTTTGCCCAGGTTCCCAAGTTCTGGTTATCCAATCATATCTGATGTTTTTACTTTTCTGTTACTGTTTATTCTCAGACTTTTTTAAACTTTGTTTGAGTTGGATTGCTATAAAGCTCTGGTGAAGATACAAACCTTTATAGATCTTGAAGTTGTTTTTCTAAGAAACAACAGGAGCTCTGGCCCTCATCTGGGTCTCTGAGGTTTCCTTGAATCACATTTAGGAAGAGACAAATCTTGAGACAGGAAATGATACCGCTTTCCTCCTGCCTCCACCATCTTGTACTTCCTGGGTTAGAGTAAGGGATTTCTGTGAAGAACACAGGGTTTAACTCTCCAACTTTACTCATAACTTGATGGTACGGGGAGCAGAGACTTCACCTGATGGGGAACTTTCTCTTTTATTTTGTAATGCCATGTGGGGGTGATAGAAGGATTATGCCAAGTATAAAGTCTCGATCAGCCCCTCTTTACCTAAGTGGCCTTGGACTTGAGTGATTATTTCCATAGTCTCTCATGAGTTCTTGGCCTGACTGTTAAAGCACATGGTAGGAAACAAAAGCCCAGTTCAGTTAACAAGAAAT
Source organism: Moschus berezovskii (assembly GCF_049115385.1). Lineage (NCBI taxonomy): Eukaryota > Metazoa > Chordata > Mammalia > Artiodactyla > Moschidae > Moschus > Moschus berezovskii. The sequence goes on from NC_142468.1 coordinate 56,761,036, forward strand.
TTAGACTGCTTTGTTTCTGGCATTTCCCTAAACTTTAGACACAACTACTGCCCATTGGTTTTAAGAAACCTGAACCTCGTATGTGGGTGTTGGTTTGGCAGCTCAGCTCTTATTCTCAATCTGTTTTAGTCCCAGTGGGTGCTCATGTTTTGAGAATGAAGTATTTCTCTGGTGAAGGAGACTGCCTCCCCCACCCCCACCTCCCATCCTGCCAAGTCAGCGGATTCAAGGGCCTGGAAGTCAGTGATGGGTTCATCACCACTTTACCTTTTATTTTTCCTTCTGTTTTTCCTCCAGCTTCTGACTATGGGCTATTTCTCTCGGATGAAGACCCCAGGAAAGGAATTTGGCTGGAAGCGGGCAGAACACTGGATTACTACATGTTGCGAAATGGGGTATGCTGTTGATCTTTCTTTGATTTTTCATCACTTTGTCCCTAGGCCTTCCATAGAAGCCAACATGATTATGCTTCAAAGAAAAGAAGAGATTAGAAAATCTATTTTTATTTCAGAGCATCGTTTAATAGTTTTGATGTAATGTATTTTATAAAGTCTGTCCAGGTTAGTGATAGGAAATATCAACAGTCCAAATTCTTGAAACTTCACAGAGTAATTAAAGCAGCATGAGGCTATGATTTTAAGCTATTTCTATTTCAGTTACAGCAGATCATTCTCATGATCATGCCGCTGTTGGACCTTTGTAGTTATGAAATAGAGCATCTTCCTCTAAGTATGTAGGAAGTCCCCTGGTGACTGGTAATAGAAAGTAAGGGTCCAGAGGGAACAAAGAAGTTGTTCATTCTGTCTATCAAGCTATCAATCTATCTACCAATCCTAAGGTTGTCAGAGGTTAAATCATAACCAGTGTTTTGCTTTTATAAAAAGTTCATATTAGCTGTGTTTAATCACTATCAGTAATATTAACAACAAAAATGGTTGTGTTGTGGAAGTAGGAAGAAATAATGAGTAAAAAGTAATGAGTAACAGGAAACCATATTCAGTATCATATAATAATGTATAATGGAAGATGCCCTGAAAAAATGTACATTTGTAACTGAATCACTTTGCTGTATACCTGAAACAATATGTAAATCAAATATACTTCAGTTTTTTTAAAATGTGTTATATTCTGTTCAACTTAACTTCTGAATATACTGGGTTTTGATGTACAGAATATACATATCAGATTAATCAAACTTCTGAGATATACTGGATTTTGATGTACAGAATAGACATATCAGATTAGTCAATGTTCCATAAATGAGAGTAAAGTATGAGATGCCAGTTAATTTTCCTTCCATAGTTCTATTTTTAAGAAGTGTAGTAAAAGAGAAATCTCTTATTTAAACATAACTCTCAAACTTATTAACTTTTTGGTCTTGCCATTATTGTGAAAACCACTTTTATGGTGATATACAATTACATGAAGAATTATGGGGGCATTATTTATGTCCTTTATGACATATATATACAATTCGCTTATTACTGTGTAAGAGACCACTGGACAAGCACAATCTCTTCAAAAAGCAAGTAGGCATTTTCCTTTGCTAATTCTCATTACAGCAGATCATTCTCAGCCTTTCAGAAGGACATATGCTACTTTGACTTTACAGAGGTTCATTTTCAGTAACTGTGAGCTATAAGTAGTACTTCTGGGTGTGCAGTTTTACTATCAGATTTTAAAGAAATCTTTATGTAAGCAGTTTAGCACTGGAAATTCTGTATAGTGGCAAAAATCTTGTGAAAAATTAGAAGGAGGGAATCAGAGGGAGCTAGAGAAAATTCTTTTATTAAAGAGAAATGTCCAAGTTTATTACCTAATTTCCCATGAAACATAAAATGTTTGCATGATTTTGCTCTAGGATATTTTGGAGTATAAAAAGAAACAGAGACCTCAGAAAATTCGGATGCTCGATGGATCCGTGAAGACGGTGATGGTGGACGACTCCAAGACGGTCGGGGAACTCCTGGTTACTATCTGCAGCAGGATAGGTGAGCATTCACATGCCAAGCTTCTGGATTTCGCTTTGTTTTTAATAACACGCCTCTCCGTTTTTCACCCACTTTGGGTGTCTGGGCAATTTTGAACATATCATAACACATTGACTTTGGCGCAATCCCAGGAGAGTGTGTTCATTTTCCTGATTTGCAAACCGGCTAACTGGTATTGTAAACACTTAAGCGTCTCTCTGTGTCACAAGTGAGAGCTTTTATTTCCCTTTCAAAATAAAACGAATTCTCAAATTGAAAATAATATTTTTGAAATCATATGGTTCGGGCTCCCACCCATGACTAGGAGATTCTGTCTAAGCATCACTGACCCCCATTACCTCCTGAAAACTCATGGGGACAGCCTGTACAATCATATTAGACATTGCCTCCCCACCTTGCTTCTATTCGTCTCCTCAAAGAACAAGTCTGTCTCCTTTCTATTGGGTTGGCCAAAATGTTCGTTTGGTTTTTTGGTTACGTCTTACAGATGTTGCAATATATGAACCCTCTTGAATATCTGAAGAAAGTGGCCTTTCCTGTCTTATTTTTCTCATCATGAACATGAAGCTCAGGTCCTTCAGACACTGCTTGTTTGACATTGTCTTACCTTCCTCTGTCCTATCTCTACTTTGTTCTTATTACTCAGGAGACTTTAGCATGACACTGCAATGTGATTTAACTAGTGGAGGACCTTCCTTTGTGGCTAGTTACTTGATGTATGCTCCCTGGAGTGACCCTGACCTTCCACCTTGGCAAGGTTTCTTTCTGTCCTTCCTTCCCAGGGACTCTTTGGAGTATTACAGGCCCCAGGACGAAAAGGACTGATGGCAATGTAGTCACTAATCTAATTCTTAAACTCACTGATAATTCTAGGAATTACGAACTATGAAGAATACTCTTTAATCCAAGAAACAATTGAAGAAAAGAAAGAAGAAGGGACGGGTACGCTAAAAAAAGACAGGACACTGTTACGAGACGAGAGGAAGATGGAGAAGCTGAAGGCCAAGCTTCACACGGATGACGACTGTGAGTGTCCAGGGAGGAAGTGTGATGTGGGCACATGGGCTGCCCGGCCTCTCTCCTCTCCCATAATTTGTCTGATCCAGAACAGGGGTCTTTATTCCTTTATTTTATTTCATCTATGAACATTTGGGTCTATGTCACTAAAAGAAAAAGACCCTTAAGGGAGAAAAAAGTGATAATAGCATTTCACACCTAAAAGGTAATCTTTTAATGTCAAATATATGCATCATGTTTACAGTTTCTCCATGGCCTTCTAAAAAATGTTTTTTGTTAGCAGTTTGAACTAGGGTCCAAATAAACTTGGATGATAGGCTGCTTAACTCTTTTAGTCCCAAGGCTTTCTCTCCATCTCTCTTTTTTTGCCTTGTAATTATTGAGGGGAAAAACCTGGATTATTACTTGTATAAAATTTTCTACATTCTGGATTTTGTTAGATGCCTGCCGTGTCATCTAACATGTTCGTATGTCCCTTTTAATTCCTGAGTTCTGGAGGCTTGATCAGATATGTGTATCTGTGTTTAAGAATAGCGACTCCTATGTGGTACGTCCATTGGGAAGCTGAATTTGATTGTCTCCTTTTTGTGACATTAACAGCCTTGGATGACTATTGCCTCAATCCATTATTTCCTTAGGGGTTACAAAATAGTAATATAATCCCACCTCAGGAAAATCCTTTTCTATGGCTACAGAGTTAATATACAGAAAAACAAGTATGTGTACACCATGTGTCCCCAAAGCCTGTGTTTTGTGCACTGGCTGACCCCCGCCCCCCGCCACCTTCCCAGAAGGATCATACTTTATGCATATTTCACTCAGACCTTCCCAACTTCTTTCTTTCTTTCATTGTTCTTTCTCTTGCTGTTGCATTGGGAAGATGTCATCCTTGTCCTTATGTTCGTTGGTCTTCAGTGGAGCTTTCATCTCCTCTAACCCTTTGTCCAATCTCTCTCTCTTTTTTTCTTTTTGCCTCATTCAATTTCCAGTGAGAGCTTGGTAGACAAATCCTGAGGATTATACTGTGCGGGATGCTCTCCCGGCTAGTGTGGGAGAGGAAGTCGATTCGATACATTCCCTGTGCTAAAGTCAACGCTTGTTAATGAATAGTTGCTCTCAGTACCTGTGTGTGTGTGTTAAGCCTGGGGAGGAGTGTAGGAATGAGAGCTGTGGGAAGTATAGAGGAATGATCCATCTCCATGCATCTAGGTATCAGGCCAGTATTTTCTATATGAGTGAGATTACTGGTGGGCCATGTGCAGGGTTCTGCCCTCCCCTACCCCTCAGTGTCCTGTCCTCTCCTGGTCCCAGTTACTTCCAGTTTCCTCCTCTTTTCTGCTTAAGGTCAAGGGTAGTAACTCATGATCCTCAGAATTTATAAATTATTTCACAATCAGAGTAAAGACCAGTCTTGACTTAAAAGAAAATGCAGACTTGATTGTCTTGGCTTAAAGCACTGTTTTCCTTGTTTCTTCCTCCACCCAAGGAATGGGCATATTATTAATTCATTGTGGGGTTTTACTAATTTAGGAATAGCTGTGAACTTTTCTGTCATTTGCTTTTTCATATGTCATGTAGTATGCATCCAATTACTTTGCCAAGTTAAAGAGCTCAGATTTAATCTAAGAAGCAACTATAACTGAATATGAGCATTTTAAAAATCCGCATCTGCATCATGCTGCTGTTTTGGTTAATCCCCTTGAACTAAGAGGAAAAGTAGACACAGTTCTTTCATATGTCATCTTGCATTGCAGTAAATTGGCTGGATCACAGCCGAACATTCAGAGAACAAGGAGTAGATGAAAATGAAACACTGCTGCTTAGACGGAAGTTCTTTTACTCTGATCAGAATGTGGACTCAAGAGACCCCGTGCAGCTGAACTTGCTCTATGTTCAGGTACAGTATCGAATGCTCAGACCCTGAGGTTGGTGAGCTTTCCAGAACTCCAGCTGTGGCTGGTGGAGGGCAGGAACTCGGCTCTGGTTCTTGCCGTGTCTGTGACATGCTCTTTTCAATCATGTTGAGTTGTGGTCAGGTTGATGTCCACTGTGAGCTGCCACCCATCCTGAGAGAGGGGCTTTGGTTGGCCTCCCAGCGGAGATCCTGGTAGCCCACTGCTGTCTCTCTCTGTCTCCTGGCTTTGCAGAACATACCTGGCTCACCATTCACATGTACTACCGCTTTCTTAGCTCACTTCTAGAAAACAAGGATGGATATTGGTCAGAAAATCAGTATTTCTCATTAACTGAAAGATATACTCTCAATAACATTTTATATTTTTACCATTAACCAATTGTTTAAACTCAGACGAGTCATTCAATTTATCTGAGTTGCAGTTACCCAGTACCTAAGATGTGGATTTTCACTAGACAGTCCTGAAGACTCCTTTTGGCTCAAGGAAAACATCTTCCTTCCTCTCTTACTTCTTTCATTCTTCCCTGTATTCCTTCCCTTTCCTCTCCTTTTACTTATCAACCTGTTGGCTCATAGAAATAATGTGGGAGGGGAAGGGTCAGCAAAATGCAGCCACAGTGTCGCCTGTATTTATAAATATTAAAGTTTTATTGGAACCACATCTCATTTGTTTATGTATTGCACATTAGTAAATCCCCTTCTTTATCGCATAATTGTCTACGTATTGTCAGTGGCAGCACTCATATTCTGACAGCAGAGTTCAGTCGAGACAGAGACCCATGGCCCAGAAGATGTAATTTGTTTACTCTCCGGCATTTTACGGGAACATTTTCTGGCCCCCAAGTTAGTGGATGGAGGAAGGGCTTGGAGAAATGAGGCTGGTAGGCCAGAGAGAGATATCCAGACAATAAGAAAATGCTTTTTGGTTTAAGACTCAGGGCCAAAGGTCAGAGTGTACATCTGAGAGTGCTCTGGGGGGTCATTTAACTAGAGAAAGGAAAGACAGAAAGAAAAGGAATAAACAGCAACACAAGTGAGGGATCAGGAAACAGGAGAAAGACTTCAAGTGCAGTGCCTTCCTGATTCTAGGACTGTGTATTTGCTTATAATTTCACTGAAACGTGTGCAGTACTGAGTGCTTCTCTGTTCTGTTTATCTTGGGGTGAGGATTGGGTTGATTTTACTTCTAGGTAATTTTTCTATTTATCACTTAGGGTCATAAAAATATATTGCATTTCTGTCCCCTATGAATCTGGTCATTATACAAGGATTTCCCTTTGCCCCTTTATTTTTCACAATCACTTCTACCTCCCTAGATTACACTTAAGCTTTAGTTTCAATATACTGGACATTGCTGATGCCTTCCATCCATAAGCAATATGGGCACGGACTTGTTTTCCCTTTGCGTTAATTCTGCGGCGCTGCAGTTGCTCACAGCGTCCTGAATGAATGCCACAGTCTGGCTTGCCTGACATGCTTCCCCTCATTCCCCGGAGAAGGGAGGCTTGGGTGCCAGGATCATGGCACTGGAGAAATTGTGTTGGTCCCCCCAAGCTCCTGATACTTTTTGCTTCCTCTTGTGTTGCAGGCTCGGGATGATATCCTGAACGGCTCCCACCCTGTCTCCTTCGAGAAAGCGTGTGAGTTTGGTGGATTTCAAGCCCAGATTCAATTCGGACCTCATGTGGAGCATAAACACAAGCCTGGATTCTTAGAGTAAATGACCATTTGGTTTTCTTTTTTCTCTTGTTTTCACTATTTATTTTTGAGCTTGTTATGCAACATACCATAGTTTTGGTCAGTTGTGAGACTATTAGCTTTTACATGATTCAATATATGATGACATTTGTGGGCCTTGGCGAAAGCAAGAGGCCTAGAAATTCAGTGTTGGGATGACTATGAAGATGGCTTGTTCCACTTTTGGGCAGGGGGTGTTTTCCTCTGGATCACAAGGGTTTGCGGTATCCCTCCAAGCTGTTGTCTAAGGCAGTGGTCCCCAACCTTTTGGCACCTGGGGCCAATTTCATGGAAGATAATTTTCCCAGGAACAGAGTGGTAGGGGATGGCTTCAGGATGATTCAAACACTTTACATTTATTGTGTACTTTATTTCTATTATATTACATTGTGATATATGAGAATTTAATATGAGAATCAGCCATTGCTGATCTGACAGGAGGTGGAGCTCAGACGGTAATGGCAGCCATAGGGAGCAGCTATAAATACAGATGAAACTTTGCTCACTCAGCGCTCACTTTGCTCACTCCTGCTCTGCAGCCCAGTTCCTAACAGGCCATGGACCAGTCCCAGAGGACTTTCCCCATCTTCTGAAATCTCTGCTGTTTAGAATATTACTTCTTCATATGTGGCAGTATTTTGTCATGTTGCATTTCTTCAGACTCCAGTATTAGAACAACAAAAGACTGAGAGTTTCACATCATTTAGTATAATTTAGTGAAGTTGTCACCGCTCTGAAATAGTGTGATGTATATATTTTTAAATACTGGCTCTACTCTTCCCACCCATCTGGTCTTTGGTTTGCTTTTATGAAATGATGGGGGTGATTTTCCTGGCTCAGTACTTAACGGTTTTAAGAGAAAGCTAACCCTCCAGATTCATCACAGCCCCACTGAACATGGGCCTTAGGACTGGGTTTCCTAGAGATGTCCAGCAGACAAGCCTAGCCATGTGTAGGCAGCTGTTTGTTAGAGGTCATCTTCCCCTCTGGTTTGGCCTGGGCTTCTCCAAGGATTTTGTCTCTTTCTTTCTCTGATAATATTTCTTTCCTTTTCTCTGTTTTCTCCCACTTTTTCTCTCTTCCACTTCCTCTTAGATCCGATAAAATACTTGGCTAAGCCAAAAATATCACTACAGGAAGTCTTAACCTAGGCAATATCATACTCTCACCTAGAGTGCAGCTTGTAGAGGCTTTGCAAATGGGGACCTGACAGGAATGCTTACTGGGGTGGGTAGATGTCATCTCTTCTATAAGATACACCAATGTGAGGTGCATGAAGTAGGTCATTCATCATATTGCATCTGAGTGTATTGAAAGGAGACAATAACAACTGCTTATTTGGCCTCTGACCTCACTTTTGCTTTGGTGGAAAGTAATTGGGACCAGCACATGCCCTGAGGTAAAAAGGAAATCAGACTTCTCTCCTGGTGGCACAGAATGCCTGGGCCACATGCTGTTGGGTCTAAACTAAGTTGTTATTAAAATAAAAACAACCCTCCCCTTGGGTTGATGAATCCCAGGGAGCCCTCCCAGAGTAATGCTTTGTCCTACAGTATTCCGTACAGTGACCTTGAGTCTGAGACTAGCTCTGAGCAGGTCCTGTCATTGACTTTGTTCGGCATCCTCCAAATGAGTCATTTGGCCGAGTTCCTCAGGGCCACTTGTATCCAGTTGGTCTGACTTCCTTCCTACCGGAACCTTGGAAGTTTGCCTTTCTCTGTTCTTCTACCCCCGATGCCTTCCAGAAAACCATGTGCACAGGAGCTTTTAGTTGCTCTCACCTTCCCGTATCCTGCCCTCCCAGTTGGTCCCTCATATTCGTTTGGTATCATAAACCTATGGATTATGGCCATGGAAACTGACAACACAAAGAACTAATTAAGCCCCAGAGGGAGGAAACGTATTTTGTTTCTTTGAGTGACTGATGAAGCATGGGAGAAAATGAAGAGATTTATGAACCAAAAAGTTTTACATGTTTACTTTCTTAAACGTTCATACCTGTGAGCCTGTGTGGCCCTGATCAGAAGGTGATCCAAATTCAGCCCTTCATTGGGTACCTGAAATGATACTACCCTGGTCGTTTTATTTATGCCTTTTCTCTGGAGCTTTTGGACAGATAATTCTCAGGGCCTCCTTGTGAATTCAACAAGCAGTATATTTTATGTTATGGATGCAGAGCAAGCAGCAGAGAGAAGTGGCTTGTTCACGGTTACATAGACGTTTCCTGCAGGTAGCTTCTGACTCATCACGTTGAGATTTAAATTTTTTACAAACAGATGTCTACTTGCAGGGCAAAGGTGCCCCCTTCACTGGTCTCCCAGTATGCAGCAAGGTTAGGGAAGTACTTTAAAATGTGATCACAGGATTCCTTGGTCTCTTTGCTGTCACTGGTTGTGCCTACTACATCCCACTGAGTGTCATCACACCACCAACTGCTTGTGTGTGGATTACAGGCAGTATCAGAGCGCTGGTATTGCTCATACACTGTCTCCTGGGACTTATGGGCTACCGAATATGGCACACCTGCAGTCTGTTAAAGATGTACCTTCTCTTAGTAATTTGAGGTCACCCAGGTTAAGCAATTGTGTCCTACTATCTTGTTTCTGAGATTATGGTATCGAGCTCAGGATTCTAGTGGTATGTGTATCCCTTACTCAGGTTCCAGATTAAAACAAGCTTGTTGCGCCTCATAGAAATTATTTTTCCTATGAATTTGATTTACTCTTTAATTAGGCCATGTTTAGTCTAGGTAATGAGGCATTTTTATTTAATGTAGATGTTTAATAATATACACATATTATTGCACATACAGGTAAAAACCTGCCTGAGAATGTTCATCTCCTTTTGAATAACACAGTGAGGTCACAGTTCCCTGACTGTGTGTTGGATAGTCTGAGACCTTTCAGGGTTAGGTCCCTGTGCTGTCCCTGGTGACTGTGACTAAACCATGTCTTCTCGTCTTTGGTTTTCACTGTCTTGCTTTCATGTATACTGTTGGCTTTGAACAAGTCACAGTTTAAAAAAAAAAAAAATAGAAGATTGGCCTTGTCACAGATCCTGGTTGAAGACAAAGCCAGGCAGAGATTTTAGTCACATAGCTTTTGGGTAGGGTACATGGAGGTATGTTTAATGACTTTAATTCCTTTCTTTTTGACTTTTAACTATAAAATTAATTTTCTTTAAATTTTTTGAAAATTTGTGTAGCACTTGTGCTCAGAGTCAGCATACTATGGACCTTTTTTTTTTAAAAAAAAAAAAGCTTTATTGAGGAATAATTGGGAATAAAATTGACAACTATGTATATTTTAAATTATGCAACTTGATAATATGATGTCATATAGAATAGACACATATAGAATGATTACCAAGATCAAAATAACTAACACATCCATTACTTCATATTGTGTGTGTATCTCTGTGTGTATGTGTTGAGAATGCATATCAGCTCAGCAACTTTTAAGTACACTGTACATGTTATTAACTATAGTAATGCTGTGTGCTAGATTCTTATGGTAAGTTTCATACACTTTGACCTGTATTACCCCATTTACCTTTCTCCCCCAAGCCTTGCAACCACCATTTCTATTTTCTGTTTCTGTGGGAATGGCTTAAGAAAGAGCTCTGCATGTAAGAGATACCATACAGTTTTGGCCATTCTCTGTCTGGCTTATGTCACTTAGCATATCACCCTCTGAGTTCACCTGTGTTGTCACAAATGGCAGGGTTTCCTTTTCTCTTATGGTGGAAAATATTTCATTGTATGTATCTACCACACATTTTCTTTACCCATTCATCTATCAAGGGACATTTACGTTGTCTCCCTATCTTGGCTATTCCGAATAATAGTGCAGTGAATGTGGGTTGCAGACCCTGATTGCAGTTTCTTTGGATAAACACCAGTGAGTGAGATTGCTGGATCATATGGTAGTTGCTATGGACCCTTTTATGAGTTTGGGTTTGTTTGTTTGTTTTTCACCTTTCTTAAGACCCTTTAATGATTTCTGTATTCAGTAGCACTTTAGTGAAGGTGCTTTTCGAGGAAAATGAAAATCAGAGACTAAACGATTCTCAGAGTTTTCAGGGATTTAAGAATTATTTAGTGTCCTCCATCTGCTCTATTGTTGGGGAAATGGGTGCAAGAGAAATGGAATTTCAGAGACACAAATTTAGTGGAATAATTTAACGTACCTTCCTCAGGAAGTGATAAGTAGAACAAGATCAAAATAATATAAAGAAAATGTTTTAGTCAAGAGAAAATAATGAAAAAGAAATTTCAGAGTAAATCAACAGAACCTGAAGCTCCCTCTCTGAAAAAGTTAATAAAATGTGTAAATCTCTGGTAGATTTGGTCAAGTAAAACGAAGAAAGAGGCAAACATAATCATTAGTAATGAATTATAGGGGCAGAACTTCAGATAAGCATTTTAAAAATCATAAGAAAATGAAATGGAAATTTGAAGCCAAAAATTGAAGATATAGACAAAAATGGATAATAAGAAAATCTGGATGGATCTATGATCTTGAAAGAAATAGTCTTCATAATATAAAATAAATGAATCAAAAAACAACAAAACAAAAAGTAGATTCAGTTTGTTTCAGAGAACAGAAAGAGGAAAAAAAAAATTCCTCACCTTAGCTTGAAGCTAGCAGATCAAGATAGCAACATTTAATTGAATGCACACCAATAAAATTTTAAACTCAATATGGGTCCTACCTAAAATTCATAAAAAATTAGTCAAGTCCAGCATTACTTCTGTTTATCTGTAACTGCAAGTTATAACTGGTTTTTCTAGGAATGCAAAATTCATTGTTCAATGAATAATTTATTCATGTCTTCTACCTGGTAAGCTCTAGACATTGAGGACAGCAGTGTAAAGCAGTCAAACATTCCTTCCCTGATGGAACTTTTTTTCTAGTGTAGAGGGAGATAATAAGTAACAAAGAAGTCAGGAAATAAGGAAAGGAAAAAGAAACAGCTTCAGGATTAGAAAAATGAAACTGTCAGTTGCAAGTGATAGGTTTATCTACATAGATAATTCACTCAATCTGTGAAGAAATTTATCAGAACTGTTAAGAGAAAGTAGTCTCTGGAAGATAGATCAGTATATTAAAGCAGCTTATCATCACCTAGATCCAGACAACCATGGTATTCATCTGCAGGACTGAAAAATAAATATATAGATATGTTTGTATGTGTGAAAATATATGGAAGACTCACAACTAATCCCAATTTCTTAGAAAGCTATAGTAATTTAAACACTCTATTATTAACGTAGGGTGATGTAAGAGTTCTGAAGGGTGACAAACCTGCCTTAAGGAAAGTTAAAATAGTAGGCAAAATATGTTTTCCAAATGGGGCTTCCCAAATGACTCAGAGGTAAAGAATCCTGCCAGGGCTGGAGATGTGCGTTCAATCTCGGTCAGGAAAATCCCTTAGAGAAGGAAATGGCAACCCACTCTGATATTCTGGCCTGGGAAACCCTATGGACAGAGGAACCTGATTGGCTACAGTCCAAGGAGTCACAAGAGTCAAATATGACAGAGTAACTGAGCACCCTCACTAGGGAAAAAGATCAAGATAATGCACAGGCACTTGAGAGAAGAGGAAATTCTACTTACTTGTAAAGATAGGAAAAGATACTCAGCCTCATAAGCAATCTAGAATGCAAAATCAATAAGGCTATAGCTTTTTCATGTCTCTCAAATGGGCGCATATTTTAGTGTATGAAGACACCAGAGCACAGAGGAAATGATATTTTAGAAGATGAATCTGTTGAATTTAAAAATACAAAGAGAAACAATGTATTGTTTATAGACACAAGGAGAGGAAGGAACATAATAAACCATGCATGGAAATTACCTTCAGGAAAATGACTACCTATAAGGTGAGAAAGAAGGATGGTATGGGACTTCAGCTAAATCTGTAATTTGTTCTTTAAAAACAGAAGTAGCAATCATAAAGCGAATATGACAATATGGTGGTGACATGTATTTATCCTTGATGATTGGTATATAAGTTGAGGTGTATACTTTATATTTCATGTTTGCACAGTTAATGTCTTTAAAAAGGATAGTTGCTGTAGTCTGTGTGTGAGGTGATAAAAGCTTGTAATCACTGAGGTTGGATGTAGACCATGTAGTAAGGAAAAAATTAAGAGATCTTGGAGGTCAGGCACAAAGGTTCCGTGACTCTGGATGCCTCAGGGAGAAATGGCCTGGTGGTTGGGTGCGGGCAGGCAGGGGGCCTCCCTCATTTCTGGTTTCACCCTCATCCTGTTCCCATGTTCCTTAGGAGTGTTTCACTGAGAAAACACTGCAACCCGGGTATGAGTCTCTGAGGAAGGCTTTAGAGTGGACCTCGAAATTTTCCCCCACAAACTCAAGATAATTCTACCGTCAACAAACAAAGCTATTGACACAGTACGAAGTCAAGTCAGTCTTTCTCTTGGCGTCTGTTCAAACACATATTCCTCCTTTGTAGTTGGTCTTCTGTGTGTGCCTTTGTCAGAATACTTTGTGGATTCTGTTTTCAAACCCACAGGAAAGCAAGAGTTTCAGCTTTGTTTCTCCCCAGCTCTGTCTTACCTCCTCTTCCTCTCCACTGCCCATGCACTGGTTTCTCTAGCTGGCTTTTTTATATTTTTTTGGAGATAGTGCCATTTTATTTATTGATTAATTATTTTTATTTTTAATTGGAGGGTAAGTGCTTTCCAGTATTGTGTTGGTTTCTGCCATTCATCAGCGTAAACCAACCACAGATATAGATTTGCCCCTCTTGAACCTCCTTCCCATCCCACCCGTCTAGGTTGTCACAGAGCCCCAGTTTGAGCTCCCTGAGTCATCCAGCAAACTCCCCCTGGCTTTCTGTTTTACATGTGGCAGTGTATATGTTTCCATGCTACTCTCTCCATTCATCCCTCCCTCTCCGTCCCCACCCCGTGGCCACAAGCCTGTCCTCTGTGTCTGTCTCCACTGCTGCCCTGCAAATAGGTTCATCAGAACCATCTTTCTAGATTCCATATATATCCTCTAGTATACAGTATTTTTTTTTTCTCTTTCTGACTTACTTCACTTTGTTTAACAGGTTCTAGGTCCATCCCCCTCATTAGCACTGACTCAAATGTGGTCCTTTTTGAGGCTGAGTAATATTCCATTGTAAAAAATGCACCACAGCTTCTTTATCCATTCATCTTTCGATGGACATTTAGGTTGCTTCCATGTCGTAGCTGTTGTAAATAGTGCTGCAGCGAACACTGAGAGACATGTGTCTTTTCAATTATGGTTTTCTCAGGGTATATGCCCAGTAGTGCTATTATTCATTTATATGGTAGTTTTATTTCTAGTTTTGTATAGGAATCTCCATACTGTCTTACACAGTGGCTGTAATCAATTTCCATTCTCACCAATAGTGCAAGAGGGTTTTTTGCCCCATGCTCCTGACAGCTGGGAGTGCTCCCATCAGTCTGGGGTGGTGATGAGCACTCAATGTTGCCTTTCTGTTTCCTCCTAGCTTCAGCCTCCTAAGGTTGCTGTCTCCCTCCCTAAGGACTTTCGGACTGCATAACTTTGAAACCAGGAACCTCTGCATGTATCGAACCCTGGGCTGTCTTTGAACCTCTGTGGGATTTCCCATCTTTGCACTGACGGGCACTGGGTTTGGTTCAGGAGCACAGAACTGCCGTGTGTCTGAGACGGGTCCTCAGCGCCTTGCCTGTGCATTTCCGCTGTGATCTTCAGTCTCTACTTTTTTGCCACTTTAACTATTTTCCAACTCTTCCACCTGCTTCATCACTTCAAGTTAATCAGGACTTGACCAATATTCTTAAGTCACATTGTCATCTTTGAGTCTGGATTTAAACCCAAGATTTAAATCCAGTGTATCCAACTCCATCATTTAAGCTTTCAGCCCACTAGACCAGTGGGTCCTCCACCTTTAGCGTATGGCAGGCTCGTCCAGAGGGCTTGTTAAAACACACTGTTGGGTCTTACCTCAGAGCCTCTTATTCAGTGGGTTTGGTGCAAAGCCTAAAGACTGGCACGTGTTACATGTTTTCAGGTGGTACTGATGCTGCTAGCCCTCGGACCACGCTTTGAAACTTTATGTGATGCCATCCCTCTCCTCTTTAGAGCTCCACCGTGTGCTGGTAGACTTGTCACTGCCCGTTTTGTTTCCTTTTTTTAAGTCTGGCTGCACTTTGTCTTCATTGCTGCACGTGGGCTTTCTCTAGTTGTAGAGAGCAGGGGCGACTCTTCGTTGCAGGGTGCGGTCTTCTCGTCGCAGTGGCTTCTCTTGTTGCGGAGCACGGGCTCTAGGGCTCATGGGTAGTTTTGGCTTGTGGGCTTAGTTTGCTCTGAGGCATGTGGGATCTTCCCAGACTAGGGATTGAACCTGTGTCCCCTGCACTGGCAGGCGGATTCTTACCCACTGAGCCACCAGGGAAGCCCTCTTCACCCTTTATGTTCATATTGTTGCCCTCCTTCCCCAGGAATGAGAGGGCAGCCGTTGTTTTCATATGAGCAGCACCATTCCCAGGCGGGGATCTTAAATGCTTCCAAGGTGATAAGGCCAGCTAAGAGAGATGGGAGTTGCCTGTGGCGGTGCAATCTCTAGACAAGAGTTCTGGGACAGGTGAGAAGCTGTTAACATTTCCCAAACCATGGCTGCCTCCCGTGTACCTGTGCACTCTTTTTGAGACCAGAGAACATCTTTAGAATGCCTCTTTTGGAATTACTTATAGAAGCAGCTTACATTTGATATATGAAAATGAAGTTTTAAGTGAGTGTCTGGATTTGAATCCAGGCCCCTCTCCCCCATATGTGTTTATTAAATTCCACTTCCCTTATTCATTGCCTCTTTGCATTTCTAAAAAATTGACTGCCACCACTATGGTCGTTGTTGCCATTATCTGATTGGGTGTTTCTGTTTCTTTGTCCCATGGTTCTCAAATACCTATCATATGGTATGTCTTTTGACCAAAGGGTAACGTGGGGAGACCAGAGTGCTAACTGGCTAAAAGCATGATCTCTGGAGCCCACAGATGAGGTTTAAGTTGTTGGCTATGACTGTGGGCAACTTCCTGAGAATCACTGAGCCTCCTGTTCCATGTATAAAAAACTGGAATGTTGAAATATTTTCTTCCAAGAACTTTTGTTAGAGTTTAATCTATTTATGCATGTAAAACCCCTGAAACAGTATTTGCCTTTCAATAAATGGCAGCTGTTGGTAGTGGAAAACCCCCTATGAATGTGGTTTAGTGTTTCTTGGATCATCCCCCAAACTCATTTAAAGTACAGACTCTATGCTTCTACCTCTCTGAAACCCTGTATTTTAACTTTCAACTTAGGCATTTATTTCCCAGTCTTTTGATACAGGACCAACTTTTTTTCCTGGTGTGGGTCACCTGGATAGGGCTCTCCGTGATTTGTTGGATATGCCATGTAACCTATAAGAGAATATAAAGACAATCATGAAGCAATCTGAGGACAGACTATTTTTAAATTTTAATGGTTTTTTGTTTGTTTAGTAGTTCACATGTCTTGTTTATATCTAATAACTTTTTGTAAATATTTACTGTTAGGAAGCATTTGGTAAGCTCTCTTTTGTACTGTTCTAGGGACTCTTGCCTAAAAAATCCCATGGATGGAGCAGCCTGGCAGGCTGCAGTCCGTGGGGTCGCTTAGGGTCGGACACGACTGAGTGACTTCACTTTCACTTTTCATTTTCACACATTGGAGAAGGAAATGGCAACCTACTCCAGTGTTCTTGCCTGGAGAATCCCAGGGATGGGGGAGCCTGGTGTGCTTCCGTCTATGGGGTCACACAGAGTCGGACACAACTGAAGTGACTTAGCAGCAGCAGCAGCAGCAGGGACTATTTTAGCCCCAGGTTAGGGGCTACTTTGGTTTATTGCGTAATTATGTGATACACAGCCAGCAGTGAGATTGAAGAATAAATGCAGATCAATACAAACGGGAGAAGAAAGACAACTGACTCAGCCAGAGCAAAAGTAGAGCTCATGAGAGAAGAGTCTGTTGTCTGCAGATTTCAGCCTCCCGTGGATCTGAGAGTGTGAGAGGAACTCTGACTAGTTTGCTGTCTTAGTAATCAGTGTTACTATTGCACTCAGAAAAGATGATACATATGAGGCTGGCAGAGGGTTTTCAGGCTGCCCTTTTAAGGTGGGAATATTTCAGGAGGCAGTGGGTAGGACTTGGCTTGGCCAGTGCTTGCTTAATTAGGAGAAAATTTTCCAATCAGATTTGACCATCTGACCCATTTTCTCAGAGAAGGCCAACAGATTTCACATGTATGCTTAGGAACCTTCCATACTTGGGTCTGGTAATCAAAAAAAACAACCGAGCTGGAACTGCTCCCCCATGGGCCGGCAGGCAGCGATGATGGCAGGCTGCCTGCTCTTTCTGGCTTCCTGCTGACACTGTGCGTGCTGTTGATTTACTGGAGAATAATACATCCCACACACGTGCACGCACACACGCACGCTCCCTCATTTCATATTTGAAAATACAGTAAGTGAAGTGTTGGTCTGTCAGTCGTGTCCGACTCTTTGTGATCCCATGGACTGTAGCTCACCAGGCTCCTCTGTCCATGGAATTCTCCAGGCAAGAATACTGGAGTGGGTAGCCTATCCCTTCTCTAGGGGATCTTCCCAGCCCAGGGATTGAACCCGGGTCTCCTGCATTGCAGGCAGATTCTTTACTATGTGAACCACCAGGGAAGCCTGCACTTTACAGAACACAACCCCCAAATTGACTCTTGCAACATCAGGGGTCACACCTCCAGTGCAAGCTTCTCACCACAAATGACCAACATGTCACCATCTGGTGTTCTTCTAGTAACTGTCATTCTTGTGAGGCGGTTGGCACGGGCCCCTTTTTTGGGCACTTTAGGTAACCTTTGCCAGGTCTCCTTTGTTGATAACTGTGGGAGCTGCCGTCCAGAGGCTCACAGCAGTGGCCCACCATGATGCTTCCTGGTTATCGTTGTTTGTGTGCTCCAGGGGGAGCCTGGAACAGCCCTGGGTTCACATGCATCCGCCCTTGAACTGGAGGTCAGAGGCTCTCTGCTGCCGTGACCTCAGCCAAGTCTCCTGACCTCTCTGTGACTCAGCTTCCTCTTCCGTGACATTGATGTCTTCCAGTCTTCTCTCAGTCAGACCTTTCTGAAGCCGCTTAACAATAGTCACAGCATCTAAGGTGCTGCCGCCTAGTTGTTTCCTAGGTTCCTTCCTGTGGACAGACGTGGGGGTCTCTTGATTAGGCTTGAGTGTTCTGCTGGTGCTCAAACCTAGTTCCCTGACCTTCCAGAAAATGTATTCAGAATTTTTTTCTACATATGCAGTTTACAGGTTGAAGAGGCATCATGATTCAAGTCTTAATGTAGCCAGAACCTTCGCTTGACCTCTTCTTAAACTGTTTTCTTGTTTATTTGGCTGCAGCGGGTCTCAGCTGCGGCATGTGGGGTCTCTGTTGAGTCATTCAGATGCTTCCTTCACGTGCACATACTCTAGCTATGGTGTGCGGGCTCAGAAGTTGCAGTGCTGGGGTTTAGTAGCTTCTTGGCATGTGGGATCCCAGCTCCCTGACTTGGGTTGGAACCCACGTCCCCTACATTGCAAAGTGGATTTCTAACCACTGGACCACCAGGGAAGTCCCTTGCCCCCTTTTCTGGCTAGTGTGATTGAAAGCAAATCCAAGACAGCATACCATTTCACATGTCAATACTTAAGTATGTTTTCCTGACAATTACAAAATTTTTAAATAATTAAAATCCTGCCTAACTGCAAATGCATCCTGATGCAAACAAAATTAGCAGCAATTCTTTAATGACATCTAATACCCAGTTTGTGGAGAAGGCAATGGCAAGCCACTCCAGTACTCTTAACTAGAAAATCCCATGGATGGAGGAGCCTGGTGGGCTGCAGTCCAGGGGGTCCCTAAGGGTCGGACACGACTGAAGTGACTTAGCAGCAGCAATACCCAGTTTGTGTTAAATTCTCCCCCACATAGTCACTTGGTTTGTATGAAGAGCCAAACAAGGCCTAAAGTGGTTGATGTTTTTCTTTTTTGAGGAATAGCTTTATTGAGATGGAGTTTATATACCATACAACTGACCCATTTACAATTTACATTTCAGTACTTTTTAGTGTATTCACAAGATTGTGTAACCTAATCACCACAACCTGATTTTAGAATGTTTGTATCCCTCCTAAAATAAGCCCTGTGTCCTTTAGCAGTCACTCCCCTTATCCTCCTCTCTATTCCCCAACCTCTGTAACCTCTAATCCTATTTGCCTCTATAGATTTGCCTATTCTAGACATTTCATATAAACAGAAACGTAACAATTTGCAGTCTTTTGCCATGAACTTCTTTCACTTAGCATAGTGCTTCCATATTATGGCATGTATAATACTTAATACATTTTTATTGCCAAATAAAGTTACACTGTATAGCTCAACTACATTTTTTTCATCCATTCATCAGTTGATGGAAATTTGAGTTGTTTCCATCTTTTGGCTATTACAAATGATACTACGATGAACGTTCATGTACAGATGTTTATGTGGACATATGTTTTTACTTTTCCTTGAAATATGCCTAGGAGTAGAATTGTTGTTTAATGTTTCGAGAAACTACCAAATCATTTTCCACTACAGCTGTGCCATTTTACATCCCCACGAGCAATCTGTGAAGGTTCCCATTCCTCCATACCCCCGCCAACACTCCTTATGACCTGTCTTTTTCTATTGTAGTGTCCTACTGGGTATGCAATGGTATGATGCTGTGGTTTCTCTTTGTGTTTCCCTAATGGCTGCTGGTGTCGAGAATATTTTCACACACTTTGTGGCTATGTTTATATCTTCTTTGGAGAAGTGATTGTTCAGATCCTATGACCATTTTAATTGTTTTTTAAAAAATCATTAGTTGCAAGAGATTTCATACAAGTTGTTATCAGATACATAATTTGCACGTATTTTCTTCCAGTATGTGGGTTGCCTTTAACTTTTTTCAGTGATTTCTCTGGCAGTTCAGTTTTTCAGATTTTTATTTAGTCCAGTTTACTTTTTTTCATTTGCTTGTGTGTACTTTTAGTATTATATCTTAAAAGCCTTTGCCTAAGCTGGGGTCATAAAAATTTACTCCTTTTTCTTCTAAAAGCTAAATCTTTAACCCTTACATTTAGGTCAGTGATCCATTTGGAGTTCGTTTTTTATAGCAATCTTTTGTTTTTTTAAGTTATTATTTATTTATGTGTTTTTGGCTGCCCTGGGTCTTCATTGCTGCGCATGGGCTTTCTCTAGTTACGGCCAGCAGGGGCTACTCTCTAGTTGCAGTGTTCTGACTTCTTATTGCAGTGGCTTCTCTTGTTGTGGAGCACAGGCTCTGGAGCTCCCAGGCTTCCGTAGCTGTGGCACATGGGCTTAGTTGGCACACTGCATGTGGAATCTTCCCAGACCGGGGATTGAACCCCTGTCCCCTGCACTGGCAGGTGGATTCTTAACCACTGGACCACCAGGGAAGTTCTGGAGTTAATTTTTATGTGTCATGTGAGATAAGAGGTCCAACTTCATTGTTTTGCATGTGGATATCTAGTTGTCACAGCACCATTTGTTAAAAAGACTGTTATTTTCCCATTGAAGCGTCTTGGCACTCTTGTTGAAAATCAGTTGTCCGTAAAGGCAAGGGTTGATTTCTGGCTTCTCAATTCTATTCTAATGTCAGTACTACACGATCTTTGTTACTGTAGTTTTATAATGTGTTTCTTCTTTCTTTCTATACTAACAGATTTCAGTTCTTCTTTTAAATCGTTATTTATTTTTGGCTGTGCTGGGTCTTCATTGCCGCACAGGCTTTCTCTAGTTGCCCTGAGAGGGGCTGCTCTCTAGTTGCTGTGCCTGGGCTTCTCTTGCTGCGGAGCCGGGGCTCCGGGCTGTGCAGGCTTCAGTAGCTGCCACACATGAGCTCAGTAGTTGCGACTCCCAGGCTCAGTAGTGGTGGTGCACAAGCTGAGTTGTTCCTTAGCATGTGGGATCTTCCTAGATCAAGGATTGAACTTGTGTCTCCAACATTGGCAGGCAGATTCTTTACCGCTGAGCCCCCAGTGACACCCCATAAATGCATTTCTTAAAACTCTCTTAATCTGTTTGTGTGTCAGATTTTTTTTACCTCTACCCGCAAGCCATTTATTTGTGAAAATCCTGGGTTGTTTTTATAATATTTACCATGATGGGATTTGGCTCATAGTATCCTGGTAGTATCACTTACCATGTTTCTCTAGCTCTCTTTTTTTAAACTGTTAGGAGGTTTTTTTGTAAGCTTATATTTGGATCTGGATTCTTAAATTCATATTCAGTTATATATTTACTTGTTTTTTTCTCTATTGCCAAGAATACTTCTAGGTGAAACTGTATACTTACTGGTTTATCAGTCAGAAGTCATGTGTTGTGTGGTTATCCCACTTTCATTAATGCTAAAACTGATCATTTGGTTTGGATCAGACATCCATCTGTTATAAAGTCCCCCATTGACTTGTCACTTACTGGTTTTAGCAGCCACTTATGCTTGCTTAGATCTATTGACTATTCCATTTAGAGTTGTAAAATGATCATTTTGGACTTCTGTTATTCCTTCTGCATTTATTAGCTTTGCTTCTTTTTCTTTATCAATTTTCAGTATGAACTTGTGCCCTAGTAACCTCTTAAGGTGATCAATGATATATTTCTAAGAATTGTTACTGAATTTTACACACCTGTGTTTTGACCCATTACAATCTTCATTCTTTCTGACACTCAAATAGCCCCTCACATAAAAATAATTATAGGATGTCTGGGCTTTGCCTCAAAATCATCCATTAGAGGTAATGTGGATAAGGAAGTAGATGAGTCATGAGTTATAATTGTTGAGTCTGGGCAGTGGGTTCATTATTCTATTTTCTCTTCTATTGTATGAAGTTTTAAAAATCATGTTAGTGTGTGTGGGGGTGTGTGCTCAGTCCCGTCCTATTGGTTATCCCTTGATGTCAGTCCATTGTCATTTTAATAACTTCCTTGATTGCAATGCAGGAGACCCCAGGGTTGGGAAGATCCCTTGGAGAAAGGAATGGCTACCCACTCCAGTATTCTGGCCTGGAGAATCCCATGGACTGTACAGTCCACAGGGTTGCAAAGAGTCGGACACGACTGAGTGACTTAAACTTCACTCACTTGATCCTCAGTCACAGGAAGCCACAGGAACATTTTATACGTCTCCTGTCCCAAAGCTAGAATTAGTCATTTCTCCAAGGATTCTTTTTAGTGGAACTGACGTTGAAGGCCGTCTGGCTGATCCACTAGGGTGCTCATTTCAACCCAGTTGTCCTTGCCCTTAGCCTCTGCAGTGGACAGAACTAGAAAAATTTTTCAGAAAAAGAAAAGTGAATCAAAATTCAGGTCAGTATTTGCATTCAAATGAAAGAGTGCAAGATTTCATTTAACTTCTTTTGCTCTATTTATCTATTTTATGCTAAAAATCTTGATTTCTAACAACTACCATAATTACTCATTTACTTTATTCTAGTTATTTTTAACATCTACTTACTTATGTAATATACTAATTTTACAGTATGTGTATTGGTGTATATATTTAGGGTGAGAGTAGATATTAGTTTAAAAATAATGATTTAGCAAGTCTACTATGGCCCATTTTATATTTAATATATATCTCATTGGGGCGGATATAGTGAAGGACTGTTTTTCAAAGTTAGGCTATATCAAACACTGTTCGGTTCATTTGTTTCAATTTGCTTTAGAGTTTTAGTTGTTGCATTTTACCCTCTTTGTGATTTCTTTTGGTTCTAAAGTGAAGACTACAGTATAGGAAGATTCAAAGGTTTAATTTCCATCCATGTTCCCTTCTCCCTGTTTTTTCCTTCTTTCCATGAAGAATCATTTTTATTCATACTAGAATTACCCTTCTAATGTTTTAAAAATACATATTAAAAGTATAAAATGGATATTCTCCTCCTTTTTTCCCCAAAGCTAGCATACTGTACACTCTAGGGTGCTTTACTTTGTTACTTTACAATATTTCAGGACATTCTTTTCTTCTTGAACTATGTTATAATAGTTTGACCCTTTTATCAGACTAGTTTTATATTTGTGTTCTACTTAAGTGCATTGTGGGATGTGGCCATCTGTTATTAATTATACCATAAAATACTGAGAGTTAGGGACTTAACTGTGAGTTTTATGAAAAGTCTCTTTTTCTTTCCTTCTCATCATAGAGTACAATTAAATGCCTTACCTTTTTTTACTCTCTGTCTCTCTCAGTCTAAAAGAATTCCTGCCCAAAGAATACATCAAGCAGAGAGGAGCTGAAAAGAGAATATTTCAGGTATTGGGAATGGTCAGAGCTTTGTTATTCTCCCCACTTCCTGTCCTCATTTATTAGTCTGAGAGGGGCCTCTGTACATAAAAGCTTCAGACCCTGTGCTTGTACTCCACTTATATAATAAATGATTAGTGACTCAGGAGTAAAGGAGCTGACAGTTCTACTTTGGGCAGATTTATTATCTTAATCCATACCTTCTTGCTAAAGGTTACTTAGCCCTTCTGAGAAAAATGTGCATACATTTAATTTCAAAGACATTATCTTTGAAGCATTCAAACAAGGTGATTTTCCATTAAAATTTACCAAGGAAGAAGCTACAAGGAGCTTTTTTTTAATCCTGAGATTTGTTTTTGCACCTTAGAATCTGGGAACTGGTATCTTTTTAAAATCCAGATATATTCTAAAATTCAGAGAGTTATCTTTTCTAGGCAACCAGTAAGAAAAGCTTTGTTGTCAACTTTGCCAAGAAACACTCACTTTAGTGAATCCAAAATATCAAAGTCTTCTTTGGCATTGAAATTTAAATATAAATTGAAAGAGATAAATTTCATGTGTATAAAACATAGTTTTTAATCCACTATTGTTTCCACACACTGAGATGTCCAGGCTTTTATATGTCATGCTGTTTGGAAAATTTTACCTTTTGCCTGTATGTTAGAATGATAGCTCTCCCAGGACAATAACATTTTTCTAGTCCTCGTTTAAAGTGTTGGTCCGGAACCTTTTGAAGCATAGAGCGCTTTGAAAATTAGGTTACAGTTCCGGCCCCTGTTCTTGTCACACTGCACATGCATGAATTGTTCCCTGTAATGCAAAATCTATAGGGAATTTGGGCTCACATTCTAGTTAAGAAGCCTTGCACTCGTGCTTTCTGTGTGCTCTGACCCTCGGTCAGCAGGGGCATGCATCTACAAGTAAATAGATGCCGTGTGGAGTAGTACTTCTCACTAAGTCCACCTGTGGTCAGAGCTGCAGTAACTGGTCCCTGCCTCTGTCACTTTTGTAGGAACACAAGAACTGTGGAGAGATGAGCGAAATAGAAGCCAAAGTCAAGTATGTCAAATTGGCCCGGTCCCTTCGTACATATGGTGTGTCCTTCTTCCTGGTGAAGGTGAGTTGGGTGTGGTGGAGGGAGCATTAATCTTTACCATGTCTTTTGTTAAAAGTGTTCACTGATAAACTTGGTGAAAGTAAAGTCGCTTAGTCATGTCCGACCCTTTGCGACCCCATGGATTGTAGCCTACCAGGCTCCTCGGTCCATGGGATTTTCCAGGCAAGAATACTGGAGTGGGTTGCCATTTCCTTCTCCAGGGGATCTTTCTGACCCAGGGATCGAACCCGGGTCTCTCGCATTGTAGGCAGACGCTTTACCATCTGAGCTACCAGGAAAGCACAGGTAGTCCCTTTTTTGTTGTTTAGTTGCTCAGTCTTGTCCCTTTGCGACCCCATAGACTGCAGCATGCCAGGCTTCCCTGTCCTTCAGCATTTCCCAGGGCGTGCTCAAATTCATGTCCGTTGAGTCAGTAATGCCCTTCAGCCAATTTATCCTCTGT
Organism: Moschus berezovskii; assembly: GCF_049115385.1. Lineage (NCBI taxonomy): Eukaryota > Metazoa > Chordata > Mammalia > Artiodactyla > Moschidae > Moschus > Moschus berezovskii. Next base: position 56,785,635 of record NC_142468.1, read on the forward strand.
AGTCCCCTTCTCCTGCTTTCTATTTTTCCTAGGATCATGTGGTCTTTTCCAGTGAGTTGGCTCTTCGCATGAGGTGGCCAGAGTATTAGAGCTTTAGCTTCAGCATCAGTCCTTCCAATGAATATTCAGTGTTGATTTCCTTTAAGATTGACTGGTTTGATCTCCTTGCAGTCCAAGAGACTCTCAAGAGTCTAGGGGTAGTCCCCAGAACCCTAGCATTTGCACATGCAGCATCTTAGCAGTAGTGACCTGAGTTGAGCAGTGGGACAGACATGAAGTTAGCTATGAGGCTGGTGAGTGAGCCTGGCTGCCCTGAGGCCTCATAACAGCTGTGTCTTGGCTCTGCTGTCTGTCACTATTGTAAAGTCCCCAAAGGAGTGCCTTTACTTTTACTTGTTAGCGCTTTCTCCTAAGAATGTTTCACTTATGTTATCAGGAGTGCCCTGGACTAGGAAGTTTGTTGACCACAAACTTAATGGTACTTAATTTGTATCCTGTTAGATGGGTTTGCAGATTTTCTGTGGCCTTCAGATCTGTTTTTTCTTGCAAATTGCTGGTCTTACACCCTAGAAGGACAGAGATGGGTCTTTGAAATTCAGTTTATGAACAGAGAGTGTGTTCTTCAGTTGACGAGGAAACTCTTCCAGTAACTTCCTCATTTTTACATCCCGCCCAGCATATGATCTATCCTGGAGAAGGTTCCATGTGTACTTGAAAAGAATGTGTAATCTGTTGCTTTGGGATGGAATGCTCTGTAAATATCAAGTTAAGTCCATCTGGTCTAATGTTTCATTTAAGGGCTGTGTTGCCTTATTGATTTCTCTGTCTGAATGAACTGCCCATTGATATGAGTGTGGTGTTAAACTCCCCCTATATTATTGTGTCATTGTCAATTTCTCCTTTTTTCATGCCTGTTAACATTTGTGTTTTATACTGAAGTGCTCCTATGTTGGGTGCATATATATTTACAATTATATTTTTTTCTTGGATTGATCCTTTGATCATTATGTAGTGTCCTTTGCCTCTTGTAAGATTCTTGACTTTAAAATCTACTTTGTCTAAGTGTTGCTGCTCTGGCTTTCTTTTGATTTCCATTTGCATGGAATACCTTTTTCCATTTCCTCACTTTCAATTTGTGTGTATCTCCGGATCTGAAATGAGTCTCTTGTAGGTGGCGTATATACAGGTCCTATTTTTGTATCCATTCAGCTGTTCGGTGTCTTTTGGTTGGAGCATTTAGTCTGTTTGCATTTAAGCTGATTATCAATATGTATATTTCTGTTGGGCTTCCCTTGTGGCTCAGCTGGTAAAGAATCCGCCTTCAGTGTGGGAGACCTGGGTTCAATCCCTGGGTTGGGAAGATCCCCTAGAGAAGGAAAAGGCTACCCACTCCAGTATTCTGGCCTGGAGGATTCCATGGACTTTATAGTCCATGGGGTTGTAAAGAGTTGGACATGACTGAGCGACTTTCACTTTTCATGTTTCTATTGCCATTTCACTAGTTGTTTCGGATTTGTTTTTTCCCCTTTCTTATTTTGTTCTCTTCTGATTTGGTGACTATCTTTTGTGTTGGTTTGGATTCCTTTTTCTTTTTTTGTTGGTGTATATCTATTATAGATTTTTGTCTTGTAGTTACCATGAGGTTTTTGTATAGCAGCATATGTATACCTATTTGTTTTTAGTTACTAATCTCTTAATTACAAATACATTTTAGATCCTCTGCATTTGTACTCTTCTGTCCTCATGATTACTGCTTTTGATATTGTATTTTACATTTAATTGTTTTGTGTATCCCTTAACTGCTTATTGTTGATACAGGTGGTTTTACTACTTTTGTCTTTTAACCTCCTTACTGGTTGTATGTGGATGATTTCCTACTTTAATTGTATATTTGACTTTACCAGTGAGCTTTTTCGTTGTAACTTCCTTCTTTTTAGTTGTGGACTTTTCTTTTCTACCTAGAGAAGATCCTTTAGCATTTGCTATAAAGCTGGTTTGGTGGTGCTGAATTCTTTTAGCTTTTTCTTGTCTGTGAAGCTTTTGATTTATTCATCAAATGTTGGTGAGAACCTTGCTAGGTAGAGTATTCTTGGTTGTAGGTTTTTCTCTTTTATCACTTCAAGTATATTGTGCCACTCTCTTTTGGCCTGCAGAGTTTTGGCTGAGAAATCAGTAGATAGTCTTACGGGAATTCCTTGTGTATTATCTGTTGCTTTTCCTTTTAATATTCTCACTTAAAATGCTCTCATAACAGCTAAAAAAAGGTAATTATGTGAAGTAATGGTTATCTTAACATTCTGTGGTAATCTTTTCTCAATATTTACATATATCAAATCATTATACTACACATCTTAAACTTATATAATGTTCTGAATCAGCTATATCTAAATAAAATTAGAAAAGATGGCATCATGTGATCATTTTAGATAAAACTCCTAAGGTGTTTGATAAAATTCAACTATTCATTATAAAAATTTCTGTAAAATTTTAGAATGCAAATATACTTCCTCAATAGGATAGAATGTTTTAAACCTAGTCACCAGTATTCTACTCAACAGAGAAGTGCTTGAGAGAAACTTACAGAAATTGAGATCAGAGCAAGTTACCCTTTAACATGATTTTGTACATTCTAGGAAGTGTGGTAATATGTAAAAAAAAATTTTTAAACACATATCTTTAGGAAATGAAGAAAAATTATTATTAATATTTGCTATATTTGTATATCTTTTAGCAAAGATATACAAAATCATATTTTTAACTATTTGAAATAACCATAGATTCACAGGAGCTTGGAAAAATAATGCAGAGAATCAAAAAGTCAGAGTGACAAGTATGGGTAAAGATGTAGGGAAACTGGAGTCCTCATGTACTGCTGGTAGGAAAGTGAAACGGTGCAGTCACCTTAAAACAGTCTGGCAGCTCCTCAGATGTTAAACAGATGCCATATGACCCAGCAGTTCTACTCCTGGGTATATATGCCTAAGAGAATTCAAAGCATATATTCACAGAAAAATTTGTACATGAAAGTGTATAGCTGCATTTAGCCAAAAGGTGGAAATAACATATTCATCATCTGATGAATGGATGAACAAAAAGTCATATATCCATGAGGTGAAATATTAATTGGTCATAAAATGAAATGAAGTGTACTGCTTCATACTACAGCATGGAAGAATTTTGGAACTGTTATGTGAAGGAAGATTTCTCCACAAGAAAAACAAAAAATCCTATCACAAGATTTCTTTGGTATAGAATGTCCAGAAAAGGCAAATCCAAAATTAATGGTTGCTTAAGAGTGGGGTGGGATCATGGGACATAGGTGAGTAATAACTAATGGTGTAGGATTTTTTTTTTTTAGGTGATGAACATGTTTTAAAATTGACCATGGTGATAGTCGCACATATCTGTAAAGATACCAAAATCCACTGAATCAGATACTTTAAATGGGTGAATTGTTTGCTATGTGAATTATATCTCAATAGCATTTTAAAAATTATAAAGGTGCTGAGAGTTCTCTTTGCATTAATTTTCCCTCAATGGTAACATGTCAATAGTACAGTGTCACAACCAGGCAATCACCTTGGTACATACAGTTCATGGACCTTAATCAGATTTTGTCTTCTGTATGTATTCATTTATGTGTGTGTGTTTAGTTCTGTGCAGTTTTCTCACAAGTGTAGATTTGTGTTACCACCACTGTAGTCAAGATATTGAGCTCTAATCCATCGAGAATACCTTGTGCTACCCTTTTCTGGCCATAGACACCTCCCACCCCTTCCTGCGTCTCCTCACACCCTACTCCCTTCCTCAGGTCTCTTTACCCACTGCTGCTGCTGCTGCTGCTAAGTCACTTCAGTCGTGTCCGACTCTGTGCGACCCCTTAGACGGCAGCCCACCAGGCTCCCCCGTCCCTGGGATTCTCCAGGCAAGAACACTGAGTGGGTTGCCATTTTCTTCTCCAATGCTTTACCCACTAGCAACCTCTAATTTCTTTTCTGTCTCAATAATTTTGTTATTTCAAGAGTACCACATAAGTGGAATCATACAATACATAAATTTTCGGCTTACTTTTTCCATTTAGTAGAAATCCCTTAAGATTTATCCAAGTCATAATGTGTATCAATAGTCTATCGCACTTTATTGCTGAATAGTATTCCCTAGTATGGAAGTAGCAGTTTGTTTAGTCATTCATCTCTGAAGGACATTTGGGTTGTTTCTAGTTTGTGGCTATTATGAACTAAGCTGCTATAAATATTTGTGTATAGATTTTTGTGTGAATGAAGTGTTCATTTCATTGGGATAAATGCCCAAGAGTACAATTGCTGAGCCATATGGTAAGAACACATTAAGCATTATAACAAACAGCCAGACTATTTTCCAGAGTGACTATACCATTTTACATTCTTACCAGCAAAATATGAGTGATCCAGTTTCTTATCATCCTCTCCAGCATTTGGTGTTATCTTTTCTTTTTTTTTTTTAATTTTAGCCTTTCTGATGTGTTTTATGAAATCTTATTACAGTTATATTTTGCATTTCCCTAATGGCTAATGATTTTGAACATCTTTTCCTGTGCTTATTTGTCATCTGTATATCCCCTTCAGTGAAATGTCTGTTCACAGTTTTTTGGCCAATTTTCTAGTTAGATTTTTTTTTTCTTACTTTTGAGTTTTAAGGGTTCTTTATATATTCTGGATCCAAGTCCTTCACTGAATGTGATTTGCAAATATTTTTTCATGGTCTGTAGCTTGTGTTTTTATCCTTTTGACAAGGTCTTTCACAGAATTTTGTTGTTTAGTCACTAAGTCATGTCTGACTCTTTGCAACTGCCTGCACTGCAGCATGCCAGGCTTGAATACACATTCTTAATTTAGATGACAAGTGTTTTATCATTGTTTTCCTTTTTATGAATCTTGTTTTAAGTGTTACATCTAAGAGTTTCTGTCTGGTACTTCCCTTGGTGATCCAGTGGTTAAGAATTTGCCTCCCAATGCAGGGGACACAGATTCGATCCCTGGTCCAGGTACTAAGATCCAACATGCCGTGGGGCAGCGAAACCCATGTGCCACATCTACTGAGCCCACACTCTAGAGCCACAAGCTGCACCTACTGAGGTCCACATGCCCTAGAGCTTGTGCTGTACAAAAGCAGAAGGCACTGCAATGAGACAACCACACACTGCAACCAGAGAGTAGCCCCCACTGGCTGCAACTAGAGAAAGACCACACAAAGTAACGGAGACCCAGTGCAGCCAAACTAAGTAAATAAATAAAACTTTAAAAGCAGAAAAACTCAAAAACAAATAATACATTAAAAAAATTTAAAAAGAGCTCTAACTCTAGGCTCCAAAGATTTTCTCCCATGTTTACTTCTAAATACTCTATGGTTTTGCATTTATGTCCTTGGTCCATTTTGAGTTTTTGTATAAAGTGTGAAGGTTTTAGATCAAGGTTCATTTTTGACCTGTGGATGTCCAGTTGCCCCAGTACTGTTTGTTGAAAGGTGTTTTCCCCATTGTATTGCTTCTGTATCCTTGTCAAATTAATTTGAATATATTGCTGTGGATCTATTTCTGGGTGCTCTAATCCGTTTTGCTGATTTGCGTATCTGTCCTTCTGCTGATATTACACTGTCCTGATCACTTTAACTGTATAGTATGCCTTAACATCAACCTGAATGATTCCTTTCACTTTTTTCTTCTTTTTCAGAATTGTTTTAGCTACTTTAGATCTTTTTCCTTTCCATGAACACATTAGAAAAACCTTGTCTGTATTCACAAAAAAAAACTTAGCTGTGATTTTGATGGGCATTGCATCGAAATTATAGATCAATTGGGGGAGAATTGATAACTTTACTATGTTGAGTTTTTCAGTCTATGAACATGGTATTAGATCCTCTTTGATTTCTTTCAACATTTTGTAATTTTCAGTGTGCAGATACTTGTACATGTTATAAGAATATACAATCATTTTACATTTTCAGATTTATTTTAAATTCAGTGAATAGATCAAGTAAATTTACTTGACATATGTCAAAAACATGAAATAACCCATGTGTTTGTATGTATAACTATGTGCAACCATTTAGAATATATGGTAAAAAGAGATCACACATAGAATGGCAAACATACACACAAAATTGTTTGGGTAAGGGGTAGAATGTGTTTTAATGGCATAAGTAACAGATTTCTCTAGGCCCTCAATTTGAACATACCATTAAATCTTGAAGGAAGTTAATTGGCATAATTTAAGAAGTAAGTTAAAACTGAGTGATTCATTCATTACTTGAATAGGCTATTCGGAATCCTAAATTTAAAAACTCAATGAAATTATAATTTACAAAATGTACATATTGAACACAATTATACCACACAGCCTTCAGATCAATCATACATATTGTGAGAGAACAAGTTTGATATGTTTATAGATCCTTCCGTCATATTTCCTTCTATACTGGTGAACATTTTGTCCCCATATGTAGATTCAACAAACATGGATCATGTAGTTCTATAGAATTAACTTTTGAAAAAAAGTAGACTAACCTAGTTCAGACCCATGTGGTTCAAGAGTCAGCTGTACTTCATGCTATGTTTTGTATTGTTATAATAGAAAGTGCTTGGGTGTTGGAGCTGGGAAGATTGGGCTAGAATTCTTGATATAATATTGTCCCTGTGAGAAATAGCAGAAACTCATGACTTGGAGAGACATCTTTAATCTTTTTAAACCTCAGTTTATGTGAAAAATGGGATTTATAATTCTTTTTCATTTTAAATAGTGCATTGACAGGTACAGATGAAGAATCTGACAGGTCTTTTTTTCCCATTTATTGTTGTTGTTGTTGTTTTAATTGGAGAATAATTGCTTTACAATGTAGTGTTAGTTTTTGCTGAATATTAACATAAATGAGCTATATGAGTATATATATCCCCTCCATCCCACCCTTCTAGGCCATCACAGAGCTCTAATGAAGACTAAGTGAGATAATGTTATGAATAAATGTAGTAGCTGGAATGTAGGGATATTTAGTAAATTTTAGGTTATCCAACTCCTTAACCCTCCTTCAGTTCAGTTCAGTTCAGTTCAGTCGCTCAGTCGTGTCCGACTCTCCGCGACCCCATGAATCACAGCACGCCAGGCCTCCCTGTCCATCACCAACTCCCGGAGTACACTCAAACTCATGTCCACAGAGTCGGTGATGCCATCCAGCCATCTCATTCTCCGTCGTCCCCTTCTCCTCCCGCCCCCAACCTTTCCCAGCATCAGAGTCTTTTCCAGTGAGTCAACTCGTCCCATGAGGTGGCCAAAGTATTGCAGTTTCAGCTTTAGCATCAGTCCCTCCAATGAACATCCAGGATTGATCTCCTTTAGAATGGACTGGTTGGATCTCCTTGCAGTATAAGGGACTCTCAAGAGTCTTCTCCAACACCACAGTTCAAAAGCATCGATTCTTCGGCGATCAGCCTTCTTCACAGTCCAACTCTCACAACCATACATGACCACGGGAAAAACCATTGCCTTGACTAGACGGACCTTGGTTGGCAAAGTAATGTCTCTGCTTTTTAATATACTATCAAGGTTGGTCATAACTTTCCTTCCAAGGAGCAAGCGTCTTTTAATTTCATGGCTGCAATCAGCATCTGCAGTGATTTTGGAGCCCAAAAAAACAAAGTCTGACACTGTTTCCACTGTTTTTCCATCTATTTCCCATGAAGTGATGGGACCAGATGCCATGATCTTTGTTTTCTGAATGTTGAGCTTCAAACCAACCTTTTCACTCTCCTCTTTCACTTTCATCAAGAGGCTTTTGAGTTCCTCTTCACTTTCTGCCATAAGGGTAGTGTCATCTGCATATCTGAGGTTATTGATATTTCTCCCAGCAATCTTGACTCCAGCTTGTGCTTCTTCCAGCCCAGCATTCCTCATGATGTACTCTGCATATAAGTTAAATAAGCAAGGTGACAATATACAACCTTGACGTACACCTTTTCCTATTTGGAACCAGTCTGTTGTTCCATGTCCAGTTCTAACTGTTGCTTCCTGACCTGCATACAGGTTTCTCAAGAGGCAGGTCAGGTGGTCTGGGATTCCCATCTCTTTCAGAATGTTCCACAGTTTATTGTGATCCACACAGTCAAAGGCTTTGGTATAGTCAATGAAGCAGAAATAGATGTTTTTCTGAAACTCTCTTGCTTTCTCCATGATCCAGCGGATGTTGGCAATTTGATCTCTGGTGCCTCTGCCTTTTCTAAAACCTGCTTGAACATCTGGGAGTTACAGTTTCCTAATTCCTGGCCCCTGAGTCCTCCAACTTTTAATTGGCTTTTAGAATCATGATACAGAGCAGGGGTTGGAAAACCTTTTTAATAAAGGGCCAGATAGTCAATGTCTTAGACCTTGCTGGCTGTGCCTCTCGTCTCTGTGCTTGTAGCCCAGAAGCAGTAGGCAATATGTAAATAAATGAGCTTGGTTATGTTCCTGTAAAGCTTTATTTATGGACTATGATATATATTGTTTTCACTTTTCATGAAGTATTATTCCTCTCTTGATTTTCTTTCAACTCTGTAGAAATAGAAAATTTACTCTTAGCTCTCAGGCCAAAAAAATCGGGGGGTGATGGGGCAGAAAACTGGCTTTAGTACCTGTCATAGTTTGCTGGCCCCAGTAAGGAGGATGACTCTAATGAGCCTGTTACATGACAGTGTTCTCAGTGGCTGAGAACATACACTCTGAAACAAAAAGACCTGGGTTTCAAATTCTGGCTTTGCCACCTAGTTTGACCTTCCATAAGTTATTTACTTTCATTTCTAAACTTCAGTTTGCTAACCTAGGACGTTGACTTTTTGTGAGGTTTAAAGGAAATAATATAGAAAAGGAGATGCTTGTACAAATGATTTCAATAGATGGGAGCTGTAAACATCTACAGTCTTCCTCTCTTATTGAAGTCTTTTGCACTTTATCTTGATAAGTTTTTCAAAACCCCATAAGAACAGTAAGGCATTTCCCATGACTTGCAAAAGATTTGTTTGCAAGAAATCCTTGTGTAAACCTTCCGATTTATAAATTTGCCTTTAACTTGCCTTGCACCCACAACCAGAGCCTTGAGGGGAGAAACCTGGGGAGCTGACCCTCTTCTCTCTGAACTGTAGAAGCATCACAGAAGGCATTCAAAGCATCTCAGGATCATGAATTAAATCAAAATGAACTGCCAGTTGTTTTTAGGGAGAGAAACTGCTCATGAACAGAGTCTTTAACACCATTTTGCTTTTGAGCAGCCATTCCCCTCTGCCATGTGCCTAAAATATTTTTTTGAAAAAGCATACTGATGACACAGCGAAGCACCAAGGCAGCACTTTGGCAGGAAGCCACTTTAGAGCTCTGGTGAGCACAGCAGGATCAAGGACTTAGGCCACGTTGAAGTCGGGCTTAGAGCCAAAGCATGCCCACAGCTTAGCCCACTGGCATCCCTCCACCCCAGTCTGAACCCAATGTAAGGCACAGGTGATGTAAGAATCAGCCAGTACACACACCTGCAAGAGCCCAAGGCTAAGCAGACTTAATCACAGCCAGCTGCCAGGACTGAATCCACAGTGACGGCTCCGAGGTGCTTGGAAGAGGATCATATGCATTCTCAGGCCTGTCTGACTTTGCAACCCTCTGGACTGTAGCCTGCCAGGCTCCTCTGTCCATGGGATTCTCCAGGCAAGAGTACTGGAGTGGGTTGCCATTTCCTTCTCCAGGGAATCTTCCTGACCCAGGGATCAAACCTACAGCTCTTGCATTGCAAGCCACTTCTTTCCCTCTGCACCACGTGGGAAGCCCCTGAATGAGGAAAGGCTGGGGTTATTAGTGGATCCTACCTCTCCTTGGTAGAATACGAACCTTCTGCTGCTTTTAAGTTATGCGAGCTCAACACCTCAGAGCAAAACCAACCTGATGAGGATTGCCTCAACATAGAAGTTGCTCGGTAGCTCACAGAATCGCAACCAGAGTCTGCATACGTCTGTGCACAAAAGAATAGGGTCTTCACTGGATCCTGCCTAGCCTGCTGTCTTCTCCCAGAGATAAAAGGATATTGGTGTCTGTAGTTGGAAGACTGGAGAGGAGAGGTGTGGGGTGGACTGAGATTCTAGATTTAGGGAGGAAGGGGGAACCTTATTGCCTCTGGACCTTCGCCTTTTATGCAGGTCTGCCACTAAGGTTCTAAGGCAGATCCTCTCTTGGGGGAGCCCTTTTATCACTAGCACAGAGCCAAGCCCCTTGAAGTTTTAACTTTCCCCAGCTGTTCTGCATTTTGTGGGTAGACTTGTGTCCGTTGATGGTGGTCTCTGTTGCTGAGTGACAGTATTTTCTGAGTTTCATTTATACCCTTTTCCCCCACCCCTAGTTATGAACTTGTATTGGAATTCCCACTGTAAGTTGTTTGCTTGTTCACTGTTGTTTCCTCTCCCAGACCAGAATGATCTCGGGAGTCGGGGCAATCCATCAGGATCCTCTGTTGCCTCACCCCAAAGCCCCTCACTGGGGAGGTACAGATTTGAGAGCAGGAAGGCAACAGCTGCAAACCATATTTTATTTCTGATCTCCTTCCTAGGCCCGGCATCTGGGCTGGTGCCAGCCCTGTATGACTAAACCAGTGGCTCCTGAAGCCAAGTGATGCTGACTGGCATGGTCCACCCTGCACTGATTTCACCCCTGGTGGAACTAGTCTCTCTACCATGGATCTGACTCTTCCCTGAATTTTCCCTAAGGACTCAGAGGTTCTTACAGTGCTACATTCCCCTTCTCAGACACCCACTCAGATTCCTAATGCCTTTATCTCCTCCCCTTGGGAGGAAGCTGGAGGTGTGCCGTGACCTTCACTGTCTGATGGTTTGTGAACCGCCCTCGGAGACTGGGAGGGGTATTTTTGCATTTTCTCTAATTGTTTCCGTCATAAGTAGTAAACTGGTAGACAGTCTCTTTTAAAGTCAGAGATGTTTTTGAACTCAGATGTTTTGAACTCAGACCTGTGTTCTAATCCTGGCTTTATCACTTATTATCATTGCTGGCCCCTGCATTTCAAGGTGGGGAAGTTGATGGTGCTGATGATGGCAACATTTGAGGGAGGCTCTGAAAATTAATGATAATATTTATTAACCATCTGTCACACTACTGCTTTAAGTACCTGTCCTCTTGCATACACATCCATGTTTACTTGTACACTTTGTGCTAATTTGTATGTATATTGCTTTTGTGGTGGTGGTGTGGGAATTGCTAGATTTTTGCAAATATTTTTGAAAAGTTTGTTTTTTCCTGACCACTAGAAATGTGTTTTAAGTTAAATTTTTGGAGTAAGGAAAAGCACAGGACAATAATACAAATCATGTGAGATGATCATTGCTACCATTTCATCATGTAGTGAATTTTCTAAAAAAAATGTTAAAATTTTTATTTCATAGGATCATGTTGTACAGACTTTTTTAATGTGAATAATTTATTATTATGAATCCAGTTGTTTTTGTGTACTATGATTTGTAATAGTTGTAGAGCAGGGATTACCAGGTAGCTCAGTGGTAAAGAATACACCTGCCAAGGCAGGAGACAGAGGTTCGATGCCTAGGTCAGGAAGATCCCCTGGTGGAGGAAATGGCAACCCATTCCAGTATTTTTTGTCAGGAATATTTCATGGAGAGAAGATCCTGGAGGGCTACTGTCCATGGGGTTACAAAGAGTCGAACACGACTGAGCATGATTACACACCATTGTAGAGTAGTCTTTTGTTTGGAGTAACATAATTATCAAATCTCTTATAGTTGACATTTTTGGTTATTTGTATTTATTTGCTCTGAAAAACATATAAAGCGTGTGAAATTTTTTATCATCCTATTAGTTGTAAATACTTATTCACCAGTCATTTGTCTTTTAATTTTTTATAGTGAGGTCTCTTTCTTTTTATTTCTCTCTTTTTTCAAAAAACATATATCAAAGTCCATATATTTTATAGTTAAAGCTTTTAATCTTTTCCTTTATTTTGGCATTTGTGCTAGGCATTTCCACATCCCACCCCATCCCCCCACTGGATCACAAAAATATCCAGCTGTATATTCTTTCTGAATTATTAACCTATCTTCAATTTGCTGTATCATGAGTATGAGGTCAGTTCAGTTCAGTCGCTCAGTCGTGTCCGACTCTTTGAGACCCCGTGGACCAGCATGCCAGGCTTCCCTGTCCTTCATCAACTCCCGGAGCCTACTCAAACTCATGTCCATCACATCAGTGATGCCATCCACCCATCTCATCCTCTGTCATCCCCTTCTCCTCCCACCTTCAATCTTTCCCTGCATCAGGGTCCTTTCCAATGAGTAGGTTCTTCGCATAAGTTGGCCAAAGTACTGGAGTTTCAGCTTCAGCATCTGTTCTTCCAGTGAATATTCAGGACTGATTTCCTTTAGGATGGACTGCTTGGATCTCCTTGCTGTTCAAGAGACTCTCAAGTCTTCTCCAATACCACAGTTCAAAAGTATCAATTCTCATCTTTCTTTATAGTCCAGCTCTCACATCCACACATGACTACTGGGAAAACCATAACTTTGACTAGACGAACCTTTGTTGACAAAGTAATGTCTCTGCTTTTTAATATGCTATCTAGGTTGGTCATAGCTTTTCTTTCAAGAAGCAAGCGTCTTTTAATTTCATGGCTGCAGTCACCATCTGCAGTGACTTTGGAGCCCCCAAAAATAAAGTCTGTCACTGTTTCCATTGTTTCCCCATCCATTTGCCATGAAGTGATGGGACCAGATGCCATAATCTTAGTTTTGTGAATGTTGAGTTTTAAGCCAACTTTACTCTTCTCTTTCACTTTCATCAAGAGGCTTTTTAATTCTTCTTTACTTTCTGCCATAATGGTGTCATCTGCGTATCTGAGGTTATTGATATTTCTCCTGGAAGTCTTGATTCCAGCTTGTGCTTCATCCAGCCCAGCATTTCACATGATATACTCTGCATATAAGTTAAATAAGCAGGGTGACAGTATACAGCCTTGACATACTCTTTTCCCAATTTGGAACCAGTCTGTTGTTCCATGTCCAGTTCTAAGTGTTGCTTCTTGACCTGCATACGGATTTCTCAAGAGGCAGGTCAGGTGGTCTGGTATTCCCATCTCTTAAAGAATTTTCCACAGTTTCTTGTGATCCACACAGTCAAAGGCTTTGGCATAGTCAATAAAGCAGAAATAGATGTTTTTCTGAAACTCTCTTTCTTTTTTGATGATCCAGCAGTTGTTGGCAATTTGATCTCTGGTTCCTCTGCCTTTTCTAAATCCAGCTTGAACATCTGCAAGTTCATGGTTCACGTATTGCTGAAGCCTGGCTTGGAAAATTTTGAGCATTACTTTGCTAGCGTGTGAGATGAATGCAATTGTGCGGTAGTTTGAGCATTCTTTGGCATTGCCCTTCTTTGGGATTGGAATGAAAACTGACCTTTTCCAGTCCTGTGGCCACTGCTGAGTTTTCCAGGTTTGCTGGCATATTGAATGCAGCACTTTCACAGCATTATCTTTTAAGATTTGAAATAGCTCAACTGGAATTCCATCACCTCCACTGGCTTTGTTCATAGTGATGCTTCCTAAGGCCTACTGAACTTTGCGTTCCAGGATGTCTGGCTCTAGGTGAGTGATCAGACCATCGTGGTCATCTAGGTCATGAAGTTCTTCTGTGTATTCTTGCCACTTCTTCTTAATATCTTCTGCTTCTGTTAGGTCCATACCATTTCTGTCCTTTATTATGCTCATCTGTGCATGAAATGAAGTAGGAATTATTATTTTAATAGGCATGATAACTATTTCTTTAAAAACTTATTAAAACCAATCAAAATATTTTGAGTCCATAGATGCACATTAAAAATAACAAAACCCAAGCCTCCAGATGGAAATATATTTCAGGGAATATTGAAAAAAAAAGCTGTACTTAATAATGAGAAGATACTACTCTGGCGATTTTAGTTAATTCTAAATAGCTGAAATGCCATATTTAAATTCTATATTAACCTTTTTGTGTTACTCACTGAGGTGGCTACTGGGAGTTCACTTTAACTTCTTTTTCTCTGGATATGTTTTTTCTGTCACAATCTCTGTTTTTGGAGCAGCCTGACCTTCTGGACAGTATCTCTCTGCAGAGAAATCTTGTGGATCTTTCCAATTTCTGTGGATCCTTCCAGTCTTCTGATAGCTCTGTTTTAGCTTCCATCCCCTTAATTTATGAGTCATATATCTAGTTTTTAAAAAACTCTGATTTTCCAATAGCCCTGCCTATTTTGAAACAGTGATGTAGGTTGCTGCAGGTAAAATATCTCAAAATCACTGATGACTAGGAAAAATCAGATGTATTCAGAGGAAGAGCACTGATTCTTTGTATCTCCTGTTTCAGGAAAAGATGAAAGGCAAAAACAAGCTGGTGCCTCGCCTGCTGGGGATCACCAAAGACTCAGTGATGCGCGTGGATGAAAAGACCAAGGAAGTGTTGCAGGAGTGGCCACTGACCACAGTCAAGCGCTGGGCAGCCTCACCCAAGAGCTTCACACTGGTAGGGACTGGTTGAAGGCAGTGAGTGGGCTAGCATATTCTGGGTGATACCATGGGGCCGGGGAAATAATACAAGCCCATTGGGCTTCCCTGGCCTTGGAGAGGGATGATGGTGGGGGTCCCTCGGGCAGGGAGTGGGGTAGTCACTGCTCTAGAAGTGAGGGAGATGTCTGAGAGCTGGGTCTCCTCAGCCACCTCTTTCTCTCTGGTCCTGTAAGGCTGTCTGAGTTCCTTAATTAGAAAGAGCTGGTCAAGGATGATTCTCGGTCTTCTGTGGTTCTGATGCCATCCCTAGTGTACCCAAAAAGCAATTTGATGATGCTGTGAGGCCGTACGGATGCTTCTCCTCTCTAGTTTTAGAAGTTTCTAAATAAGCTCTTAAGAATCGTGACATCTTGCCAAGCTGTGTTTTCCCAGCCTGCCTATGAAGAGAACGTGCTGTATAGTGGAAATAGCACAGACTGTGGGGTAGTGTTCGAAATCAGCTTTCCTTCCCAGTTCTATGCCTTTGCTTAAGTTACTTCCCCTCTCTGAGCTTTAATGTCCTTGGTTGTGAAATGGGAGTACTAATACCTGTTTCTCAGAGTTACCAGAATGAAATGAGATGATGAAAATAAAACGCTCAAAGTGAGATACACTGAATGCAGGGAGGATGTGTGTTTGCTCCAGACCTTTAAACTTCTGAATTCTTCCTCCCAACCTCTATAGCCAGCCACACCGATAATGTGAAAATCAGTAGTGCAGTTATTTTGTAGTGTGTATTCAGCCATAAGAGAATCAGAAAGTGTTGAAATTTGTCAGTTTCTTCAGAACTCCTAAATTGTACTATTCTCCAGCTCTCATGAACACTTGAGATATCTGCATCTAGGCAAGATCTTACATCAGGGCATCAGAAAAAAAGGTATCAAGAGGGGGCCTTGGTGGGAATATTAATTATCTAATTTGAGCATTGATTGATAGACTCTTGCCAGTTGGGAGGAATCTAAAGAAAACATACCTTCCTTCCATTTAGGTCTACTTACCTGCCATGCTTTTTGAGTATAATTGTTTAAGTATTTCTTCTGTATATTATACATTGACCACTACATGAGCTGGTATTACTTTTGCTTCAACCGTATAAAGGATTGAAGAAAACGCATGAGGTGAAGGATATAATTACTTCTGTTTTTATCCATCTCATTGCTCTTTCTCTTTCTAAAGTTCCCGGTTTTCTTTTGTTTTCATTTTCTTTGTGTTCAGAGAGCTTTTCTTAAGCCATTCTTTAAAGGTAAATCGCTAGGAACAAATTCTTTACTTTTCCTTTAGCTGACTGAGAATCTTCTTATTTTCCCTTCATTCATGAAGATTAGTTTTGCCAGGTATCAAATTTGAGATTCTCAGTTCTTTTCTTTTAGCACTTGAAAAATGTCATTCCACTTCTCTCTGGCCTCTGCCGTTTCAACGTGGAAATTTTCTATCATCGTGTTGGTGTTCATTTATAGGTAACATGCTGCTTTTCTATGAATGTTTCAAAGATTGTCTTTCTCTAATTTTCACCAGTTCTTGGTGTGTATTTCTTAGGTTTATTCTGTTTTAGGGTTTGCTTAACTTCTTGAATTTGTAGGCTTATGTCATTCACTAATTTTTATAAGTTTTCAGTCATTGTTTCTTTTAATATATATATGCTGCTACTGCTGCTAAGTCACTTCAGTCGTGTCCGACTCTGTGTGACCCCATAGATGGAAGCCCACCAGGCTCCCCCGTCCCTGGGATTCTCCAGGCAGGAACACTGGAGTGGGTTGCCATTTCCTTCTCCAATGTGTGAAAGTGAAGTCGCTCCGTCGTGTCCGACCCTTAGCGACCCCACGGACTGCAGCCCACCAGGCTCCTCCATCCATGGGGTTTTCTAGGCAAGAGGACTGGAGTGGCTTGCCATTGCCTTCTCCGAATATATATATATATATATATATGTATATATTTTGGTCCAACAGTAGGAGGCTCTACTCTCCTTCTGTATTTCTGATGATATGGATATTAGGTCTTTTTTAAATTTTTCTACAGATCCCTGAATCTCTGTTTTGTTTTGCCTGTTTTCTGTTGTTTCACTTGACTAAATTTTATCAATCTATTTTCAAGCTGACTGGTTCTTTTCTTTGTAATTTCCACAGTACTATTTTATCTATCCCATGAGTTTTTTACTTAGATTATGGCATTTTTTTATTCTCAAATTTCAGTCTGGTTCTTTTTTATGACTTAAATTTCTTTGTTAGCCGTCTTGTTTTCATTTGTTTCAGGGGATTTTGTAATTGTTGAAATATTTTTTATGATTCAAAATTTAAAAATTCTTACCAGATAATTCCAACGTCTGATTCATTTCAGTATTGGCATCAGTTGATTATCTTTATTTTTTTCTTACATTGTATTCATCCTGGTTCTTGACATGAGTAGTGATTTTTAATTATATCCTAAATGCTTTGGATTTTATATTAGGAGGCTCTTGACCTTCTTTAAATCTCTGTTTTCGTAGGCAGACACCTTGTTTAGGTTTAGTGTATAGTCCAGTGTTCTGGTATACTTTTGTGGACTTGAGTTGCAATAGAGATTTATTTTCTGAGCCCTGGCAATGTTCTGGACTGCCTTGTTCTTCTGACATTGCTGTGGTTCCTGCTCAGAGCCTGCTAGTGCTGTCTGTAAGGGAAGAAAGTACTTCCTATGGCCACCTACTGTTAATAGGTGACCTTTCTTAGGAACACAGAAGGTGAGTGGAGGGGAGGGAGACACAGGGCTGCACTGTGGCCACTGCTGCAGAGCGATCAGACCACCTGCCTGCCTGCGTCGTGGAGAAGGGCCTGGGGTGGCCAGGCTTTCACTTCTTTGCAGCTGCCCATGAGCAACTCAGTTGTGAAGCTGCTTGAGGCTCCCAGTTAGGTCTTTGTTGGGCTTCCCATCTCCTGGTCCCTTGGCCAGAGAGAACAGACTTTCATAAACTTCCTGTTGGAGGTTCCAAGTTTCAGGCCTCTCCAGCACCCAGCCTTGGAAATGTGGGATATAAAATAAAACACGAGAACTCATCAGATTGTGGTCCCTCAAGTACTGAGGTCACCAGTCAATACAGCTTTCCAGTTTTCAGAGCCCTTCCATTGTTTACTGAATACATTCTGGGGTGTTGTTTTCAGGGGAGATGAGCAGGAACAAGTGAATCTATGCCAGAACTTGTTCCAAGATTGGACCCCATCACCTATGAAACTGGTGATGTGACTGTATTTCTTCTAACGTGGGTTTTTCCCCCTTAGGATTTTGGGGAGTATCAGGAAAGCTACTACTCTGTACAGACCACTGAAGGAGAGCAGATATCCCAGCTGATTGCAGGCTACATTGACATCATCCTCAAAAAGGTATTTCATACTGTGCAGATTAGATAGCACTTCTTTATTAAAAAGTCTCAGTTTAGATGATGTAGCTACCTGGAAAATAAAAAACTCATGTAAAGTACTTGATGCACTAATGGAGTCTTTAACATTAAGCTTGCTTGAGTGTGCAGTCTTTGACCGCATATCCGTTTCTAATTTTGCTGCAGCTCACATCTGCGCCATTGACTGCCAGGTAGTGAGCAATAGTGTATCATTTAGCTAATGAATGCGCCTAGCTCACTCCTCAGCATCTTCCTCGCCAGGTAGTTGTTACATTTTCCTCTCTAGAAACTGGGTTGAGGGCCTAAAGATTTTCTTTCATTTTTTTTCTTTCTCTCTCATCCAGTTTTAATGAGGGGGAGGGTGTTATATGCCATAGTGGTACACAGAATAACCTTTCCTAAGGTTTCAAGATACCACCCACTGAAATAGCCAAGTTCTAGTAGAGTATTAGTGTCTTAATTTTAACTACATGAAATTGTCTGGGCAATAATATATACAAAAGGCATCTTATACATATATATATTAAATAATACATTTCTTTTTCATTATAACTATGGATTTTATTCACCTATCACTTATTAAATATCCCATACAAGGAATTTGAGGTAAACCTTAACATACCTGCTTATGTGGCTCATTTTAAAAGGCCTCCTTAAAAGGATCTTGTGTCAAGACCTGCTAACTTTCATGTTTGTCTTGTTTTACCTCAGAAACAAAGTAAAGATAGATTTGGACTGGAGGGCGATGAGGAGTCAACTATGTTAGAAGAGTCCGTTTCCCCTAAAAAGTAAGTGCATTTAAGATCGGGGATAACTGCCTTCTCCCAGCATGGGCAGGTTTCCTCAGGCCAACTCTGAGCCGGTTGCCCTGAAGTCCTTCAACGTGGAGGAGGTGATAATGGATGAGACAGATGAGTCTTGCTCATCAAAGTGTGGTCCCCAGACCATTGTCATCACTGCTGAGGGTGTCCTATTGGGGTGAGGGCGGCTGGGGATTTCAGGGAGACACGGAAGACCATGTGGTACTTAATTCCATCTTTAGACATGGTAAGCCTTCATGTCCTGTTTTGAATTTCTGATTTAAATTTTATAAACTGCATCATCATCAAATCCTGGAGAGTGAGTTCAGTTCTGTATCTTTTGGGCTAGGGACCTACCAGTAAGGGAATTTTTGTTTATGAGATGCTTGTTACTGCCATGCTTGATACACATGTCATGAGGTAGCAAAGGGAAGTGGTAAGAACATGGACTCTGGAGCCAGAGTTACTGGGTTTCAATGTGGGGTCTGCTTTTCAATGTGTGGCCTTGGCGGCATTACGAGTTTTCTCTGTCTCCTTCACCTCATCTATAAAATGAGAATAATGTCTGATAGTACTACCTCATAAGTTGATTTTGATGCTTGAGTTCTTAATAATGCTTATAAAACAAATAAAGCACATGAAGCAATCTCTGGGACATAATACATATTTGCTCTTTTTATCATTATTTTAAATTTAGAGCAGTCTCAATTTAGCCCCATTTTGTGAATGAGGAAACTGAGATTTATTAAAATTTAGGAATAAGCAAGACTTGTTGAGAAACCTGTTCACCCACTCTCTTGATGTTCATAGAGCATTGTAGTGAGTTTTTCTTGTCTATACTGTGTTGTGTCCATCTTGCTGTCTTACTTGATCCCAGCAACATCCCCCATGGAAGAGGTAGGCTAGATCTTGGCATCCTCAGACCATGGATGAGGACTCTGAAGCTCCTGGAGGTTAGTTGAGATGCACACCTGGGGCCAAGCCAGGACTCGGATTCAGATCTGTGACATCTCCTCTAGGGCACTGTCCTAGGGCAGCATCTTGAACTTGCCCAGCCCTAGTCACTGTTTCTCTACCTTGGCTGCTGTGTACCACTTTCTCACAGTTTGCATCATAATCCCCTTGGAAGTTTTCTCTATTTGTTCCCTAGTAGTATACAACTTGGAACCAAATTTGATGTACTGGATTTCAAGTACTGTTTGGTACCCTCTGGCAAAAGACTTGAATTTCTTGGAGTTATTAATGACCGTCAGATGAATGTTAGTAAGCTAGTGCTTCCTAATAGGGTGAGCTGTGCACTTCACAGGATTCCACTGCACTTGAACTTCTCCTAGAAGAAGCTCAGTAAGTATCTGTGCCCTGAGTGCTGGGACCCTCCCCTGCCTGGCGCCGCTGCAGCCCCTCCCCACTGCAGAGGGCATCACATTCCAGGGAGATCCTCATCACGAGA
The DNA here is from genome assembly GCF_049115385.1 of Moschus berezovskii. Taxonomy (NCBI): domain Eukaryota; kingdom Metazoa; phylum Chordata; class Mammalia; order Artiodactyla; family Moschidae; genus Moschus; species Moschus berezovskii. Next base: position 56,805,832 of record NC_142468.1, read on the forward strand.
TCTTTCACTTCTCCCTGTATTAGACATTGGCTGAGATCTTGGAAGGCAGCTGAGCTCTGAGAGGGGCCTTAGATGCACCCTCTCTAGTGCCAGTTCCTCTGCAGTTGTTAATGTCACTCCATGGATACCTGTCGATTGGTACCCTAACTTGACTCACAACCTTTGCCCGGGGCAACAGGAAGTGAACTGTGATGGTTCCAGAATCCTGGCACAGAGGCTCCTGTGCCTTAATACAGCTACTCACCAACCCTGCCCCACTCCCTCCCTACCCACCAACACAGACTCTCGTGCATTCCCTGTGGGTTTGTCCTCTGGGTTATCAGATTCTTACCCTCATGTGCTTAAAGTCCTTTGCACTCACCTCTCATTCCAGGAAAATATCAAGAGGTAAAAACTTGAAATTTTTTTTTACTCGATGCACTGGGAGTCTTCCCAGACTTAAGTTGAAATCATCTGGATGAGTTACCAAGGTCAGCCAGTCATCAAGGCTCCATAGGTGTTGAAACATCCTCTGTGGTCAGTGACTTTCCACCTGGGGAAGGAGAGCTAAGTTGAAGGAGATGTGAAGTTCATTTCCACATTTCTTCCTTCAAACTAAAGATTACTGATCTCTGTCCCCAGGGCTTAGAATAGAACCTGGCATGCAGTAGATTTGTGTTGAATGAATGCTATTCCAGGTAGAATTTACTAAATACTACGTCACTATATCGAGAACCTTCACTTGGGCCTAGAACAGCATTGTTTTCTGTGTCTTTCTGAACAGCTAATAGCATAATGCCAGTAATTAATTACAGTACTGATAATAGAAAAAGATTCATTCATCTCAGGGTTTTGCTGAGCATTTTAGTGCTGTTACCTAATTCACGATTCTGTCTATATTTGCCTCTTTTAAATTGGTTGTCATAGCATGCAGCACGAACACTGCTGACACCTGTGGTACCAGGTGCCATGACACTCCACGTGAGCAGCCACCTCGCAGTGACCAAAGTGTCTGTTCCCCACAGGTCCACCATCTTGCAGCAGCAGTTCAATCGCACCGGGAAGGTGGAGCATGGTTCGGTGGCGCTGCCAGCTGTAATGCGCTCTGGCTCCAGCGGGCCTGAGACCTTCAATGTTGGCAGCATGCCCTCCCCACAGCAGCAGGTCATGGTTGGGCAGATGCACCGTGGCCACATGCCCCCACTGGTGAGGCTCCTGGGGGCCCTGCCCTGCCCATCACTAGGCTGCCCCTGGTGTCCAGGGAACAATGCCAGCCTGGTGATGGGTTGTGTGTGTTATCCCCACTCTTGCTACTTCCTGTCTGCACCCTGACTCTTCAGCTCTGCGATCCCAAATGCCCAGTTCCCAGTGTGTTTTCTTTTAAATGGGTGGCTCTGGCAGTGCTCTGTCTAGGACTCGAGGTGTCCTCAAGGGCTGGACAAGAGCCAGTGGCCTCTCCACGTGGTGTGTGAGTGAGGGCTAGGACCCTGCTCCCCAACTTGCTCATCAGCCCAGTACCCCTCAGAGACGCTCAGAAGTAGACCAAGTCTGTTCCACTCCACACATTCCCCAAGCACATCATTGGTTTCTTGCACTGTGTTCGTCTGCCTGACTGGGGCCTCTCTAGAATCTCGTGCTTTGGGATAAGAACTTTTTGAAAGCAGAAGAGCCTGAAAGCCCAGAAGTGATTTGACTGAAGAAGCATGTTGACTGTATTGTAGGTTTGGGTGAAATCTTTATTTACTTACCAAGAATTCCAATGTAACACCCACATGATTCCTGTGCAGGGGAACTTCGGTTATTAATACTCAAGGGTTGGGTCCCCTGAGCTCCCAGCAGGGGACTCTTTCTGAACCTTCTTTGTCAGCTAATTATGCTCTCTACACTCTGCTGATTATAATCACTCTATTGCAAACACCCCTATTTAATAGTCTATTCATGTATTACAATACCTATTTCCAGCCCCAGTTGAAATAGGAGGTGGTTGAGAGGTACTCTGGACCGCTGTGTCTTGATCCCAGGTCCAATTTCCTTGCATACATAGAGGCTCTGTTGCCAGGCCAGGAGCATGGTGTGACCCCTGTGTTACCTACCTTTGCAGACCTCAGCCCAGCAGGCCCTCATGGGGACCATCAACACAAGCATGCACGCTGTCCAGCAGGCCCAGGACGACCTCAGCGAGCTCGACTCCCTGCCACCTCTCGGCCAGGATATGGTGAGGGTCATTCAGCACTTTTTGTTTTTTTTTTTTAAAGAATATTTTCTTTTTTAGAAGTATTTATTTATTTGGCTGTGCCAGTCTTAGTTGCAGCACATGGGATCTTTAGTTGTGGCCTGTGGGATCTGTTTCCCTGACCACGGATTAAACCTGGGCCCCCAGCCTTGGGAGCATGGAGTCTTAGACACTAGACCATCGGGGAAGTTCAACATTTATTTTTATTTGATGTCTCTGCCCTCACAGAAAATGGGATTCTGCACTCTGGCTGGATTCAGTGAGGTGAATCTCTGTCTCCAACTGGGTGAGGTGCCAATCCATATTTTTTTTTTAAGAGATGGAGTCCCTGTCTTAAAGCTGCACCCAAGGAAGAGGGTACTAGTGGTAAAGAACCCACCTGCAATGCAGGAGACATAAAAGATACTGATTTGATCCCTGGGTTGGGAAGATCTCCACTCCAGTATTCTTGCCTTGGGAATCCCATGGACGGAGGAGCCTGGAGGGCTATAGTCCATAAGATCACAAAGAGTTGGACAGGACTGAAGCAGTTTAGCACTTAGCACAGGAAGAAAGAATCATAAAATGCTACAGGCTATTGACAGTACCCCTTTAGGCTAAGAACTTAGACTCAAGTGGGGCCCAAATTCCAGCCCCACGGCTCAGTGGCTGTGTCATTCTGGGCAACTTCCTCTCTCTAAGGTCCATTTTGTTATCCCTCAGAAGGGCTGTCGTGAGGGTTGACAATGCAATCACGTACAAAGTTCTTCCCTTGTGTGCGGGCTTCCCTTGTGGCTCAGGTAGTAAAGAATCTGCCTTCGACGTGGGAGACCTGGATTCAATCCCTGGGTTGGAAAGATCCCCTGGAGAAGGGAGCAGCTACTCACTCCAGTTTTCTGGCCTGGAGAATTCCATGGACTGTATAGTCTCTGTACTATTCTTCATACTATTTTCACTGTGTGGTCCACGGGGTCACAAAGAGTCAGACACAACTGAGCGACTTTCACTTTCACTTCACAAAGTTCTTAGCCCCCACCTAACACAGTGCAAGCCCAGTGAGTATTAGCAGGATTTGTTGTTAATGCTGGTGGTTCTCACACTGGAGCAAACCTCAGAGTCATCCAGAGGCTTGCTAAAACATACTGCTGGGCCCCTCCCCCATTTTTTCTGACTCAGTTGTCTGGGGTGGGGCCGGAGAATTTGCATTTCCAGCAAGTTCTCAGGAGCTACTGCTAGTCTGGGAACCATGCTTTGTGAACTGCTGGGTTCCTACTACTGAACTTTTCAATGACGCAGGGTGATTAACTACCTTCCCGTAGCTGCCATTGCATGAAATCATCTAGTCCCTTGCTGTTTAAATTGTGATCCCCAGGCCAGCAGCATTGGCAGCACCTAGGATCTTGTAAGAGGTACAGAATCTTAGGCCTTACCCCACCCTTCTGAATCAGAATCTACATTTTAGTTCCCAGCTGTTTTGTGTACACAGGGAAGTTGGCCAAGCACTGGCTACCATTGTCATTCTCTGTCACATTAGAATAAACTGAAAGGCTTAAAGGACAAAGCCTAGGACCCAGGTCAGACCAAGCAGATCATGTTGCTGGAGGTGGGGCCTGGGTTTCCACGGTGTTCCATCTCTCTTTGTGATTCTCATATGCATCCAGGGTTGGAAACCATGGCTGTATTACTGCCTTCGACATCTCAGGGGCAGAACCAAGACACAGTTTGTAGCCTCATCTCATCCAGCCAGGACAGCTGCCTCCAAGTTCTCTCTGCTCAGTGTGTTTTTCATTTGTGTACTTGTAAACGGTGATGGACAGGGAGGCCTGGCGTGCTGTGATTCATGGGGTCGCAAAGAGTCGGACACGACTGAGCGATTGAACTGAACTGAAACCTGAAGGGTGCAGCATCCTTAAGGCTGTTTCTGTCAAGTCTCTGAAGTTACTAAGTATTTTGCTTTCAGGAACTTGAGACTAAAAATACATATGGCAGCCTCCCATATCCAGCACAGTTGGGACCGGGAGTTTTTAAATATCTGGACTTAATATTCTTGCTTCACCAATTTTCGAAGAACTAATATATAAAATATTTTAGTGCTAGACATACTGTGACCCAAGATTAATATTTGGGGACTATTTGGGGAAGGAGACCAGAACTGTCTATTACCATGGGAGCACCATTGCCAGTGTAAGCACTCATTGGCTAAGACCAGAAATGGCCAAAAGCAGAATTTGCTAAGAGTCACATGAGCATAAAGTATAAGAACTAGAAAGGTTTCAAAAGACCACTGAGTTTCTACAGTAGAAGAAATCTAGGCACAGGAACTGGATGAAGTTTGCTCAATGTCATTTCACATATTATGGATCCAGAGCAGGGGTCTTGAAGACCACCCCTCAAAATCCTACCGGGAAAGGTGCACATCAGCATGATATTCCTGTCATAAAAGACAGTTGCTATGCTGAGAGAACACTCTCAGATAAAACACCCTGATTCTCACTCCATTCTCTAAAAAAATGAATATGAAAATTAGCACAGGTGATGCAGGTTCAATCCCTGAGTTGGAATGATCCCATTGAGTAGGAAGTGGCAACCCACTCCAGTCTTCTTGCCTGGGAAATCCCATGGACAGTGGAGCCTGGAGGGCTGTAGCCCATGGGGTCAGAAGGAGTCAGACATGACTGAGCATGCACGTTGGTGCCACTGTGCAGTATTATTATAAGATACTACTTATCTCCATTTTTTTAACTATGTAAAACCACAGAGAGTTTTTGTCTCCAAAATCTTAAAGGTAACCCAAGTAAGAAGCATTGAGAATTTTCATTCCATGTGGCATGAATGAGTGAGCAAGAGACCTGTTAAGGACATTGTTAAAGATGACGTAAGGTCCTCATGGGTGCTGGCCCAGTGAGAGGAGTGTGGTCAGAATGTCGGTCTCATTTTATGGCACGGCTTCTTTGGTTTCCTGGGTAACCCTGCACAGCGATTGTGTCATGCAGTTATCTGGTTTTGCAGGCGTCTAGGGTGTGGGTTCAGAATAAAGTGGATGAATCCAAACATGAAATCCACTCTCAAGTCGATGCCATCACAGCTGGAACTGCGTCAGTTGTTAACCTCACAGCCGGTGAGTCCCTGAGGGATTTGTGGTGTATTGTGGTTTTGTTCAAAATAAAAAAAAAAGAGAAGTTCTTATTCTTTGATTGAAGCAACAGATTTTTCCTATTCTGAGAGAAGAGTCTATTTTTAGGCCCTCACAATGCTTCAGGCATTTTCTTCCCCTGACCCGGGAGAAATGTGGGGAACCTCTCTCGCCTTTGTGACTGTATCATTCACCCTCAGGGAAAAGCACTTACTCAGCTCATTGTCCATCAAGCTGCTGGACATACTTCAAAGTTTATTGAGGCCAGTTCTGCCTTCTGAGAGCTTACAGTCTCAAAATGGTTTTGTATGACTAGCCGTCACGGTTGCCTTCTTCCATCTTGTCTAGCTGTGGTCTTCTCTGGATTGCATGGCTCTCAGCCTTACATTGTCAAGTGAGAGCCAGGGACAATCTTGGCATCACCAAGCAGCGTTGCAGTGTTTCAGGGACAGAATTGACCTCTCCAAGCTGCTGATCTTGGAGAGGCCTTCTGAAAAGGACTCCGAGATACTAGTTTTAAAGGTGTTCATGCTCAGAATCTCAAAGTATGAGACCTCGGGGTGAAAGGACCTCGTGAAGAGCAGCCTTGGAGATGGGGAGACGAGACGTCTGACTCTTGCAGGATGTCGCAAGGGGGCGGGGTCTGCTGCCAGTGTCATCACCTGTCTCGTGTTACCCTGGGCTGTCCGTAGCCGTCACTGCCCTTCTTTGATGGTGTCAATCCTTCTCTGTCCCAGGTGATCCTGCGGACACCGACTACACTGCCGTGGGATGCGCTATCACCACCATTTCTTCCAACCTGACGGAGATGTCCAAGGGCGTGAAGCTGCTGGCGGCCCTCATGGATGACGAGGTGGGCAGCGGGGAGGACTTGCTCAGAGCTGCGAGGACCCTTGCCGGGGCTGTGTCAGACTTGCTGAAGGCTGTGCAGCCAACTTCTGGAGAGGTGAGCTTTGGGGTGAGCAGTCACTCAGTGTTCTTTTTTTTTAACTTTTTATTTTGTGTTGGTGTATAGACGATTAACAATGTTGTGGTAGTTTCCAGTGGACAGTGAGGGGACTCAGCCGTGTATATACATGGATCCATTCTCCCCCAAAGTCACTCAAGCTCTGATGAGGGAGATGCAGCCTTTGGGACCCGTGGGACTCTTGCTTCCCTAGCTATTCCTTCCATCCCAGTGGCTCACGTTACCACACTACAGGGTTTGGGGGTGCTGAACTGTATGCAGAAGCTATGGTGCAACCTTTGATACTGGCTAAGTATTACTCTGCTGACAAAGGTCCATACAGTTAAGACTATGGTCTTCCTAGTCACATGCAGTTGTGAGAGCTGGACTGTAAAGAAGGCAGAGCACCAAAGAATTGATGCCTTCCAACTATTGTGCTGGAGAAGACTCCTGAAGGTCTCCTGGACAGCACGGAGATCAAACCAGTCAATCTTAAGGGAGATCAAGCCTGAATACTCGTTGGAAGGACTGATGCTGAAGCAAAAGCTCCAGTATTTTGGTCATCTGATGTGAACAGCCACTTCATTGGAAAAGTCCCTGGTGCTGGGAAAGATTGAGGGCAGAAGGAGAAGAGGGTGTCAAAGGATGAGATGGCTGGATGGCATCACCGATGCAATGGACGTGAACTTGGGCAAACTCTGGGAGATGGTGAGGGACAGGGAAGCCTGGCATGCTGCAGTCCATGGGGTCGCAGAGAGTGGTCATGACTGAGCAACTGAACAACAACAACAGGCTCTTAGAAGGGAGCCTCCCTTCCCCCCACCCAAGGCTGCTTGATTAGATGTAACCTGAGAAACTAACATACACGTGACAAATACACATGTAAAGGGACTACAAGTCTGTACCCTAATTTCCTACCAATGGAATGAGGCTTGTTAATTGATCGTTTCAAATCTATTCAGACATTGCTGGTTTTGAGCCATCAGCCAATTTCTTGCACGGATTCCAGAAGGACGTGTGTGTCTCCTGTCTGGCAGACAGTTCCAGAGTTTATTGGGGTGCAGGAGGAAGCCATCCTGTAGGATTCCCCTTCCTGCACTGCCCTGTCTGATGGTGCTGGGGAGGCAGTGCATTCGCTTTCCCACTAAGATGTGCTCTGTGTTTGTAGCCTCGACAGACAGTTTTGACTGCCGCTGGAAGCATAGGACAAGCCAGCGGGGATCTTCTGCGGCAGATCGGAGAGAATGAGACTGATGAGCGATTCCAGGTAAGATATTTGCAGTCCATAATCTTGGAACCTAAGTGCTGGTCTTAGACCCAAGTAGGGAGAACATAATGAAAAACTGAGTCTTCCTTGAACTGACAAGAGAAAGGTGAAGGTGGATTATCTTAGAGTGTGATCTTTTATGTGTTAACGAAAAAAAGATTTTAATTGAAAAACGCAATTCATTTACACCATACGTCACCACAGCTGCTTAGCAGTTCTCACTAGTCCACATGCTGCACTTTCTTTAAACACAAACATGGAGGGAATAATGTCACAACCAATCTTATATCAACCACCCAACTCCACAGTTACCCACTCACGGCCAGTCTTGTTTTATCTGTTTGGAGCAGTTTTGAATTGCATCGTTCTTGAGTCCGCATGTAAGAGTGAAAACACATGCGCTCCCACACACTCTGCTCCCACATAGCACAAGCATTCCTTTGTGTTGAGAGCTTTGAATATGTCTGTGTCATATTCAAAACCACAAGTGTGGCAGAGAAGTCCTTTTTGTCACATTCCCCCCCCCCTTTTTTTTGTCAATACCAAAGACATATCCTCTGGGGACCAGCTATAGCCACTGTCTGCAGCTGGCTGGATGCACTGCCAGCTCAGACAAGATCTCAACTTGTCTGCCTCCATTCCCAGCCCCCGCAAATGGGGTGGGGAGGCCTCCTTCTGGGGATCTTCAGGCCAGATGAAGTCCTCTTCTCACATACTTATGGGCAGATGCCTTTCATTCCTCTTCCTCCTCCTTCTAAGTCTTAATTTTACAAGTAACATACAAATATATTCTCATTAAACTGCTGCAGTTCAAGCCCAGGTTTTCAGGAAGGTACCCTTTTCTATTAATCCTATGTCGGGTTTAGTGTTTGGAATTTCTGTAGAATTTAGAATAAAATCATCCAGCTTTCTATTAGCATTCCAGTTGCCTCAAGGAGGGGGCAATTTTGCTTGCTATTTCATCTAGACCTACTGGATTTTATCACCTCAAGATGTATCAGTTACTGTAAGATATGATCATGTATGTTGTGGACACATTGAACATGCCCCTTCTCCTCTACTTTCCACGTTCCTGGGGTGCTGGGGACACAGGACTCGTTCAGATCCTGCATTAAGGCTTGAACATTTAGTGCATGAACGTTCATGTGATCAGGAAGGCTGAGACACAGAATGGGTGGTAGGGGTATTCCTGGAAGCCATTTCTGTGCTAGTGTGGCCAGTAATAACAGTAAACAGAACTAACTGTAGACCACATAAATACAGCCTGCTAAAGCCAAGGTAATTATGTCCTCATCCTTACTTCCCCTTGATTAGATCCCCAAACACATGTGTTGTCCTGTGGATTTTGTATTAGAGCAAGTAGTTCTTTGTAGGTAGGTACCTACTTAGAAATGGGTTAAATGCGAGATTCATCCGTTGGTTTTGGCTTAATTATTTTGAAGCAGTCAACTTATTTTCTAGTGTCTGGGAATAGTTGAGAGGGAAGTCACAGCTGTTCCTTAAGTGTGTCATATATCCTTGTGGGTTTGGGGTTTGTTTTTTTTTAAAAAAATAGATTTTTCCCCTTTTATTCTTTGACAAACTGTTTGCATACATGTAAATATAAACTCCGCCTCCAAATGTCTGCTTCTATTCAGATGGGCTAGAGAAGCAGGTTCAAGTTCAGGATAGTGTCCCATGGTGGTTTTCTTAACAGGAAAGACCTGTCTTGAATGTTTCCTGTTTCTGTAAGGTCTCTAGGTAAACACCAGTGCAGTAAGCTGATCCTACAGTCTCCTCCAGTTGTGGGTAACCCCTGGCTTACTGACATTGGATTTCTTACTCTCTTGGTTTTCCAGTTCTTGAGATCCTATCTTGGAGCTTTTTCTTGAGTTTTCAACGTACTTCATGTTCCCAGAGTTAACAAAGGTTTATTCTACATGAGCTGCATAATAGTGGTCTTGTTGAAAAGTTTGACAAGGGCCTTGTCAGCAACTATAGCCACAGGATCATGTTCTTTTTCTAACTGTATTTTTTTGTGTGTGTCGGGGGGGACAAAATTAGTAGGAGAATCAGGATTTCTTTAAATCAGTCTAACAAAGCCTTTTAGAACGATCAAGAGTTTACATGACCAAATCTTGGTCTCTGGGTGAGAAGATGGATTCCTTTCAAGGGAAGGAATACTTTGACGCATTTTGGAAGACTGCTTTTAAAAATCTTAATAATAATTTGTGACTTTCAAATTTTGCTTTCACTAAGCATTGAGTTAGAGGGCCAAGAACCATAACTTTGCAGGCTGTGTTGGGATCGGTTTCTAGAAGTTATATGGCAGATGACTGCCAGTCAGATCCCAAAGGCCTCTTCCACCTCTTGGGACCACAGGCTATGGCTTCTCCTTGGATATCAACTAAACACCAGAGACCTAAAAAAGACTGGATCAAACTGCCCTTTTCTGACTGCTTTGTTATTGTCCATTTTAAAATCTCCTTACTTGGTGGATTCATGGGTTTCTAATTTGCCTGGATAACAAATTTGTCTTGGGCTTTCCAGGTGTCTCAGTGGTTAAAAAAAAAAACCATTCTGCCAATGTGGGAGACATGGGTTCAATCCCTGGGTCAAGAAGATCCCTTGGAGAAGGAAATGGCAACGCACTCCAGTATTCTTGCCTGGGAAATCCCATGGACAGAGGAGCCTGGCAGGCCACAGTTCATAGGGTCACAAAGAGTGGCAGCAACAACAAACATATAGTCTTTGCTCTGTATAAAACTGTACAGGCAGATCACTCTTTCCAGTGTGTCTTCTCATAAAACATCTTGTTGTAAAGACTCTGTGGGTGCCCTTTGCATTCAGCATCAAAAGTGCTTTTCATTATCTGATGAATTAATAAAGACTTCTGACCACATTTCCTCTGGGAGAAAGCCTTGACATGTTAGGTCAAAATAAAATTGGCCTATATGTTTGGGAAGGCATTTCCAAACCAAATAAATGGCCTTCAATATTAAAAGCCAAGAAGTGCATTAAATGTAGCAGTGGTGATTCTTCAGGTCACAGAATGGTGACCAACCTGATGGGGTGAGTCAAGGGATTCTGCAACCTGCAGGCAGAAAGCCTTTATGTTGACCTGCAACATAAACTGATCTTTAAAGGCCCAGAGTGCTTTGCATCATTGGTGCGGTCTTCTTGAGGCTGGTTTATTTACGTAGCCTCCCTTTCCACTTTTCATAATAATTATTCTCCATCTAGAAGGTTACAGAACACTGAGAATCACTTATGTTCAGAGAATTCAAGAGCTCTTGAGCTGGAGGTACTATCCATGCATGTTCAACGTTGCCCTCTGGAGGCCAAGATGTGGCTGAATTTCTGATGACAGCTTGGATCCTTGTGCAAAGTAGAAATCCAAAAGATAAATTTTCAAGTCACAGAGGAGCATGATGACATGGTGGGCCATGAATTTCATCCTTCCTACCACTCATAGTATATATTTTCACCTGTATCCACCACATACTCGGGAGGTGTTGTTAAGATTCTAAGTGTTGTTTAAATGCATAAATGTGAATCAATGGTTAAAATAAAAGCCCTTCCTTCAAATTAACCTATTGTAGATTGAAACCTATGCTACTTATAGTATAGGAGACTGTAGTATTAGGATTAAGTCTCCTTCCTTAATCAGCTCTCAGACTAACTTGACATTTCAGTAAAATAAGTGGAAAAAGTGTTATTCTAAAGTACTGAAGGAAAAAGATCAAATGGAATTTTCATAAAATATTTAAGTGGACACCATGCTTTATTTTCCGGCTCTGATGGATGATTAGGAAAATATAAATAACTATTTTCTGTTTCCCTTTTCTTAGGATGTCTTAATGAGTTTGGCTAAAGCTGTTGCCAATGCGGCTGCCATGTTGGTACTAAAGGCAAAGAATGTTGCCCAAGTGGCTGAGGACACGGTCCTACAGAACAGGGTGATTGCCGCTGCCACCCAGTGCGCCCTCTCTACCTCCCAGCTTGTGGCGTGTGCCAAGGTAAGCTGGTGGGCACCCCAGCCCTTTCTTCAGAGTGTCACGTGCTCTTATTTGCCTCCAGTCTTTGAGAGGAAGCAGGGGCAGAGCTTGTTAAAACTGTCTAAGATTCAGAGCTTGCTTCAGGTGTCTTTTAGGTGAAATGGTAGTATTTTAGCATAAGCTGTCCAATTCCACTTTAATAATTTTTTCCTTGCTCAAGTCCTGAAGCAACGGTACTTTTCTGTGTCTAATTGCCATTTCTGCATGTAAATTGCTGTGTCTCCCCTTCGGACTTCTCAGTATGTCTTATTTACCCCTGTGCACAAAGAGCTCTTGGATTATGCCATTATAGCATTATGCATGGGTTCAGGAACAATCCGCAGAGTTAGCGGCAGCCCTTTCTGCACTGCACAGTATCAGAAAGAAGGATAATGATGTAGTTCATGGTTGTCATTAGGATGGACACACTCTGTGTAACACAGCATCTCATGAAGCACCATCGCCCCTGGTTTACTGAAGAGGAATCTGAGGCCCTTAGATGTTACTGAGGAGAACACAGCCACAGAAATCATAAGTGCCTGGACTAGGCTTGCAGCTCAGGCTGGTCTAACTTCAGATACCCTTTCCACTCAACCACGTGTATCTTCGCTGAGATAATGCATCACAAGATAGTATGTGTTAGTTTCCCCACCTGATGATACAACATACTGTACAGATCTGTAAGAGCTTCCCTCATGGCTCAGCAGTAAAGAATCCTCCTGACAGTGCGGGAGACATGAATTCAATCCCTGAGTCGGGAAGATCCCCTGGAGAAGGGAAGGGCAACCCACTCCAGTTTTCTTGCCTAGGAAATGCCATGGTGGATCGCAGTCCATAGAATCACAAAGAGTCGGACACAACTGAGCACACACGCATGGATCTGTAATCTGGTTCACCCTGGCATTTCCAGTCCTAGGAGAGGGTTTGCAGCATCAGTCGGAGGCATCATTGATGGTCTCCCTCCTGCTGCTTTCCTTGTTCACCAGCCTAGTTTCACAGATGCTGATGCAACCCACTCTACTCTCTCAACCATGAAGCAGACTTCCAGGAAATATATCTGGAAAAAAATCATAATTCTTTGACGTAGTCTTTATCTCAGCTTGGAAGACTCAGTTCAAAGGTTCCCAAGAGGAGGAGGTGTGAATGGTAAATATCAGAAATTTCTCTCTATAGAAGTAGTAGTATCAATGGTTATAGAGCAGTAATGGAGGTGAAAGTTAGTAGGCATCTAAAAATCACAAAGTGAAATGGTCGAGTATGAGAAACCTCCAGTGATGGTTCAGTTTAATCGCTGGTCCTCTAAGGGACTGAGGCCCAGGGCATGGAAGAACATGGAAGAAATGCTAGTGGGCACTGGAGACTAGAGTTGTGATGTGATGCCCAAGACCCACTCACGTCTCGCTTCAGGTCGTGAGTCCCACCATCAGCTCCCCTGTGTGCCAGGAGCAGCTGATTGAAGCAGGGAAGCTTGTGGATCGCTCAGTGGAAAACTGCGTCCGCGCCTGCCAGGCGGCCACCGACGACACCGAGCTGCTGAAGCAGGTCAGCGCGGCTGCCAGTGTGGTCAGCCAGGCCCTCCACGATCTCCTGCAGCATGTGCGCCAGTTCGCCAGCCGAGGCGAGCCCATCGGTCGCTACGACCAGGCCACCGACACCATCATGTGTGTCACGGAGAGCATCTTCAGCTCCATGGGCGACGCTGGTGAGGGGCTGGGCTGCGGGCTGCGGGCGGACCAGGCGGTTTGGGGTCCCCGATGGCACTGACTGTGAGCAAGGCAGATGATGGTTTCCTGGACACCTGGCAAAAGGGCAAATGCTAATCACTGTCAGTCAGAGCCTTCCTCTGAAGCTGGGAAAGATAGAATGCTCCTAATCTGCCCATCCAAGCAACACCGAGAGACTTAATGTCATCTAGAGTTTATACATATATATATATATAAAATTTAGGTACACAGTATATCCGTTTTGTTCCCAGAATGTCCGTGTTGGCTATGGTAAGGTTGGTATAGCCACAGGAAGAGGCAAGAATGAAGCTTGGAAGTTTATTATATTCAGAGGTCCCAGTCAGGGCATCTCTGCCTGTCACACAGGGTCACAAGGGAAGCCTCAGGTTCTGACCAGATGGCAAGAGACAGGATTGTGGAGAGAGCTCAGGACACTGCCTTTATTGGGGTTTCTGTAGAAAAAGCAAGATGGAGCAGGATGAACGACTTAGGTTTGACTAGTCTAAATAATTTCTGCTGGCTCTTCCCTTATAGATGTGATCCCAAGTTGCCTGGTCCATGGCTCTGGGATGACAAAGACAGAGAAATATTGCCTCCTGGCTGTAGGGGCCAGATACAGGATGGCTCTGGATTGGTTAGTTTGCCACCATACTCTTGGCTGGACCCTTTCCTGTCTCTAACTATTGGCTAGCTTTGTGAGGGGCAGTTTCTTTCCAACCAGGAAAGTTTTCCTAAGATGTCAAACATCAACACACACACACACACACACACACACACACACACACACAACCTTTTCAGCCTATTAGTTAAAAATTCAGTCTCACACACACACACACACACACACACACACAACCTTTTCAGCCTATTAGTTAAAAATTCAGTTTCCCCAGACCCAGCCCATCACTATCCCATCTAAATATCTGGAAATTACCACTTACAAACTGTTTTACCTGTTCAGAAAAGTTCAGTCTTCCTACCTAGATATAGGTGTATGTGTGTATAACATCCTCTTTCTTTCCATATTAATGGAGTTCTATTACATATACTGTTTTGCAACATTTTTCACCGAATATATCAGAATGTTTCTGCCTGTTGACCTATACACTATTCTTTCTAATGGGAGCATAGTATTCTATTCAAGAATACATCATAATTTACTTAACCAGTTGTTTTTTAATGATGATTTCCAAGTTTTTGTTTGTTTTACAAAAATAATATAGTAATCATTCTTGTAAAAATGTCTTTGTTTACTTTGGGGAGTATATGTAGGATAAGTTCCGATCATTTGAATTTCTGGGCCAATAAGTATGTACATTTTTAATTTTAAACATGTCTGAAATTTCTCTCCAGAAAGGTTTCACACTTTGCAACCCCACTAGTAGTTTGAAAGATGTCTGTTTTCCTACTTATTCATCAACACAGAACAATCGAGTTGGTTTTTTTTTTTTTTTTTTTAAGAAAACTACCTTGTGCTTTTCTCCATCTTTCTTAAGTGATTTAAGAAGTGGCAGTACTCCATATATTTGGATTCTTTTGGTCCTTTTATTTAAATAAACTTCATCTTGTGGGATATTTTTTATATCTATAGAAACGTTGCTGGAGTAATAGACTTTTCCTTTACTGTGCCCTGTTGCCTCTGTTTTTAACATCTCCTCCAGCCTACAGGACATTGGTCAGGACTGGGAGATGAGCTTTAGTACATTACAATTCTTTAAACTACAGACATTATTCAGATTTCACCGGTTTCTCACTAATGTCCCTTCATTGTCCCAGGAGCTAATACAGGCTACCTTGAATCAAGCACATTTTTATTTTCATGAAGTTTCCCATTCCCTTCATGCTGATAGTGCTTCAAGATTCTCCACATATTGCTCGTATTTGAATCGTTTTATTTTTTAATGTTTATGATGGTACCCATCCCACTTCCAAAAGGAAGTTGAAACAAATTTTAATAAAATCACAGTCCTAATACCAAGATCAAAAGCAATGCTGGCAAGGAAAGGGTGAGCAAAGAAATAATTGATAGGGAGACTGGGCCAAAGCAGATCTCAGCATCTGAGCATGAAACTGGGGTCTGTGCTTTCTGTGAGTGAGAGCCAAGTGACACAAATAGAGTGGGTTATGTGATACCACTCATCTGATGTTAGGCAGGCTCAAAATTAAAAAATAATTTTTTTCTGTGCACATTACTCAAAGAGCTTATCATAGGGGCTTTTGTGTAAGAGACTCTTGACATGAGGAAAATAATATTTTTTATAAAAGTATTTACTGAGCATAAATGCACATAATAAATCCACATAATCTTGTTCCCTGCCTTCTCTTTATAAAAAGTTCCTCTTAGGTTACTTATGTCATCTTTATCCCGCACAGTTAGAGACTGAACTTGGATGCCTTTGGGGTAGAAAGGCCTGGCAGCCACAGGGAATGTTTTAGGTTCTGTTCTGACTTGGCTTCATTGCTTAGGAATGGAGCATAGAGGCTCATTTCTCTTTGTCCTTTTTGCCAGAGGAACAGAGACAAAACTGTACTGGCCCCTGAGGTTTCCCCTGAGCTTTAAGAGGCAGACACACGGACTGCATCCTCTGTCCCACCCTCCAGGTGAAATGGTGCGCCAGGCCCGGGTCCTGGCCCAGGCCACCTCAGACCTCGTCAACGCCATGAGGTCGGACGCGGAAGCTGAAATCGACATGGAGAATTCCAAGAAGCTCCTGGCAGCAGCTAAACTCTTGGCTGACTCCACAGCTCGCATGGTGGAGGCTGCAAAGGTAGTACATTGGATTTATTCACTTGAAAAGTGAACGTTATTGAAAGTAAGAATCTGGAAGTTACCTTCTAGATAGAGGGTAGTTAACAGAGTGCGTGTTTTTGTTTGTTTAAAATATATGTGGCTTTGTAATGTTTAACCTTCTTCAAGTGGGAAATGGAAGTCATGGAACACATGAATGAAACTCTTTAGGGCAATGGTGCTGACTCAGCCATAGATAGCAGAGTCCCTGCTTAGGAAGTATTCTTTCCATTGAGTCATTGACATTGACTTTATTGAAAATGGTGATTAAAGTTGAGATTTTCAACGGTAAATTCACTTTGATCTGTTTTGTTCCTGTAGCCTTAATGTCACTTTACCCTCCATTTGACTTCTCAGCTAAACTTCTTTCAAGATTTTGCATAAGTGACCAACTTATGGCTTCCAAAGGGGATGTGGGGAAGAGATAAATTAGGAATTTGGGATTGAATATATCCATACTATTATATATAAGATAGATAAACAAGAACCAACTATATAGCACAGAGAACTCTATACTCGATATTTTATAATAACCTATATGGGAAAAGAATCTGAAAAAGGCAAAATTCAGCAAATTACCTTATATATAATTTTATATATAATTACCTTATATAATTTTATACCTTATAAAATTCATGTAGATATATGAATAAGAAAATAGAAACCACTTTCAGCTTCATATCCCCAAGGTAACATGTTGAATGTATTCCTATGCATTTTCAGGTTCATTAAACATCCCCCACAGCTTAGCCTGTTTCCTTGGCTTCTAACAGAACAGTAGTGTATCTCAGCCAAGTATGTGAATTTCATTCACTTTCGACATCTGTGACATGCAGCAATATCCAGTAGACCTTCCTCCTTGTCTAACTCAACCTTATATTACCTGAGGGGCTGAGAGTCCTTGGAGATATGTCCTGGGTAGGACTGAAGAGAATCCCAAGGAGGCACAGAGTCTGAACTTCCTTCCTCTGCTCTGATCCCTCTTTCTGCCAAGAAACTCTGCTTGTAACCATCCCTTTTAGCAAAAATATGCATTAGACCTTTGGGTTGTAGTAAGTTTTTTTTTAAGGTTGTTACTAGTCTTGTTTCCTTTCCCCCCCTTCTTTCTAAGTTTAAACAAAGCCGTTTCAAGCAAACCCTCATGTTCACAAAAATTACTTGTTAGGCTGGGAAGAACTTTAATGAAAAGTTTGCAGGCATGCTAAGTCGCTTCAGTCGTGTTCAGCTCTTTGCAACCCTAGGGACTGTAGCCCACCAGGCGCCTCTGTCCATAGAATTCTCTAGACAAGAATACTGGAGTGGGTTGCCATGCTCTCCTCCAGAGTGAAAAGTCTAGTCAGTCCTTTATTTTACCGATGAGAAAATTAGAACTAAGAGAAAAGTTAAGCCTATTGTCACATAACCAGGACTAAGCCAAGACCAGTGTGCACATTTGTTTCTAGATGTGTGGTGGTCCCCAGACCCATTCATTGCATATACCAACTTACTAAAGTATTTATTTTGGATTATTTATATTAAATGGAACATGTTGAGTGTTTTTCTAAGTTACTTTAATCTTTTAGTTAAAAATTGTCATGGCAATATTTTAATTGCTGAATTTTGTTGAAAGATAAAGAATGTATGGTGGTTAGACTAACAAGGAATATATTTAATGTGAAGGAAAAATATCAGTAACTAAGATTGCAGGCCAAAATTACTACCACATATCCAATATATGTTCATCATGAAAGACATTGCTAGGGAAGGATCCTGATACCCACATCAATATAAAGTACAGAAATGGTGCTTTCCTGCTGCTTGAATATACAGTTAAGGCTGTTGTGCCACTGGAGGCCTTGATAAAAAAATACCCAGTGACCAGAAAAAATGACTCTTGTAAAAGCAGAAGAATGCAAAAGGAGCCCTAACAATCCTTTCACATGTGAAATGCTAAGATACAATTTTTTAGTTGCTAGACATACAAAATCAAGACTACTAAAAGGGGTTTTAAGTTTGAAAGAATAGGAGGGTCCATCCAAGAAGATTGCCAGAACAACTCTGCCATGGGTGTTAGATCTGTTCCACTCAGTGTGAATTCCTATGACTTCTTATAAATACTGTAGTTCAGAGAAGTCAATTTTTGCAAATTGGTAAACTTGGCTAGGTGGCCATATGGGAAATGGAGACATTCAAAAAATTTATTTTTAGTAATTGGCGTGTTTCTTTCTGCCTTGCAAGCAATTATTATAGCCTAAAAATGTTCATGGAAAGAAACTCGTTCATCTACATACATCCAGTGCTGGTCACAAAACATCCAGGTCCTGTGAGAAGAATCTTGATTGATGCTTTTATTGCCTGTGGAGGTGGAAGACTGGATAAGCTTTACGTTTTTGTTGATTTGAGGCTTCCCTGGTGGCTCAGATGGTAAAGAATCTGCCTGCAATGCGGGAGACCAGGGTTCAATTCCTGGGCCAGGAAGATCCCCTGGAGAAGAGAATGGCTACCCACTCCAGTATTTTTGCCTGGAGAATTCCATTGACAGAGAAGCCTAGCAGGCTGTAGCCCATGGGGTCACAAAGAGTCAGACATGACTGAGTGACTAAGACTTATACACTCACTCATCATGCAGTAAAATTATCTTCTCCCTACATTATCTTTAGCCTTTCTCTTCTTCAGAACCTTAGTTATCTAACTAAAATCCACTTGGAATTCTACAGCAACGTGATAAAAGAGCCATGGGCTTACACAAGGGAAGCATGGCCATTGGCAGTGCATGGAACCCTCCCCTTTCCATGACAGGACAGCAGCATCAATTTCTGTTGTTACTTTAGTACAATTGGGTATCAATTCTACTTGAATACATTTGCCAACTCAGACTCTCTAGAAATATAATTTCTAGATATGGTCTTTCTTGAACAACATAACCTCATAGAGCTTTGAATGGCATTCTTCTCCCTCCTCCCCCCAACCTGGGCCCCTGTGTTATACTGTAATCTTAGCCCATTCTCCTTCGCCAGTGCAGCAGGACAGGAGAATCTTTCAGCAGGGATATGTGTATGTCACTCTAATTAAAATACAGTTCTTCCCGAGAGATGTGAGCAGGAGGGACTTAACATCTTTTAAACCGTGGGTTTCTGACCACAAGGTAAATTGATATGGATGACGAAGGCTATGATCTTAAGCGTTACCACTGGATTTCTCCCGTTAGCTGTGCATTGGTGAAACCTCCCATCCCGTGATAGATATTTGTTTTATTGTGAGAGGAAACATCTTTGTCATAAAGATACTGCTCAGAGCATTCCAAGAGATCTTGAACTCCGAGGAAAAAGTAAAATTGAAGGCATAAATTCAGTGTCTTTGGCACGTTGCCCCCCTGGACCTCCTGGCATCTTTGCTTTCACCTTGGCAGGGGGCTGCAGCCAACCCTGAGAATGAGGACCAGCAGCAAAGACTGAGAGAAGCTGCCGAAGGTCTCCGGGTGGCAACCAATGCTGCGGCCCAGAATGCTATTAAGAAGAAAATCGTCAACCGCCTGGAGGTCAGTAAGGAGCAAAGAGCCTGGTTTGCTAGGTTTTAGATCTGCAGAGAGTCCACTGAAAGAACAATCGAATTCATAAGGCATCGCCCATCCAAAGGAAGCTAAATCAAGATGGATGATGCAGTTTAATGGATTAGGTGCCATGAGCAACTTGCACAGCTGGTTTAGGGCCACTGTATGTTTAGGTCCAGTGGTTTAGATCCATTGGCACAGTTTGAAAAACTGCTTCAGGTCATGTTTGCACAAAGCCAAGATCTTTTCAAAGTTTAACATTCTTGAGTAAAATTCAAATTTTCTTTCAGGAGGAACCAGGATTTTTGTTTGTTTTACCCTGGCATTAAGGGATGTACATGTTCAGAAAAAAAATGTAGCTAAAATATAAATATTTTGTTGGAGGTAATGTTCTTTCAGGACTTCCAATAGAAAGTAATCACTTTTGAAGACTGGAGATGGGAATAAAGAGGTATGAAAGGGACTAATAAATACTTTTGTCATTTTTCAGAATGCTTATTTATTCTCAGGGAAAAAATAATAGGCACAAATTCTTTAGAAAATAAATCTCACAAATGTACACAGGAGACTCTTAGAATACAATCTGGGGGGATTTGAGGCCAGAACTTACCTGTCTGGTGAGGAATCCCAACATGTGTAGTTTTCTGGGTTCCGTAAAACAAACGACCTCCGTGTTTGTGAAGGGAGAGTGGAGAGTCAACATGATTACGTATGCCAGGCCCAGAAAGGCCTGGGCCTTTCTGAACCCAAGAAAGTCAGGAGCACCAGTGTTTGTGCCTGGCCCTTGACCCAGAGAGCAGCCCATGCCTCATGTGAGAGAGAGGCCTTTTTCCTGAAACATTTAGGCTTGGTGTTGCCTATCAGTTCCATATGGTCTTAGGACTTGTCCCTTGTCTTTTGTAGAAAGACAAATGAACACCGGAACTTGGACACTCAAGCCAGCCTCTCTTTTTCAGTTGTCCCAGGCAATATAAACCAAAGGAAGACATCAGGACTCAGCTAGGTTAGGATGTCAGTGGTGCTGAAAGGGTGGAGTCTGTGCCTGGCGCTCCCTTTCTTAGAGCTGTCCGGTGCCCCGCTTCAGTGGAGAGAATGTATGTCAGTGTGTATGTATGTGTGTGTTTGCACACGAGAACCCTGACTCACCTCCTTTCTCTGTTCTGGCTCCCCCAGGTTGCAGCCAAGCAGGCTGCAGCTGCAGCCACACAGACCATCGCCGCCTCCCAGAACGCAGCCATGTCCAACAAGAACCCTGCAGCCCAGCAGCAGCTGGTGCAGAGCTGCAAGGTAAGGCTCTGGCCACCGGAGAGCCAGGTCTGCTGAAGGACACCCTGATAGCATTAGAGCACGTGGTGCCCGGCTAATTCAGTTAAGACCAATCATCCAGGCCCCTAATCCAGTTTGTTCTGGCTCCCATGTTTCAGGTGTACACACATCTGGCTTTTGTCTATTAAGTGGATGGCCTATACTTGGAAGGAAAGCACAGTGTTTTTCCCAGCATTGTCTTTCCTTTGTCTGGATTCTTTTCCTCCTTTTGGTGAGCACAAATCAAGGACGATCGATGATGAGGCCGTTTTCGGGCTCTGAAGCAGTGATGAATTTCCCAGGTGCCTCCCTCCCTTTGATCAGTGGCATCTACCTTCAGTCTTGGATTTATTCATCCTGCCTGGTCTCAGTGCTGCTGTGCTCTGGGGCTTACTCTGGTTACCTGATTGATCTGAGACGAGGCCCTGATTCCATACTGAAGCCACGGTGCCACCGAGGGTGCGGCACACCTTTGCCGCCTTCTCTGAGGGCACACAGTTGACTCCCAGGAGAGCCCTGGGCAGTGCCAGATGCACACTATCATTGCATAGCTGTCACACACATCTTGGCACTGTTTCTCACTGAAGTCTCCCGCAAGTGTTTGCAGTTCGCCGTGGGAGCTGGGTGTAGGGACATGTTACATTTATGAGCCTTCTCTCTCCTTTCTCAACTCCTTTCTGAAATGATGCATGCGTGAGGGGTGTTGTTGCTACTTCAGAAATGGCTTTACTTCTGCAGGGAGACCACCCAGGACCCTCTTAAGTCCCGAATCCCAGGTTTCTGACCCCAGCCTCTCATTAGGGAGCAAGTTTTCTCTGGTAGAAAAGCCTCAGCAATACAGGAGGACCCTGACCTTGGGACTGTGCATGTCAAGGAGGGCTTTTCCTGAGAGCCAGGCACCTGCTGTGGAGGGAGATGGTTTCCTATCTGGGCCTTTCCGATAGGAAAATGGCATTTCCGTTCTCAGAGAGCACATGCTACTTGTGTCCAGGTAAATAGTACGAAACCCCTCACCTCTACATTTTATGAGGAAACTGAACATACTCAGCCTGTGGGTATCCCTGTCAGGGGATGAGAGCACTGCTGTTTATCAGGATGCCATGCAGAAAGGAAGAAAGGAAAGTGGACCAGCTTCCTGGAGAGGACCCACAGAAAGTCTCCTTGAAATTTTTTTTTTTTTTTTTAGATTTTTGTCTGAATGGATTCCTGAAAAGAACATGTCACCAGGGTGGGCTGCTCTTGGGCCCTTCCTTAGAGTGCTGGCCACTGCGCCATGAGCTCTGAGGGCCTGGTTAATCAGATGGTGAATGGGCACAGAGGGACATGTGGGAGAACTCTGAGTGAAAGGCCGTCATCTCCTCGGCACAGTGGAGATGGTCTCTTTCAAGTGCTCTCACAGCAGGATGCTGTACTGCCTTCCCTACCCTGGGCAGTGGGTTTCCCCATCTGGAAGTGAGAACAGAGGAAGAGGAACCATGGTGTCATGAAAGTTGATGGACAGAAAGTATAACCACAAAGTCAGAAATCGACATGCTGAAGTATACTGTTAGTTGAGTATTTCTCTCACTTTCTTCTGATCATGGGACTGAATAAATCTCTAATTTACCTGTCAGTTGGAGAGATTCTTTAATTCTGGGGTTTTCAGTCCTCATGAGTCAGGATGCTGTGAGTTGCTACTGGGCAAATTGTTTTCAGGCCAAGTTCCAGAGGATGGTCTTGTGCTGGGTGTGTTGGGACCTGGAGGACCACAGGGTAGAGTGTGTGCAGGAGGAAGCCAGCCACAGGTACTGTGCTGGGACTCACTGTTGGCAGGGACCCTGCTGGCGACAGCTGCTGAGTGCGTGCAGGGTCTGGACCAGGCATCCCCAGGAGTGAAGGCACACCTACAGAACATTATCACTTGGGGCATTTGCCCCCACACGCTGTTTTGGTAATTCACCATCCTGGATGTGCTCAGTTTTCATCTTCCTTGCTTCCTGCAGGCGGTGGCCGATCACATTCCTCAGCTGGTCCAGGGGGTCAGAGGGAGCCAAGCTCAAGCGGAAGACCTGAGCGCCCAGCTGGCTCTCATCATCTCCAGCCAGAACTTCCTCCAGGTACTGCAGCAGCATTCGCCCTGCTCTTCCCCAGAACCACAACCCACCCCACCCCACACTGGGCAGGGGGTTCCCTTTATCCTTTAGGAGAGGACGTCACAGATTCTAGAGCAAGAGCAAAGTGTTCATAGGAGGCAGACCTGGAGAGGGAGATGGAGCTTGGCAAAGCAAGATGCCGAAGTATAGGGAAATTGCCGTTTTTCTGTCTATATTTCTCTTCTCTGAGGGAAGACATGTAACCAGTTCCACTTTTTGAGAACAGCCTAGTACTCAGTATTGCTTTAGGTTCGCTAGTTTCTGGAATATGTCATGCCATTATTCATTGAGTTTTCCTAGTGGCTCAGATGGTAAAGAATCTGTAATGCAGGAGACCCCAGTTCAGTCTCTGGGTCAGAAAGGTCCCCTGGAGAAGGGAATGACTACCCACTCTAGTATTCCTGCCTGGAGAATTCCATGGACAGAGGAGTCCATGGAGTCACAAAGAGTCGGACACGACTGAACGACTAACACTGACAAGTTTCCGGAATATCTCATGCCATTATTCATGCCAGGGAAACAAGAAGCAGGGAGTACATTTTCTCCAAAGGTGTCATGCTTTCTTGTGACAGCTGTAGAATTAGTACGTATTGCTGGTCTTTGTTCGGAGAAGGCAATGGCAAGCCGCTCCAGCACTCTTGCCTAGAAAATCGCATGGACAGAGGAGCCTGGTGGGCTGCAGTCCATGGGGTCACTACTAGTCGGACACGACTGAGCGACTTCAGTTTCACTTTTCACTTTCACACGTTGGAGAAGGAAATGGCAACCCACTCCAGTGTTCTTGCCTGGAGAATCCCAGGGACGGTGGAGCCTGGTGGGCTGCCATCTATGGGGTTGCATAGAGTCGGACACGACTGAAGTGACTTAGCAGCAGCAGCAGCAGTTGGTCTTTGTTAAGTGAGGCTAGGTTCACTTTTTTTTTTTTTAATTTAAAAATATATGACTATTAAGTTGTGGGAACACTCCCTTTGTATTTCTTGTTTTCACATCTCTCAGCACTTTGCCAACTTGGACCCCGTAAACAGTCCATTTGGTTTGGTATGTTTCTTCCTCATCCCTGTCTATTCAAATCTCTGCCTACAGGACCCACTGATATATCTGTTTGGTTAAAGTACCTTAGCTCTGACATGCAGGCATAGAACATGAAAAGCTTGTGCTTCCTCACATTTTAACTTCATACATAAACATGTTTATGTATGTATGCATTCTCTGGGGATTCACTGTGTATTAACAGTGTTTTTCATATTAACATATTAAGAACACTCATCTCCTATACTCAGTGGTTAGCTTTTCTCCTGTCATTGGACATACAGGTTGTTTTCAATTAGTTGCCATCATAGACAATCTGTGATATGATAAAAATAAAAAAGACTTAATGTGTGCTCAAATCTTTGTGCCCCTCCTGAATTGTTTCCTCAGAGTAAGTTACTAGAACTCAGATTGCAAGCAGCTTATTTTTATCTTGGGACATTGAGTATTATGGTTTAGACAAGTTGCTTGTCTTCTGCTCCAGGTGGTTAGAGGGCCTGGAGTCAGTCATGTTTGTCCCATGGTCAGCAGGATTGTGGGGTCTTAGAATAGTACAGTGTGGATGTGTTCCAGGGCTTACTCTGCCAGTCCCTACACTTGTTTTCCTGTTTCTTTTGTTCTTCTAATCTTGCTGTGCATCAGACTTTTACACGAATAAGTTCAGAGTCAGAAATAAATAGAAATGGAATCAACAGACCAAAAGTTTCTTTTTTTCAAGTTTACATTTTAAACTTTCTTCTTATGTGTGATAAAATAGCCTTTCCAGAAGGATGAATAAATCTAAATGTACAGCTAGCAGTGTATGGAGCACACTTTTTAATACATCTCTTCCAAATTGGGAAAGCAATCCTTAAAAAGTTTTTACCAATTTGCTTGGTAAAGCTTTTATTGTTTGATTTTGCCTTTCTGTGGTTTTCACAGTGTTTAACATTGGTCATGTTTCAGTTATTTATTATGTAAATTTGTCTCTTTATGCTATTTGTATATGCATGCTAATTTTTCCTATAAATCCTCGTGAATTCTTTAAATATTAATAATATTCCTATGTTCTTGATATTTATAACCTGGCATTTAAATTGCTATAGCTGTGCTAAGAGCAGTTATGTAGCATACATATCAAAACCCTTAAAATTATGTATACTCTTTGCTCTGGTAACTGTATTTCATAGAATTTATTTTTTTAAAAATGAATGTGTACAAAATTTTAGCTACAGAAGTGTTTATCACATTATTGTTCATTATATTTGAAAATATGAAAACATACTCAATACAGGATTGAAAAGTCATAACGGATGTATACGCTGCAGTGTTATAACAGCTATCAAAAAACAGAATATGCAGAACAAGGAGCTTGAAAAACAGAATTAGTAGTATGATCTTATTTTGGAAAATATATGTGCATGCACACAGCACCCACACATGGTGAAATTTTCCTGGATTCTGAGATGTGAGAGGTCATTTTTTCATATTATATCCCTGTATTTTTCTGAATAGTCTATTAGATGTAGTTGAGACACAGATTCAAGAACTATTCCAAGAAACACAGTATCTTGAACAAGAAATCTCTTTCCAAAAAAAAGAAATCTCTTTCAAATCTTTTTTAAATAAGAATTTCAAGCCACCATCCCAATTTTAATTTTACTCCCCACTCTACCCACGAAGACACACACTTTTTGTTTCAAACATTCCTAGAATGGCCTGCCCTAGAGTATCTGGTTTGGGGTGGCAAATTTGGGGGAAACTAGATAGTTTTAATATTCATTGTTTTAGGCCAAAGTAAGTTGTAACTGATACGGTGGCATTGCTCTATGGGTCTCTCTTCTCTGGCTCTTGCTGCCCAGGAGCTGTCTGACTTTCTATTTTTCTCTCTACAGCCTGGAAGCAAGATGGTGTCCTCTGCCAAAGCTGCAGTGCCCACAGTCAGCGACCAGGCTGCAGCCATGCAACTGAGCCAGTGTGCCAAGAACCTCGCCACCAGCTTGGCAGAGCTGCGTACCGCCTCACAGAAGGCAAGTGCGCCCTTGTCATGGCAGTTAGCTTGCCGGAAGTGGAGCTTTTAATTCCTTACTGCTTGTTGTGACCTTGATGTTCCTTGGGGCTAGAACATTGCTGGGCATGTTTCTTGGTGAAATTGTCCATTCCATTTGCTTGACCATTAAATCTCTTATGGACTGGCTTCTACCACTTTTAACTGCTGTCTCCTCAACTTAGTTATCACCTTCTGGTTACAGATGACTTTGGTTGAACTATGCTAGGTTACATACGCCCCTCCTCCCTTAGGCTGGGACTAGCAATGGTCTATTTCTCACAATCTTAGAGGAGACTGGTCATCGGTTTCTTGATGCCAGGTAGACTGTGGGCAAAGTAGGTGATCATATCATTCAGGTATTATCTTGTGAACTTAGTAACAAATTATTTAGGCGGTAGATCTAATTTGGAGGATCATTTATATTATCTTTGTTCTGGAAGGTTTCTATGTCTTAAAATGGGAACATTCACCCTACCAGGATTCTTAATAGAGCAGAATTAAGGGATTGAGGAGTTTCTGTCTCTGGAACTTATTAATTACCGAAGACCCTCGTTACTGTTCTGTTTGATATAGTACTAGCATGAAGTTCTGGCATGAATTCATTTTTCCTTACTGTAACAATCCCTTTGTAGAAGCAAGCAGCCTCATACATGACTAAGGGAAGAAGGTTTGAAGCTGATTCGAATTTGTAATATAAGCAGTATACTATATCACCTAAGAAAAGATATAATCTAGAGATTTAGATTATATCTAATAAAAAAGTTATTTTGAACCGTTTCTCAAAAAGAAGTTCCAAGGCCATCTGCATTGGAATCACAGGGGATCACTTAAAATACAGGTTCCTGGCCCTTGCCTCTGAGCACCCGAGTCAGAATTTCTGGTTATAGAGCCCAAACATCTGCATTTTAACAAGTTCCTCAGTGGCTGTGACACACCCCGCTTCAGCAACTGCTTTGGAGCTGTGAGCCCCAAAGTGTGACTCAAGCAAGACTGTTCACTGGGTTCAGGAAGATTCTGTGAGAGCTTCTAATTATTTTTGTATATAGTGTGAGGGTTAAGGGTATATGCTCTGGGACTTCCCTTGTGGTCCAGTTGTTAAGACTCTGTGCTCCCAATGCAGGGGGGCCTGGGTTCGATCCCTGGTCAGGGAACTAGGTCCCACATGTGGCAACTAAAGATCCCATATACCACAGCAAAGATCTAAGACTCAGCTCAACTAAATAAATAATTTAAAAAAAAAAAAAGAATTTGAATCTAAACATTCAGATTCTGGCTTTGCTATTGACTAATTTTGTAACCGGGCAATTTAATTAACCTCTCTGTGTCTCGGCATCCTCACCTAATAATACTGGCCATAGAAATCAATCAAATAGTGTGTACTGTTGCTGCTGTTACTATTATATAAAAATGAAAGATGCTAAGATTTACCTGTTTTTAATATATTTGTATGTGTATAATTTATTAATATGTGTATTGGGGGGATGTGATTAAAGTGTTTGGAGACTAGTGTTTCTAAAAGATCACAGAATAAACTGGTTTTCTTTAAAGTTTTTACTAATGAAAAACATCTTTCGTAACCTTCAGTATGAAAAGGTAATGGTTTGCAATCTAGAAATTTTAAAAAGAATCAATTCTTGAGAGTCCCTTGGACCGCAAGGAGATCAAACCAGTCAATCCTAAAGGAAATGAGTCCTGAATATTCGTTGTGAGGACTGATTCTGAAGCTGAAACTCCAATACTTTGGCCACCTGATGAGAAGAACTGACTCACAGGAAAAGACCCTGATGCTTGGAAAGATTGAAGGCAGGAAGAGAAGGGGATGACAGGGGATGAGATAGTTGTGTGACGTCACCGACTCAGTGGACATGGTTTGAGCAAGCTCGGAGAGTTGATGATGGACAGGGAAGCCTAGCGTGCTGCAGTCCACAGGGTCTCAAAGAGTCGGACACAACTGAGTGGCTGAACTGAACTGAATTTTGGTGTAGACTTGTTCCCAGAGTCCTGGTTTCATTTGTGGGCTCTTTCATTCACTCCGCACGTGCTTCTGTGTGCACTCATACTGTGCTGGCTGCCCCATGCCTAGAACCCAGACGCAGTGAGTAAGAATCCGCTTAGTCTGAGAGGCAGTGTATTGCAAATATAAACAGCTTCAA
Source organism: Moschus berezovskii (assembly GCF_049115385.1). Classification (NCBI taxonomy): domain Eukaryota; kingdom Metazoa; phylum Chordata; class Mammalia; order Artiodactyla; family Moschidae; genus Moschus; species Moschus berezovskii. The sequence continues at coordinate 56,834,071 of NC_142468.1, forward strand.
GGAGACTTTAAGTATATCCTGTTATGAAGCACATACAATTGATTATTTAGGGAACTTAGGACTGAAGTCTTAACTGAGCATAACTTTGTGCTCTTAGTAAATGCTAGTTACCTTTGCTTGCTCTTGCTAGATTAGGAGAGTCATTGGTTATATCCAGAAAAGCATTCATGTGTTTGCAAAGTACTGGGGTTGCTTTTCCAAGCAGAGCTTCATGTACATATTCCCATCTCTGTTGACAGGCCCACGAAGCCTGTGGTCCCATGGAAATCGATTCAGCACTGAGCACCGTGCAGACCCTGAAGAGTGAACTGCAGGACGCCAAGATGGCAGCTGTGGAGAGTCAGCTGAAGCCACTCCCTGGGGAGACGGTAGGAGATGTCACTGGCAGCCAGGGTGGGGTTTCACCTTCTATTAGGATACATTGAGGCATTTTTAGAAGTTGGAGGTCAGTGCGCCTAACTTTCAAGCTTTGTTAATGCAAAGCCCAGGATGACCCCATGTCTCTAGAACTGTGTTAGGGTAGAGATGGCTCCAAGGGGTCTCTGGTGATGGGCCTGTGTGTGCTCCCCTAGGGTGTGACTGGGATGACCAGGCATCTGTTAATATTCACCCCTCTTTTCCATGAACAATACCTGCTGGTGGTTGAGGCCAGGGTTCTAATCCTGTGCCTTTTTCTGAAAAGAATGTCCAGTGCAGCTGAATGAACTATGTTTGTACATAGAAGTTCTGGCTTTCTTGGTTCAGGATGTATCATCCACCAGTTGTGGGCAAGTCCTGATCTCTGTGTTCAAAGTATTTTATCTGTGACATGGGTGGCAGTTAAGTTATAAAGATAAAGCAAACTATTTTCAACAATCATGTATAAAAAAAATTTTTTTTCCATAGTATAATGGGCAGTGACAAAGCACTTCGCTGTAATAAACCCACAACAGCAAATGGATCGATGGCACCAGAAATCTAACTTAATCATGTTATAATACCTCCTAATGCCTGTGCCAGGGTTTTCTTGGCTACAGTTTTATCAATTGTCCTCGTTTGTATATAGATACCTCCTTTCCCTCACTCTTGAACATTGCTGATAAGATACCTTCATTTATTAAGCACCTGTTAAGCAGTGTATCGGAGAAGGCAATGGCAAGCCACTCCAGTGCTCTTGCCTAGAAAATCGCATGGGCAGAGGAGCCTGGTCGGCTGCCGTCTGTGGGGTCGCACAGAATCGGACACGACTGAAGTGACTTAGCAGCAGCAGCAAGCAGTGTATACACACACAATCCATCTAGTTTATCCTGACAGTAACTTAATTAACAAGTGTTGTTCATCCCATTTTAGAGCTGAGAAAACAGAGGTGTATGTTTGTCACAGTTCTTCTTCATGCTACCTGGCATTAGTATCACAGTCATGGTTTGAACCCAGACCTACAGGACTCTCTAACACATGCCCTTGATATTTTACACTGAGAACTTTTAACTACTGCCACTCCTTGGATGAACTAAAAACGTTAAGAATATAAAGAGACTAATTTATCATTGAACAAAGCCTGGTACATAGGAAGCACACAGAAAATAATCAAGCCAAGCTACCGCTCATTGTAGAAACTGGGCAACTCAGGCTCAGAGAGGTTACCTCACTTACCTAAAGTGCCCCAGCTAATGATGAGGTCAGGATTGGCTCCTGGGCCAGCAGCTTTGCACTGTAGTCCAGGTGTCCCTTTGCAAAGTTCTGTGCTCCAAGGAGCGCATGACACATATTCTGCCTTTACATGAAACAACTGGTTAGTTAGAATGCAAGAAACGTCATGCAATTTTTTAAGAAATAGTTGTGTGTACTGTATTATATGGACCAGGCTCTGTTTTTTACTTGAAGAAAATGCCTCTTAGAAAACATGTTTTGGAGTTAAAATGTTACACACTTCCTGATCACCCAGAGTTATCTTCCAAAATGTTGTCCTCATCTGCTAATCAAACAATTACTCGTATCCTAGGCCTCTATTGACTTTATTCTCTGAATTATTTATTCTGTTGACAAAGCAAGATGACATGCTCGTCATGGGAAGCAAGCACTGTGCCCATTTTCATAATCTCATTTACCACTCCAAGCCTCTATTTCTATTGCATTTCCTTCTGGTTAGAATTCCGTAAAAGTATAATGATCAAATTGAACAATGTTAATGGTCCCACGTGCCAGGAAGGTGGAACAGCTGGATGTCTGCCCACTTCCTGCCAAGGCATAATTAATTCTCACTAAGGATTTGTTGCAGACTTTCTGAATTAGCTTCTAAAGGCATAATACTAATAGCTACCATTTGTTGAGTACCTACATTAATTCTCTGAAAAGCTTTCAGCTAGATGCTATGATCTCAGGACACAGAGACTTGGAGAGGTTCAGTGAATTACCCAAACCTATCACAGGTAGCAAGTGGAGGAGGGGAGCAGAGGGCAGGGTGTGAACTTGTTTACCCTGAAGCCTGGGTTCTTTCCCCTCTTCACCCTACTTCTTCGTAGGGCCATTGGTATATTAGATGGGAAAGAGTTGAAGCCCAGAGTTTGATTTGCATTATTTGGGGACTAAGATTTTTGTGGATGATTCGGTTCTTCTAAGTTCTTCTCCCCGTTGCATATTCTTACAGCTGGAAAAATGTGCTCAGGACCTGGGAAGTACATCTAAAGCAGTGGGCTCCTCCATGGCGCAGCTCCTGACCTGTGCTGCTCAAGGCAATGAGCACTACACAGGTGAGACTCGCCTTCATGATGCCCTGAGGCCAGGTACAGACCACGGGCTGGTGGGAGGAGTTCATTGATTTGACAATGAACCTGATGTTTTTATTTCAGCAGTTCAACACACATTTCTCAAGCACATTCCGCATGCTTGTTACTGGGCTTCACGCTAAGCATACAAAAACTAATCAAATATGATTCCCCCAAACTATCAATATTTGTGATTTTTGGCATCCCAGGGGAATTGCTGGGAGAAATAGAGGGAAACAATAGAATGGGAAAGACTAGAGATCTCTTCAAGAAAATTAGAGATACCAAGGGAACATTTCATGCAAAGATGGGCTCAATAAAGGACAGAAACGGTATAGACCTAACAGAAGCAGAAGATATTAAGAAGAGGTGGCAAGAATACACAGAAGAACTGTACAAAAAAGATCTTCACAACCCAGATAATCACGATGGTATGATCACTCACCTAGAGCCAGACATCCTGGAATGTGAAGTCAAATGAGCCTTAGGAAGCATCACTACGAACAAAGCTAGTGGAGGTGATAGAATTCCAGTTGAGCTATTTAAAATCCTGAAAGATGATGCTGTGAAAGGGCTGCACTCAATATGCCAGCACATTTGGAAACTCAGCAGTGGCCACAGGACTGGAAAAGGTCAGTTTTCATTCCAGTCCCAAAGAAAGGCAATGCCAAAGAATTCTCAAACTACCACACAATTGCACTCATCTCACACGCTATTAAAGTAATGCTCAAAATTTTCCAACCCAGGCTTCAGCAATATGTGAACCATGAACTTCCAGACGTTCAAGCTGGTTTTAGAAAAGGCAGAGGAACCAGAGATCAAATTGCCAACATCCGCTAGATCATTTCTTGCCAACATCCGCAAGAAAGTTCCAGAAAAACATTCATTTCTGCTTTATTGACCTTGCCAAAGCCTTTGACTGTGTGGATCACAATAAACTGTGGAAAATTCTGAAAGAGATGGGAATACCAGACCACCTGACCTTCCTCTTGAGAAACCTGTATGCAGGTCAGGAAGCAACAGTTAGGACCTGACATGGAACAACAGACTGGTTCCAAATAGGAAAAGGAGTACGTCAAGGCTGTCACCCTGCTTATTTAACTTATATGCAGAGTACATCATGAGAAACACTGGGTTGGAGGAAGCACAAGCTGGAAACAAGATTGCCCGGAGAAATATCAATAACCTCAGATATGCAGATGACACCACCCTTATGGCAGAAAGTGAAGTGGAACTAAAGAGCCTCTTGATGAAAATGAAAGAGGAGAGTGAAAAAGTTGGCTTAAAGCTCAACATTCAGAAAACTAAAATCATGGCATCTGGTCCCATCACTTCATGGGAAATAGATGGGGAAACAGTGGAAACAGTAGCTGACTATTTTTCTGGGCTACAAGATGGCTGCAGATGGTGATTGCAGTCATGAAATTAAAAGATGCTTGCTCCTTGGAAGAAACTTATGACCAACCTAGACAGCATATTAAAAAGCAGAGACATTACTTTGCCAACAAAGGTCCGTCTAGTCAAGGCTATGGTTTTTCCAGTGGTCATGTATGGATGTGAGAGTTGGACTATAAAGAAAGCTGATCGCCGAAGAATTGATGCTTTTGAACTGTGCTGTTGGAGAAGACTCTTGAGAGTCCCTTGGATTGCAAGGAGATCCAACCAGTCCATCCTAAAGGAGATCAGTCCTGGGTGTTCATGGGAAGGACTGATGTTGAAGCGGAAACTTTAATATTTTAGGCACCTGATGCGAAGAGCTGACTCATTTGAAAAGACCGTGATGCTAGGAAAGATTGAGGGCAGGAGAAGGGGATGACAGAGGATGAGATGGCTGGATGGCATCACCAACTCCATGGACATGGGTTTGGGTAGATTCTGGGAGTTGGTGATGGACAGGGAGGCCTGGCATGCTGTGGTTCATAGTGTCGCAAAGAGTCGTACACAACTCAGTGACTGAACTGAACTGAGGCTGGGAAATCCCATGGACAGAGGAACCTAGTGGCCTGCAGTCCATGGAGTCACAAAAGTGTTGGACACGACTTAGCAACCTTAACAGAAAAAGCTGTGCAGCTGATCAGCTACACATCCTTCCTGCAGTGCCTGAAAGTTCTACTTGTTCTACATCCTGGCCCCACTCTGTCAATTTTAGCTTTTCTGTTGAGTGTGTAGTGGATTCACATTACGGTTTCTAGTTTATGTGTCCCTGGGAAGCAGTGTGGTTGAAGATATTTTCAGTGTATCAGCCATTTGGATACCTTCTTTTGTGCATTTTAAAAAATAGCGGTTTTATGTCTTTTCCTTATGTATCTGCAGTAATTAGTTGTCACGTATATTGTGGCTTACCTTTTCACTGTTTTAAAGGTGTTTCTTGATAAACAAAACTTAAACTTTAATATAGCCCAATTTGTGCCTCTCCTTTATGGTTAGT